>NC_081414.1:180519511-180887011 GCF_030272615.1 Cryptomeria japonica
ACAAAATAGATTGCAAAATGACAAGATTGGAAATGACCACGATCGATGACAAAATCGATCGCAAAATGAGAAGATTGAAAATGACAACGATCAATGACAAATCAATCGCATGATGATAAGATTGATAATAGGACAAAACCCTAATTAGGATTGACGATGTCCAAAATGATGACAAATAAGAATGCACATTGATGCGATAGGATAAGATTGGCCAAAATCATGACTGAAGATTGTTGTCGACAAGACCAAATTTGAGAGCGAGACAACTGTAGAATGTAGAAGAATGACTCGATGCTCGTAAATGATAAAGACCAAGTGTGAATCATAGGAGA
Organism: Cryptomeria japonica; assembly: GCF_030272615.1. Lineage (NCBI taxonomy): Eukaryota > Viridiplantae > Streptophyta > Pinopsida > Cupressales > Cupressaceae > Cryptomeria > Cryptomeria japonica. Next base: position 180,519,844 of record NC_081414.1, read on the forward strand.
AATGTTAATGCAACACAAAAACCCTAAAATAAGGCAATGCGCAAATGTTAAAGTATGACTCTGCAAGCGTTGACCATTTTTAGGTGCCTATATTTTGTCCCTCTTTGAGACAATGTGATTTTAAGTGTTGTTTCAAAGAACAATAATGAAAATGCCTTAGACAATAACAATGACATATGATCATCACCCACTTTTCCAGGCAACCCATCAAAGCTACTTTGCTAAGAAAATATTTCAAGGGATCAATTTTTGCAACCAACAATGTTTGGTGATTTAACATATAGTGAGGGAGTTTCTGTGTTGCAAAGACCACTGCTAAGCATGACCATTCAATAGTTGAATAGTTCAACTCATAGAACACTCTTTCCCATTCTCATCTTGTTGGGCCAAGAGAACTCCTAGTGTTGTTTTGGTTGCAAAAATATACAATATAAATGGCTTTCCTTCTATAGGAGGCATTAGGATAGGTGGCAACAACAAATAGTCATTGAGAGCTTGAAAAGCTCTTTGACATTGCTCAATCCATTTAAATGCAACTCATTTATGCAATAGATGCTGGAATTGATGACATTTGTCTACCAACTGAGCTATAAACCAACAGATGGACTAGAGCTTTCCTTGCAGACTTCTTAATTGATGGAGATTAGAAGGAGGCACATTCATTATTGCTTTAACCTTGGCAGGGTCGACTTCAATGCCTCTATGGGAAATAATGTACCCTAGTAATTTGCCGGTGGTGACACCAAGGACACACTTCTTTGGATTGAGTCTAAGCTTGTAGGTCACCATTCGCTCAAAGATAGGGCCCAGGATGGCTAGATGACTATCTCCTATGATAGGTTTCCATAATAAGTCATTAAAATAGTCTTCCATCAAAGTATGCATGAAATCATGAAAAATTGTCATCATTGCTCTTTGATGTGTTGCGCCAACATTTTTAAGACCAAAGGGCATCACATTCCAGCAATAGGTACCCCAAGCATAGGTGAATGCTATCTTATGTTGATCTTCAGGAGCAATGTGAATTTGGTTATAGCCAGAGAAACCATCCATCAATGAGAGCATCTCATATCCAGCAGTCATGTCAACTATGATGTCTATGTTTGGCAGTCAAAAATCATCTTTAGGGCATGCTTTATTAAGATCCCTAAAATCTATACAGATTCTGATGCCCCCAATTACTTTGCTAACTGGTACCAAATTTGAAATCTAGTCTGCATAATCAATGGGTCTAATAAAGCCCACATCTAGTAATTTTTTCAGTTCGAATTTGACCAAAAGAGCCACTTGAGGATGCATCTTTCTAAGTTTCTATTTGACAGGCTTAGCATCTTCTTTCAATGGCAAGTGATGAAGGATTAATTCTACATCGAGGCCAGGCATATCTGCATGGGACCATGCAAAGCTGATCTTTTTCTCAAGAAAGAAATTGACAAAATCTATCTTTTCTTGTTTTGATAGAGAGGCAGCAAAATGAATGACCTTAGGGTTGTCAGGTGTACCCAAATTGATTTCCTCGATCATTTCCACAAGTAATGTTGATTTGTCCTGACATGATAGGGGTATGTCCACTCTTCCACCTTTGGCCACCTCAGAGAGGTTTTCACTTGTAGGTACGTCTTTTATTTTTACATTTGTATGATCAAAGAGTGCCTTACGGTTTTCACTCAAAGACCTATGCTTTTGATTTTTTTCTTTTTCTTTTCTTTTTTCATTTTGATGACTGGAAGAGGGAGTTGACTCCCCAAAATATGTTGTGAAATCCAAATCAATAGCGAATCCTGCCTTATGATCACCTTGTGGTATGCCTTCCCGTAGTCCAAGGAATTCTGCAATTGCTTCATCATTTTGAAAACAATCCAATGTGAGTGGTTCTTGTTGGTCATGTTGGATAAGCTGGGGATAAATGAGAGGCATGTCATCATTGGTTTTAAGGAGGGAGAGGACTGAGATGGTAAAGATGTAAACATCTGTAGTATCACTGTCTAAACTGCTTGTATCCGATGTGAAGCTTGGATCCTAGAATGACTCTATCCAAGCATTAGGACATGTTTTAGGAAGGGGAGTTATTTCATGTTTGTCTTCCATGGGCAAATCATCAGGGTCAAGGAAAATATTGTCAAGGGCATAGGAGCTAGAAGAAAAAGAACTCCACTCCCATTCATTGGAATTAGTTTTGGGTTAGGTATCCTCAGGTGTTATTTCATCATCAGAGTTACGCCCTTTTCCACACGTGGTCACTTTGGTAGAGGAGGATCCAATTCACAATGGTATAAAACCTAACCCTAAAGTTGGATGTCACATCTCGGGTATAACAAGTTCAAGCCTTCCCTTCTTGTTCAGGCCTAAGCCACTATAGCCATCATATCCTTTCTTCTGTAGCATAGTAAATCCTTTGCTATATAGTTCCACCAGCAACCTAACAGGTGGGGTCTCAGTGGGATCCTTATAAAGCCAATCTACGACATCATCATCTAAAGTTTCTTTGTCAAGTTCACCCCATCTTGTAAATGTAGTGGGAGGTTGTTATTGGATAACTACCTTAGGTTCCTTTTGCAACAAATGTGGTTTGCCATATGAGTTTGGAGATATTGGTAAATTCCCAATGAGGAATGTTTGATTCATTGAATATTCTCTGCATCCTTGGTCCTGTATCTTCAACTTTCTGTTGACAACATCTAACAATGCATTAGGATCCACATAACTATCTCATTTGGCTTCTCTATTGACTGGGACTTGCTGCTACAGAGAATCCTTTAAGGTAGCACAAAATTGAAATGGATTAGGATCTCCTGGAATTGTTATCTCAGTTCCATTGTAAGGATATTTTAAACATTGATGATAGGTGGATGGAACTGCTTTCATGCCATGGATCCATGGATAGCCAAGAATCATATTGTAAGGGAGATCGAGGTCTAAGACCTGCAAAAAAGTGTTTTCTGTCACTAGACCGACTCTGATAGGCAATGTAATTATCCCTTTAGATGGGCGCTCAGCATCATCATATGCTTTAATTATTATTCTTCTAGAAGCATTAATATCCTTTTCTGTATAACCAAGGCCAATGACCACTCTCAAGGTACAAATATTAAGACCTGCTCTGCCATCTATCAAGACTCTTCAGATTTTGCAATTATGGACAAAGACTTCAAGGTGTAAAGGATCATTGTGAGGAAGATTATCAGGTGAGATATCATTATCAGAAAATGCAACATGTTGGGAAACAGCTAGATGTCCAATTCGGGCTTGAAACTAGTCAACATCAATGTCTGTCGGGATAGTAGACTCAATTAAAGCTTTATATAGGACTACACGATGCATGGGGGACATTTTCAACAACTCAAGGATTGATGTTTGTGTGGGTGCCTTTCCTAGATGATCCAAGAGATTATACTGACTGGCAGGAGTTGGTATGGGAGGAACTGCAGGGGCTCCTTTTAGGACTATTTCGGATCGATGAGTGGTGATTGCACAAGAAGGATCTTGTCCCTTTATTCTTAGGGTGGCAACATATTCATTTGATGCTTGAAAACAATTGATAACATTGTTACAACCAATACTTGCATAATTTGCTATTTAGGTAGAGTTTGAAGAAGATGCTTTACCCTTGTCATGATCAAGCAAAGGAGTTTTAAAAATGGTATGATCAGTATTAGAATTCATGTTGGGTGGATCTATCTCAATTATTCCTTTCTTTAACAAGTCTTGAATGATATGTTTCAATTGAAATCATGAAGCAATTTTATGTCCTTTTGACTGATGGTATTCACAATAGGCATTATCATTCCACCAATGCGGTTTCACCACTAGTTCTGCCTTGATATCTGGTAGCTTAATAAATTTTGCTTGTATTAATTGTTTCATTACCAATTCAATAGGCTCCCCCAATGGCGTAAATTGTCAAGGAGGTCCATCTCTGGATCGGAAAGGTTTGCATTACTGGTTTTGTTGCTGACCTTGTTGTTGATTATATTATTGAGTGTATTGTTGAGCATGTTGATGGTATTGTGACTATTGACTAACATTACTCATTGGTGTTTGATTTTGTTCCATAGTTGACATATTAGGAGCACTTAATTTCTTGATTGTGAACAGACATTGATTTGCATTCACCGCTCTTGCATCAACAACTCCATCATTAGTGATAGTTTTGCTTTTATACCAAAATCTATTTCTATCCCCTGAACTGTTTGTGTTGTCACTGTCTTTGTTAAGCTTAATGATTCCCTTGGCTACAAGAGTAGTTTCAATGCTCATCCCTTTCTTAATGAGTTTCTCAATAGTACTGGGGCTTTTCAGTTTGAGTTCATACATCATTTCTGGGACCAAATTTTGGATAAACAGATTCACTTGTTGTTCTTCATGTATATCTAGGGAAGAACGGCTATAGAAGCTTTGCCATCATTGTAGGAAAGTCACCAATGGTTCACCTTGATTTTGCTTGGTGTTGCATAAATCTAACATGGTCATGTTACTATCAATGTTGAACACAAAGTGATATATAAACTTTTGGGCCAGTTCTGACCAAGTCTTTATATTTCCTGCCAGATGTGAATACTAATCCATGGCTTGTCCCGTGAGGCTTCATGTGAATAAGTGCATTAAATATGTTTCCTCATAACTCACTTCAGTACATGCCATGAAAAATGCTCGAATGTGATCTTTTGGATTGCCATTCCCTTTATATTTCTCAAAATTAGGTGCCTCAACATGCTTAGGGAAGGGAAGCATGCATAAGCTCTTGACAAATGGATTTGGACATAAATCTTGATCCGTATACAGCTTCTTTGTTCCTTTGGTTACCAATGCGTCAACTTGTCGTTGCAATTTCTCAAGTTGTTGCGCAATTGTATCAGATTTTAGAGGTTCATCATTAATCCTTGTGGGTACTCTTTATCAATACATCATGTTTCCGATCAGTTGTTGATACTTTGAAAATGCCATCTTTGGTGTCTCTAGTATATTATGTTCTTGGTACACCTCTTGTTGTTGTGGTTGTGCCATGCCTTGATATTGACCTTGTTGCTATGTTTCATGTAACCTAGGTTGATATTACAATTGAGTATGTTGTGGATATTGCTTAGGAACCAATTGCGGTTGTGGAGTATGATAGCTTGTTTGTCTTGGCACATATTGAGGCACATGTTGTTGTTGATAGTGATGAATCGGAATTTGCTGACCTTGTGCCAATGGTTGTCGTTGCAGTGTAAATCCCATCATTTGCAAAAAACTTTGTTTAGGTGGTTTTTGTTGTTTCACCCTAAGATGGGGTATGACACTTGTATTAACTTGCTGTGTTGTTTGTCCAATCCATTGTAGAGGTTGTAAGTTTGCATTAACTTGTAATGAGGCAAGAGGTGCTGCAATTTGTTGTTGAATGCAATATGGTTGTTGTTGTGCATTGTTTGTTTGCACATTCGATTGTACCTTTTGTGTATTACTCAATTGTTGCAACATTTGTTGTTGGTGGACACCACTATCTATAGCTCTTTGTGTCACCATTATTGAAGGATCTATCACAATAGTGTTTGGCAAATGTATTGAGCTTAATGGGACATAATAGCTTTCTTGCATTGAGGAATTGTTTTGGACATTGGTGAGATCAGGCATTCCAGTCGTGAAGCTTTCTTGCATCTTGGATTTTGATCCAATTTTATGCATGTGAGGAACCACTTCTTGTTGAGGGACAACTGTCAATGTTTTACGTGGTCTTCATTTAATCTTGTGTTACAGGTGTTGTGTTCAATAAAGGATTATTTATTGTCTGAAATGGTGACGTTTTTTGAGAGTAGTCACTGTAAGTGCCTTTGAAGCACGTTTACTCATCAAGGTAGGTTGAATTTCCTGTTGCACATTTTTTTCATTTGGATGCGAAGAGAAACTTAATAGCTCACTGCCTTGTTGCATTTGCACATTAATTTTCTCATTTGAGGAAGCCACATTACTCGTCATGTTAAGATATTTTTGCGGGAACATCTTAAAGACCTTGTTCAAGAATTTATCCATCTTTTTTGTCAACTTTATATCTTGAAGGAACATATCAACATCATCAGAAGCATTTGAATCCAATGAAGAATCTAGTTGAACATTTGGATTTGTTTCTGGTTGAATGCCTTGATCTGAACCAAATCCTTGTGAAAGAGTTTGTTCCTCATGTAATGTTTGAGTGTGAATGTCATGTTGCAAGTTTGGTTGATTCCAACTGAAAGGTGCATTTCCTTTTGGTGTTGCTGGATCTCTCCCATGTCCTAGTTTCATGGGTACAAATACTGGTTCATATAATGGAGGTGGTCCAAGTTGAACCATTCCATATGGTGGTAATGAAGTGTTTGATGAACCTTCAACTTGCACTGTTTGACTAGTTTGAAACTGTGAATTTTCTATGTTGTCAATAGGTTGATACGTTGGTTTTTCCATCTTCTTAGATTTTGACCTTGTCTCAACAGGCATGTCACTAATGCAAATGCAATATTTTTGGAATTTTTCAAGGATAATGTATGATATGCAACTAAATGCAAACTAAATAGATGAAAATGCAATCTACGGCAAGAATGCAATCTATGTTTTTGGTTGTTTTTAAAGATTTTGACAAGCTTTTGAATACAAATCTAAAAGAGAGACTCTTAGGAAATTGGAATGATGTCTAGACCTCAAAGGACAAAAGGACCAAGTGACAAAAGGACAAGATGACAATGTCTCCCCTATATGCTTGGATACTAAGCTAGGTTTGACAAAATGATATTGATGACAAAAGGACAAAGGGTTTGATAAGGTCTAGACTTCCTAACAATGACTTAGGGTTTATCAAAGATTTGGATTACTCAAGTATGACAAAACCTAGCTTTGACACTATATGCAAAGGGACAATTACTATGCAAATGACCCTAATATGATATGATAATGACCTAAGCTTAATGAAGAGACCTAGGGTATTGCAAATATGAATGTATGACAATAGTATTAATCTACTTGCAAGAGGACACATGCAAATGGATGAGCCTTATTGATATGCAAAGGAGTATGACTTAGATGAAACTTAACCTTGACAATGAACTTGCAAAATGCAAACCTAGGATGAACCTAAATATAAGTGACATTAATGTTGAGACAAGATTTTGAAGAATGTTTGACAACCATGTTTGAAGGTGCTTTGAACTTTGTTGGATGAAATGTTCTTGTGTTTAACCTTGTCTTGAATCAATTTGTCTTATTTTTAAATGAGATACAATTCAACTTTTGACAAGCAAAGAAGACAAGATATTTCAATTTAGACTCAAGACAATCATGCTCATTCACACATTTCTTACGTATGGCAAAGCGCAGTAGGTACTTAAGAGGTAGACTTGCTATGAGATTCAAGGAGAATACATAGATGCTTGACCCCATGGGCTCCCCTCCACGGCACTCACTTCTCAAGGTAACCAAGCATCAATCCCCATGGAAATCTCCCCATGGTGAACTTAGTATCTCTTCCAAGTATCCAAACTTGTCCTTCTCAAGAAACTAGAAGGGTTTTTGGCCTCTAAAAACAAGGTGTTTAGTAAGGATTTCTGTTAAGTGTTACTCCTTGATGTCACGCAAGTGTGATTGAGACATTAAGCCCACCAAGATACCAAACAAATGTAGTCATGCAAGCATGATTTAGACCATGAGGTCCTACTTAGATGTTGATATGAGAAAGAGTCCAAGGGTCATCACTTCCCAAGTAACTACAATTCCCATGTAACTCTTCCTTCAAAGCTTTCGCACAATTGTCACTTATTTATAGTGAGTTAGAATGCTAAGGTATTCTAGCTGTACTCATTTTGGGTTGTTCCTTTCTCACAATTGTCACGTGCTTGCAAAAGCAAATGGTCGGGAAGGTAGGCCCTCTAAAGGTGACACACAATCAAAACAATGAGCATGGTATCAAAGATCTGGATTTCTGATCACCCTAAGAAGGATGAGAGCATACTCTCCTACTCCAATGTCAAACTCAACAATCAAAGCAAAAATACATTCATTCCATCCTATTTAGAAATCATACTAGGTGCCTATAACATTAATTGCAAACACAATGTTTAGTTGTAATCCAAGGCAAGCTGCAAAAACCCAAGTCAAAAGTTTGATATGCTTATTCTTTGACTATCGAACCTGCATAAAACATGTTAGTAGTTTCATTTGTTGTCTTTGTCATGCATAATGCCAAGGTACTACACAGAGAATTAGTACCAAAAACTAAAAAAGCAGAAACAAAATGCAAAACAAATCAATTTTTAAGCAAAACATTACCTTTTTACCTCTATTTTTGGACTTTACACAGGCGCAGAACTCATGATACAGGTGCAAAATGCATTACATAGGTGCAGAATGGCTTTAACATAGGCGTAAAATGCATGACACAGGTGCAGGTTGTCTTACACAGGCACAAAAGTTCCCAGAAAACCCTGCATTACCCTATTTCTTGGGTTTTTGACCTGCACATCAACTCAAAAGCACTCAAAAGCATGGTTAAATGGTTAGATGGTTAGTTTCACGTCGGGTTCACCAATTAATGTAGCTAAAAATATTGTAAAACATCAAATACATCATAAGCTATGCGACCACAAACACAACCTAGTATATGATAATTCTAACAAAACATTCAAAAGAAGAAGGAAATGAAAACACTATTATACTATGCAAACTGTAGTCACTCAAAATTGGTCATCACTCTTACATTGATAACCTAATTCTTAGCATGTCTTCTATGTTACATTTGATTTTCATCATATGTTGGTATTTTTTCATTCCTCTGGTTTCAATTCATTTCAAATTCAACCCTAATCAATCTCGTTCAATCACATTTGGTCCTAAATCATTATAATTGGCATTTTTTTGTTTCATTTTTAAATCATTCGAATTGGTATCATCTTGACAATTAGACTTAATTCCCTCTTTGTTGATAATTAATCAGTCATTAATTATCAACCTCAATATAAATTAATATTATCAAGTCATTATCAATCAATCTTATCAGTCTCTTATCAAAATCATTATCAATTTTGGGTCCTTTTCGATCCTTTGTCTTATTTTGTTGTCAAATTTAGTCAATTGTCATTAATTTTCATCAATTATTAGCCAATCAATCATCACTATTGGGACTTAATTCATCATTAGGGTTGGTATCTTAATTTATTCAAATCATTTCCCCTAGGTTAATTAATTAAATAATTAATTAATCCCCTTTCTTACTAACATGTCCCTTTTTGAATAAATAAATATATATTTATTTATTCACCATATTTTTGTCCATGTCACAATTAATATTTTTTTTAATATTAATTGGCTAATTTGATTTTATTAGTGAAATTAATAATTATTAATTATTAATTATTAATTTCCACCTCACTCAAATGTCTTCACTTAAGTGATTCAGTTTTTAAAAAGTGAATCACTTGTCTCCTCTCTCAAAGGCAAAGTTTCCATTTTCAACCAAGTGTCGAAAATGGAATTGTCCTTCTAACTCATCTTCCATGCCATCAAAATGGCAATTTCCCAAGAGACTCCCCTTTGCATGCGATGTCAACCATCAAATTGAATTGATCTCATCCGTCGAATTCTTGTCTCATCTCTCTCCAAATTCTATAAATTGGAGGCCTCTTTTAATCATTTTAAGGACCACATCTCTAGTATCCTTATGCTATCATTTTCAAATTATAATCTTGCTTGCATACACTTGCATTTTGGAGGTGAGATCCACAATAATTTGGAAGAGAAAGAGAAACAATGGAGGTCAAGGAATGAGCTCAAATATATGGTTTGCATAGTATAATAGTGTTTTTATTTCCTTCTTCTTTTGAATGTTTTTCTAGAATTATCATATACTAGGTTGTGTTTGTGGTCGCATAGCTTATGATGTATTTGATGTTTTACAATATTTTTAGCTACATTATCTCTGTGGTCCTTTTCTCAATGGGGATTGGATCTTATTGGTAAGATTCACCCGACATCTCCAGATGGACACAAGTTCATCATTATAGCCATAGAGTATTTTAAAAAATGGATCGAGCCTATTCCCATGACCTATATCACTGGTGTCCAAATTTCAAAATTCTTGCTAAATTATATCATATGTAGATATGGGGTACCCCTTGCCATAGTCATAGATAATGGTCGACCTTTCAAGAATAAAGATGTCAAGGAACTCTATGAAAAGTTTCATATCCAACACCGTTTCTCCAATCCATACTATCCACAGGGTAATGGACAAGCTAAAGCATCAAATAAAACCATTATCAAGATCCTGAAAAAGGTTGTCAGTGACACTGGTCGAGATTGGCATGTACAATTAAATCCAGCACTATGGGCCTATCGCACTTCTATCCGCACGCCTACTAGCGCAACACCTTATTCCTTGGTGTATGGTGCGGAAGCCATTTTACCCTTGGAAGTGGAGATTCCTTCCTTGCATGTTTCCTTGCAAAATCTGATTGATGATGAGACACACAGAGTCTCTTAGTTGAATCAGCTTGAGATGTTAGAGGGTCAAAGGGTGACACTTCAAAGTGGGAGATCTAGTTTTAAAGGAAAACCCTAAGAATGCACAGTCTATTGACATTATCAAGGGCAAGTTTGAACCTAATTTGGTTGGGCCTTTCATAGTGACTATAGCCTATGGCTCAGGGGCATATTAGCTTGCCACTCCAGAAGGTGAACCTTTGTCCGATCCTGTAAATAGCATGCACCTTCGCAAGTGCTGGGCATAATTTTTTATCAGCTTTTCTTCAAATATGATCTTGAAAAAATACAAAAAAAAATCAAAAAATACAAGAATACAAATACAAAAAAAACGTGAAAAAACAAAGAACAAAGAGCAAAAAAGTAAAGAAAAATGATTCACCCTCCAGTGAAAAACCTGGCAAATAGGCGCTTTGGGCAAGTACCATGGTGAAAACTTGGCAATCAGGCACCATGAGTAATGAGATCATTGCTCTGTCATCTGTCATGACTTCTAGCTATGCATTTTCTCAGCTGGTTTATCATGCCTATCTTTGTCTTGACCCAATGTTCTGTTTCAGGCCATTTATTGGTCAAATTCATTGTTTTGCATACTCCGGTTTCTTGTACATATGTTTCATTCCTGGTCTATATATATATGTCTTTTAGATGCATCAGGTATGTTCCCCTTTGTCATGATCAATCACTGGAACTTTTAAAAATTGAAAAATGTCCTGAAATAAACCAAAAGAAAATTTGAAAAAATGTCCTCAAAAAATGAACACAAAAAAAATAGTAAAACTTGAAAAGCAAAACAAAAACAAAAATAAATCCCCTTTGAGCATCGACAGCTTGCTGAGTGTACCTCCAACGACACGCAATCACACACTGTGCATTAATGAAATCATGCATTAACAGATGAACTTTTTCAATCAAAATGAAACATTCAAACTGATCCCAATTGTCATATCAATCAATCAACATTAATATCATTTGGCCTTGTCACTGCTATCATGGCTCTTATACAGGGTGTGGTATACTCGAAACCAGACTGTTTCCTATCTTAGAAAAGGTACCACATGCCCTGAAACCAAATAGCATGATCATCCTATCAGCAATTTCAACTTTTGACAATGAAGATCAAGATGTTTGTTTGACTTGTTGGAATTCGTGAGTCTTACCATTTATTGATTTATCTTCGATCATGTTCCTATGTTGCTCGATGATGTCACTAAGTGATTTACAGTGACCAGGATGGCTCATGGTCCCTTTCTTTTTTATTGTGATTACTGTTTGTCTATGATGTGTCTGTCTTTTACAAAAAGGGTTGCATTTCTACTCTAGCCTTCAATGCCATGATGCTACGCATCCATTTTGCTACATAAAAATAAAGGTTCTCACCTACAAAGTGCATTACTGAAAGCAAGTTTTTCTTCACCTCTAATTGTCCTCTATCTCATTTCTTCTTACTAACGTTTCTTCCATCAGTATGGATAGTCAGTTTGGTCTAGTGCTCCAATCTCCACACACATGTGCTACATCCTACATTCATTGGTTAGTACATTTTCATTACATTGAGTATCGTATCAAGCATTTTATCCATTTCATATTATAAATGCATCAAAAATACATACAAATGTATCCATACATGTTCATAAATAGTGCATAAGTCATCCATACATACAAAAATAACTACAAATCATAACACATTGCATCCCATCATATTGATGCATATCACAATAATATCGAAGTACAAAATTGGACTGTCTGTCCTAAGTATGGCCTGTAGGCTGACTACATAATATCAAACTACATATGTCATTTGTCTGTCCTAAGGAGTACGTGCCTCTATCACTAGGTGCTCCCTCTATCCTCCTCATCCCTACCATGTCTCATTGATTATGTCCCTCCTGCCCCTAGTCTTGGCTGTGGTGGTCTCATGGGTCCACTCACCCCCATGTTGCTCAATGACCTCCGAGAGCGTGCCCTGCTCTCTGTCCTTGATCGTGCTCGATATGAAGCTACCCTCTGCTCTAGTGGAATGACACCCTCATATAGTGTCCTCCAATGGCATATCACCTCTATAGTCTCTACCAGCATCTGTGCCATCTCCCATGCACTGGCATCCCTAATCGACCCAATGTACTCAGTGACTCTCTATTCTTCTCGTTGTGCCTGAGTTATTGCTGCATCTCAAAACGCTGTGAATCTGGCTATCTCTAATCTGAATTGATCATGATCTATCATCAAGATGGTATTCTATCTCTCTAATGTCGCAATATGATCCTGCTGACTCGCTATGGTAGCCTTGCACATCTCCATCTCTTCTATGCTAGCTGTCTCCGGCTCTATGGGTATATCCTGCAATGTCTCCTGATCAGCTGAGTCTGGCTCATCATTGTCATCCTCCTCCTCATCTTTTTCCTCATCATCTCCCTCATCCTCATCCCCACCCTCATCCTCCTCATCATCCTCATCTCCCTCCTCTCCTATGAGTGGGAAGTCCTCCTGTCTCGTCGGTACTAGAATATCAGGATAAGTCAATGGCATTGGCTGTCATCATGCAAACCATCTCTCATAATCCTCTATCGTCCTGGTGTCCACCACATCTGACCTCTAATCCCACTATCTCTATTGTAGCTATGCAAAGTTAGCATATGCTATGTGTGGCTGAATCATACTCCCCCACTGACTCGTCTCTCTATGCAATCAGGCAAAGTGTGTAGTCCTTCTAGGTACATCCTGCCTCTCTCCAAACTGTCGTCTGACTCTCTCTAGCAGGTACATATCAATCACTCTCTGGTGATTCACTAGTCACCCAATCAGGTACCTCTCTTATCTACAATACAGTAGCTCATCATGATCATCTGACCATCCAGGGCAATCAAGATATGGCCTCCATGTGAACTCTCTCAATCTGTCTAGCTCGTGTCACCAATACAATATGTATCCAAAAGGACCCTATCTCAGTGCTACCCCATAGTAGTATACATATGGTCAGTGTCATACTACCTATCTCTCTATAATCAGTTGACATATGGCTATGTGCTCAAATGCCCATACCTATAGCAATATGACTCCACAGCTCAGAGTCTGAACCCCCTGATATGCTATCTGATGCAATTGAAAATATAGCATCGCCAGTACACACGGTCCCCATGCATACACTGTACCCTCTGTCATCATCCACTCTAGCACTCTTCCCCATCCAATAGGGAATCCATGTCCTCATCTATCTCCTACTAGTAGGCATGCTATCACTACTACTATCACCATATATCGTCGGTCATACTCTGATGCCATGCTCTCCCAGCTGATCTCTCTCTCGACGATATCAAAATCATCTGCGTCACACTCAAATAGTCTACACAACATGTCTCTCCCTATCATTGGGCCATACTCTACCATCTCCCCATGTATCAGAATGTGGAGGATGCACCATACATCCTTTAGTGTCACCGTCGCCTCTTCAGTCGCCAAATGGAATGAGGAGGTCTCCAAATGTCATCGCTCTGCCAATGCGATATGCAATCCTATGTTTGCCCTAATCTCAAGCATGAATGTGATATAATATATCCCAAGTCCTACTAAGGTATCTCTATCTGTGCTCCTTAGTCTATGTCATAGCATGAAACAGTCTGGTCGATTCTCCCATGTGATGAATGGATACTGTCAACTCTGCATCACAATTGGGGCAGAATTTTTTAGTATTAGGGTTTGTTCCTATGGGCTGCATTTCTTTGTTTCATGGCCAAATCAAGGTGTTCTTTATCTATTTTTCCCTATCTTGCCCTTATCCCCCCTTTTCGGATCATTTGCATGCCGTTTTGAGCAAAAATTGAGTCACCAATGCACAACTGCGCCTGTGTCAAGACTCTTGTGCTTGTGTCATACAACCTATGCTTGTGTACCCTTATACAAGCATAAAAGACCTCACACAAGCATAGGATTCACCCTACACAAGTGCAGAAGTGAGTTTTTGCATTCCCTGTGGGCCCCGCAATGTCCCTCAAGTGACCAAAATTCATGAAATTGAAAATATGGGTTTTTGAGATACATACTGCTGCTCCTGCATTGTCTGGTCATCTGTAAGTATGTACATGTTCTCCAAGGTGATCCACCATTGGAATTTTCACCATCTCTCTGCAGGTGTCCTTGTCCAGAGCAACAAATCATCCTCTTTGGCTAGTGCAAATGAGCTCTTTTCACCCTCTTTGTCTCATTTATAGATCTTTTTCAGTGCATAGATGGATGTGCACCCTCTCCATCTTATGCTGGTCATGGTATTGTGCACCTTAAATTGCTTTTCCTTCATGCATCCACTCTCTGATTGTTAGTCCATTCGATCCTATCATTTTTATTGATCAATTGGCCTCTTTTCTGCATGTTTCCGGCCAATTCCTTGAGGGGGCATGCATATGTCATTGTTATTGTCTGGGGCATTTTCATTATTGTTCTTTGAAACAACGCTTAAAATTGCATTGTCTCAAAGAGGGGCAAAATGTAGGCACCTAAAAATGGTCAATGCTTGCATAGTCATACTTTAACATTTGTGCATTGCCTCATTTTAGGGTTTCTATGCTGCATTAACATTTCTCCTATGATTTGCACTTGGTCTTTATCATTTGTGAGCATCGAGTCATTCTTCTACATTCTTCAGTTGTCTCACTCTCAAATTTGGTCTTGTCGACAACAATCTTCAGTCATGATTTTGGTCAATCTTATCCTGTCGCATCAATGTGTGTGCTTATTTGTCATCATTTTGGACATAATCAATCCTAATTAGGGTTTTGTCCTCTTATCAATCTTATCATCATGCGATCGATTTGTCATCAATTGTTGTCATTTTCAATCTTGTCATTTTGTGATCGATTTTGTTAAGAAGTGCTACAAATGCCAAATCCATGGAAATTATATTCATGCACTAGCCCAATAGCTTCATTCTATCATATCTCCATGGCCCTTTTCTCAATGGGGATTGGATCTTATTGGTAAGATTCACCCGACATCTGCAAATGGACACAAGTTCATCATTATAGCCACAAAGTATTTTACAAAATGGATCGAGGCTATTCCCATGACCTATATCACTGGTGTCCAAATTTCAAAATTCTTGCTGAATTATATCATATGCAGATATGGGGTACCCCTTGCCATAGTCACAGATAATGGTCGACCTTTCAAGAATAAAGATGTCAAGGAACTCTATGAAAAGTTTCATATCCAACACCGTTTCTCCAGTCCATACTATCCATAGGGTAATGGTCAAGCTGAAGCATCAAATAAAACCATTATCAAGATCCTGAAAAAGGTTGTCAATGACACTGGTCAAGATTGGAATGTACAATTGAATCCAGCACTATGGGCCTATCACATTTCCATCCGCACACCTACTAGCGCAACACCTTATTCCTTGGTGTGTGGTGCGAAAGCCATTTTACCCTTGGAAGTTGAGATTCCTTCCTTGCATGTTTCCTTGCAACATCTGATTGATGATGAGACACATAGAGTCTCTTGGTTGCATCATCTTGAGATGTTAGATGAGAAATGTTAGACAACCCTGACACATTTGCAAGCATATCAAAACTGTCTCCGTCGCTCTTATAATAAGAAGGTCAAAGGGTGACACTTCGAAGTGGGAGATCTAGTTTTAAAGGCAAACCCTAAGAATGCATAGTCTACTGACATTATCAAGGGCAAGTTTGAACCTAATTGGGTTGGGCCTTTCATAGTGACTGTAGCCTATGGCTCGGGGGCATATCAGCTTGCCACTCCAGAAGGTGAACCTTTGTCCGATCCTGTAAACAACATGCACCTTTGCAAGTATTGGGCATAATTTTTTATCAGCTTTTCTTCAAATATGATCTTGAAAAAATACAAAAAAAATCAAAAAATACAAGAAAATACAAATACAAAAAAAAAGTGAAAAAACAAAGAACAAAGAGCAAAAAAGTAAAGAAAAATGATTTGCCCTCTAGTGAAAAACCTAGCAAACAGGCACTTTGGGCAAGTACCATGGTGAAAACCTGGCAATCAGGCACCATGAGTAATGAGATCATTGCTCCATCATCTGTCATGACTTCTAGCTATGCTTTCTCTCAATTGGTTTATCATGCCTATCTTTGTCTTGACCCAATGTTCTATTTCAGGCCAGTTATTGGTCAACATCATCGTTTTGCATACTCCAGTTTCTTGTACATATGTTTCATTCCCGATCTATATATATATATGTCTTTTAGATGCATTAGGTATGTTCCCCTTTGTCATGATCAATCACTGGAACTTTTAAAAATTGAAAAATGTCCTGAAATAAACCAAAAAAAAAAATTTTAAATGTCCTGAAATAAACTAAAAAAAATTGAAAAATGTCCTGAAATAAACCAAAAAACAAAAATTGAAAAAAAGTCCTGAAAAAATGAACACAAAAAAATAGTAAAACTTGAAAAGCAAAACAAAAACAAAAATAAATCCCCTTTGAGCATCGACAGCTTGCTGAGTGTACCTCCAATGACATGCAATCACACACTGTGCTTTAATGAAATCATGCATTAATAGATGAACTTTTTCAATCAAAACGAAACATTCAAACTAATCCCAATTATCATATCAATCAATCAACATTAATATCATTTGGCCTTGTCACTGCTATCATGGCTCTTATACAGGGTGTGGTATACTCGAAACCAGACTGTTTCCTATCTTAGACAAGGTACCACATGTCCTGAAACTAGATAGCATGATCATCCTATCAGCGATTTCAACTTTTGACAATGAAGATCAAGATGTTTGTTTGACTTGTTGGAGTTCGTGAGTCTTACCATTTATTGATTTATCTTCGATCATGTTCCTATGTTGCTCGATGATGTCACTGAGTGATTTACAGTGACCAGGATGGCTCATGGTCCCTTTCTTTTTTATTGTGATTATTGTTTGTCTGCGATGTGTCTGTCTTTTGCAAAAAGGGTTGCATTTCAGCTATGGCGTTCAATGCCATGATGCTACACATCCATTTTGCTACATAAAAATAAAGGTTCTCACCTACAAAGTGCATTACTAAAAGCAAGTTTTTCTTCGCCTCTAATTGTCCTCTATCTCATTTCTTCTTACTAATGTTTCTTCCATCAGTATGGATAGTCAGTTTGGTCTAGTGCTCCAATCTCCACACACATATGCTACATCGTGCATTCATTGGTTAGTACATTTTCATTACATCGAGTATTGTATCAAGCATTTTATCCATTTTATCCATTTCATATTATAAATGCATCAAAAATACATACAAATGTATCCATACATGTTCATAAATAGTGCATAAGTCATCCATACATAGAAAAATAACTACAAATCATAACACATTGTATCCCATCATATCGAAGCATATCACAATAATATCGAAGTACAAAATCAGACTATCTCTCTTAAGTATGGCTCGGAGGATGACTACATAATATCAAACTGCATATGTCATTTTTCTGTCCTAAGGAGTACGTGCCTCTATCACTGGGTGCTCCCTCTATCCTCCTCATCCCTGCCATGTCTCATTGATGATGTCTCTCCTACCCCTGGTCTTGGCTATGGTGGTCTCATAGGTCCACTCACCCCCATGTTGCTCAGTGACCTCTGAGAGCATGCCCTGCTCTGTGTCCTCGATCATGCCCGATATGAAGCTGCCCTCTGCTTTGGTGGAATGGCACCCTCATATAGTGTCCTCCAATGGCATATCTCCTCTCTAGTCTCTACCAGCATGTGTGCCATCTCCCATGCACTGGCATCCCTAATCGACCCAATGTACTCAGTGACTCTTTGTTCTTCTCATTGTGCCTGAGCTATTGCTGCATCTCAAGCCGTTGTGAGTCTGGCTATCTTCACTCTGAACTGATCATGCTCTATCCTCAAGATGGCATTCTATCTCTCTAATGTCACAATATGATCCTGCTGACTCGCTATGGTAGCCCTGCACATCTCCATCTCTTCTATGCTAGCTATCTCCAGCTCTATGGGTATATCCTGCAATGTCTCCTGATCAATTGAGTCTGGCTCATCATCATCCTCCTCCTCCTCATCTCTATCCCCATCATCTCCCTCATCCTCATCCCCACCCTCATCCTCCTTGTCATCCTCATCTCCCTCCTCTCCTGTGAGTGGGAAGTCCTCCTGTCTCCTCGGTACTAGAATATCAAGATTAGTCAATGGCACTGGCCATCGTCATGCAAACCATCTCTCATACTCCTCTGTCATCTTGATGTCCACTACATCTGACCTCCAATCCCACTATCTTTGTTCTAGCTATTCAAAGTTGGCATATGCTATGTGTGGCTGAATCATACTCCCCCACTGACTTGTCTCTCTGTGCGATTGGGCAAAGTGTGCAGTCCTTCTAGGTACATCCTCCCTCTCTCCAAACTGTCGTCTGACTCTCTCTGGTAGGTACATCTCAATCACTCTCTAGTGATTCACTAGTTGCCCAATCAGGTACCTCTCCTATCTACAATACGGTAGCTCATCATGATCATCTGACCATCTAGGGCAATCAAGATATGGCCTCCATGTGAACTCTCTCAATCTATCTACCTCATGTCGCCAATACAATATGTATCCAAAAGAACCCTATCTTAGTGCTCCCCCATAGTAGTATACATATGGTTGGTGTGGTACTACCTATCTCTTTGTAATTGGTCGACATATGGCTATGTGCTCAAATGCCCATACCTGTAGCAATGTGACTCCATAGCTCAGAGTCTGAACCCCCTGATATGCTATCTGATGTAACTGAAAATATAGCATCGCCAGTACACATGGTCCCCATGTGTACACCATACCCTCTATCATCATCTACTCTAGCACTCTTCCCCATCTAATAGGTAATCCATGTCCTCATCTATCTCCTACTAGTAGGCATGCTATCACTATTGCTATCACCACATATCATCGATCATACTCTGATGCCATGCTCTCATAGCCAATTTCTCTCTCGTTGATATCCAAATCATCTGTGTCGCACTCAAATAGTCTACATAATGTGTCTCTCCCTATCACTAGGTCATACTCTACCATCTTCCCATGTATCAGAATGTAGAGGATGCGCCATACATCTTCTAGTGTCACCGTCACCTCTCCAGTCGCCAAATGGAATGAGGAGGTCTTCGAATGCAATCGCTCTACCAATGCGGTAAGCAATCTTGTGTTTTCCCTAATCTCAAGCATGAATGTGATATAATATATCCCAAGTCTTGCTAAGGTGTCTTTGTCTGTGCTCCTTAGTCTATGTCGTAGCATGAAACAGTCTGGTCGGTTCTCCCGCATGATTAATGGATACTGTCGACTCTGCATCGCAATTGGGGCACAATTTGTTAGTATTAGGGTTTGATCCTATGGGTTGCATTTCTTTGTTTCATGGCCAAATTAGGGTGTTCTTTATCTATTTTGCCCTATCCTACCCTTATCCCCCCTTTTTGAATCATTTGCATGCCGTTTTGAACCAAAATTGAGTCACCAATGCACAACTACACCTGTGTCAAGACTCCTACACCTGTGTCATACAACCTGCACCTGTGTACCCTTACACAAGTCTAGAAGACCTCACACAAGGATATGATTTTCCCTACACAAGTGCAGAAGTCAGTTTCTGCATTCCCTATGGGCCCCACAATGTCCTGCAAGTGATCAAAATTCATGAAATTGAAAATATGGGTTTTTGAGATACATATCGTTGCTCCTACATCATCCGATCATCTGTAAGTATGTACATGTTCTTCGAGGTGATCCACCATTGTAATGTTCATCATCTCTCTACAGGTGTCCTTGTCTAGAGCAACAAATCCTCCTCTTTGGCTAGTGCAAATGAGCTCTTTTCACCCTCTTTGTCTCATTTATAGATCTTTGTTAGTGCATAGATGGACATGCACCCTCTCCATCTTTTGCTGCTCACGGTATTATGCACCTTAAATGTCTTGTCCTTCATGCATCTAATCTCCGATTATCAGTCTGTTCGATCCTATCATTTTTATCGATCAATTGGCCTCTTTTCTGCATGTTTTCGGCCAATTCCTTGAGGGGGCATGCATATGTCATTGTTATTGTCTAGGGCATTTTCATTATTGTTCTTTGAAACAATGTTGAAAATCGCATTGTCTCAAAGAGGGGAAAAATGTAGGCACCTAAAAATGGTCAACGCTTGTGGAGTCATACTTTAACATTTGTGCATTGCCTTATTTTAGGGTTTTTGCATTGCATTAACATTTCTCCTATGATTCACACTTGGTCTTTATCATTTGCGAGCATTGAGTCATTCTTCTACATTCTTCAGTTGTCTCACTCTCAAATTTGGTCTTGTCAACAAAAATCTTCAGTCATGATTTTGGTCAATCTTATCTTGTTGCATCAATGTGCGTGCTTATTTGTCATCATTTTGGACACTGTCAATCCTAATTAGGGTTTTGTCCTCTTATCAATCTTATCATCATGCTATCGATTTGTCATCGATCATTGTCATTTTCAATCTTGTCATTTTGCGATCGATTTTGTCATCAATCATGGTCATTTTCAATCTTGTCGTTTTGCAATCTATTTTGTCATCGATCCTTATCCTCTTGTCAATTTTGTCATCTTGCGATCAATTTATCATTAATCATCGTCACCCTCTCAATGATGTCATTTTGGATCAATTAGTAATTGTTCCTCATCAATTGGTGCATTTATCAATCAAATCATTTATCACATTGGTCCTTTGTTAATTGAAATCATGATCAAATCAAATCGACATCAATCGACCCTTCAATCATGACCTAATTGTCATTCTTGCATTACTAATTCATCTTCTAGGGTTTCATGATTTATTCATTTAACCTTGTTTGTCATTTCTTTCTCTAGGATTAATAAATTATTTATATATCCTAAGTCTTCTCATCGCAATTAAATGTTCATTTAATTGGCTAATTATTCCTCTTTTTGTGAATTAATTAATAAATGACAAATTATTAATTAATTTACCTAATTTTCTAATTTTCCATCATTTCTAATTTTCTAATTTTCTAATTTCCTAATTTTCATCATTTCTAATTCCTAATTTCCACCTAATTAGTTTCTCTCTAGTTTCTCCCTATTTTTTTGCTTCAGTGGAAGCATGAATTTCTCATGCATCATACTCTTGGCATAGCAAGATGTCATAAGGTTCTAGTTCTCTAACCTTTGATTGGCAATATGTCATAATTTATGACATAGAAGGTGTCATAACCTTCTTCTTTCAACTCAATTGTGCCATTTTCGAAATCAGTTGCTTCTAATATCCATTTCATGCTAATTTGATCTTCTCTCCAATTTGTCTTTAAATTGGATGAATTTCTTCAATCCCATCTAATCACATTATCGAATGAATCACATTATCGAATGAATCAGATTATCAAATTTCTAATCACTTTGTCAAGTCAATCATGCTTTGAGTACTCTTGTGCCACTATCTTGTCTACTTGCTTTCATCTCATGTGTGTGCATTTGAAGGCGAGATCCACAAACAAAGGCTATTTGGAGAAGAAAGAAGGACAATGGAGCCGCATGAAGGAAGCATTCAGATCTACATTTGGTTTGCATAGTCTTTAGTTTTGAATGTTTTATTTTCATGTCTTTATTGAGTGTGTTTAGGATTGATCATTACATTTAAGCTTTCATGATTGAGCTAGATTAGTATTGATATTGCTTGTGATGATTTCTGAATTCCATTTAAGCATCCATTTCAGATTTCTTCAGAGTTTGACACATTTAGTTGGTCAATATCAATTAAACTAATGTTTCCATTGACTATCCTAGGTACAAAATCTCTCTTAATATTTGAACTATTCCTGTCCTTCCCAAACAAACTAGCATGGGAGATCCTCTAATCTAAAAGTTGGACATCTTCAACATTACCAAAAACAAACTAGAATGGGAACCAAAAATGTCCTACTCAGATTTGCAGGAAGAAGGATTTCAATTTGCATATATGGGTATTTTAGATGACTTACCCGTGTTGATTCTCTTTTGTACCTAGGCAGCATTATATGGCTCATGCATGACTGATCTTTTCTGGCCTCTCCGTGCCTGTTCAGGTAATCCCTCTTGCAACGTCTCCTGAGGATGCTTCCTCATGAAAGACCTGGTGTTCCTTCCTCTTTGCATTACACTTGCTTTTCTTAAAAGAGTTACACTTATTCAAAAGGACTAGTTATAATTGTCAGAGTCACCACCCACACCAATTGTAGGGAAATAAGAAAACAAGTTTTAACAAATCGCTTGCAAAGACTTTAAAAATTGGGAGAATTTCTAGAGAAAAGGATAATACAAATGAGAGACAATACAATCTACCACAAACACATAGATATCTAGACAAATTTTTGAACTAATTTTAGGCACCAATATGTAGCATATAACACACTATGACTCTCCCCAGTAGATTCGCCACTTTTGTTAGTCTCAAATTTTGAATTCCCTTTTATCCTTCCTATAGGAAATAAAATAACTCTGTCTGTATATGAAGAGATCAGGGAAATAGAACTCAAGAGTAACATCTAACAATTTTTTGAGACCTTCTACACTTCAAACTTTTCCAAAGTTCAAGTGGGTATACCTTTTGTGAATATTTTCACACTTTAAAACTGAGATCCATAGTAAACCAGTGCCTAAAAACCCATGGACTTCATCACCTGAATGAAACTGAAACACTAAAACAAAAACTTATATTCATTTTCAGTATTGATCTTCAAGAAATATTAGAAAGAATCTCACAATTGGATACCAGTGCCTTATTTGGGCTACAGAGTCACCCAAATAAAATTATATCTCCAAAAATAAACAATCTGATACATCTCACCACCTCGACCTTATGTTAACCCCATACATGCCTTACATATATATGAGTTTTATCTTCTTAAAACTAAAACCATTTATCAAATTCAAAATGAGAAAATGATTGATTTACTGATAGAGACATTCCATGCATATTTAATTCCTCTTCCTTGAAGAGAAAAGCTAGAAACATATCCATATGACTGCCTTACAATCCATGTTCAATCAAATAACACTAGACTATTCGAATGAAACCAGCAAATTAATGAATACACACAAGAAGACAACACATATTTAGGCCTGAAAAGTATTGATCTGTATCTTTATATTCATTTTGAAAATATTTTTTACATGACTTAAAGTATTCTCTATAAAATCTAGAAAAACCAAGGTATATTTCTGCAGAGTTTCTTTACAAAATTCTTGTGATCCTTTTTCTAATAGTCCTGGTATCCATTTATAATATCATGGATGCATACAAGCTTTAGACATTCATAAGAAAATTTTGTTACAAACTGAAATGTTCTCCAAGAAATAGTTACAAGTCCTTTTCAGTATCAATGACCTCTTCAATTTGTTGTTCTGCTACAATATCTTCTAACTGTTCTGGAATATCTTCTCTTTGTCTGGCATATTTGTCCTTCCACTCCTGGAACACGTGATCACTCATCCAAGAAAACCTAACAATCTTCTTCTTCATCCATTGTATCCTTTTCCAAGTGACCCTTAACTACCCAATTTATGTTTCTATGAAACCATAATGTGATTTTACCTTTTCAATCTCCTCAATTGTCTTGACAAATAAGGACATGTTATCAATGTTAATGATTTCATTAACACTTTGGGACAATTTGTGGTCCAACTCTTCCAGCCATGTCTTCTCCTCTTTCAACTGAGTCAGACCAGCAAAATGCCCTGGAAACAACTCATACTTGTGATCAGAATATTCTTTCCTATATAATTGGGCTTTTCTCTTCACACCTACCCTTTCTTTTGAGAGTGTATTCATTTCTTTTGTGAATTCACAAGTGGATCTGAGACTATCATTTGCCTCTACATCTGAATGAGATGAACACATGAGCTCTAACTCCTTACCCCTAGGCATCCACTTATTAAGAATTGGTTCCAAAGTGGTTTCATCTTCTCTTAATTTAGTCAAAACATTCAGAATCCTCTTGATAGAAATATGCATGATAGAGGCCCTAACTAAATCAACAAACCTCAAAATTGTGGCCTTTACCTTGTCCTCATATTCACTTGCAAACAAGGCTTGAGCCTGTTTCAACTTTTCCATCTCATGTTGAATATTTTCATCTGATTGGAAACCAAAAGGCATAGGAGAAGGGGTATATTCTATGATAGGACTTGTAGGTGGAGGTCTTTCTGGATAAGAAGCTATCATTAGAGTAGAGGATTCACCTTGACAGTGTTGTCCTACCAACTAACTTTGAAGTCTAGCAATAATACTATCTCAGTTGGCTATTCCTTCTTTGGCCTCATTGTAAGCCTTCAAGATTGTTTCCAATTTCAACTAGAGATTAGCTTTCTCCTTTGCCTCCTTTTCTGCCACTACTACACTAAATTTTGAAGTTTCTAAAATTGTGCTAGCAACTTCTACCACCCCTGTATCTTGGACTCTTTTCACAATAATACCTCCTAGGAAACTAGAATCTAAGGCATCTTTCCTTCTTCTATTTTTATCCTTTTTCATTGACCACATGACTAAAGTAGCATTGTCTTTGTTGAATGTCACTCCTTCCATAACCTTGGTTTCCTTCTTGACTGCTTCAAGTACTAGAGCATCAGCTATATCCCACTCAGGGAGAATTAAAACACTAGCCTTTGATACCATCTCTCTTCCCTTTTCAAGAGTAATGGCCTTGAATTCTTCAATCATTTCTTGTTTTACCTCTTCCTCCACCAGAGTTGCATCTTTGTGAGGCTGCTCACTCTTCCTTTTTTCACATCTCACCTTAAACTATTCCATGTTTCATTTCCATACAAATTGCATGAAGGCCCCTGTTGTAACAAAGTTACTATCGGCTAGGAACTCCTCATTGATTTGTTGACAGTTGGGTCTAACTCTTTACCTTTGAACTCACCTTTAATCAAGTTCATCTCAGCACTAGCTAACTCTTCTAGCATCCCCTCTTGTGTTTCCTTATATGTGTAGGCAATCTCCCCGAGACTCCCTAACTGTAACAATTGTTCAACCACTACCTACTCATCTCCTATATGGATAGGGGATTGAGATGAAGAATACAGAGGCTCACTACTTTGCACTTCCTTCACTACTCTTTTCCTTTTAGGGGAGTCTTGCATGTCAATGACATCTTCAATTGCTCTTTTCCCTCTTGAAGTAGAAGGCTCACCAGTTACTAGCATCATCACACTGTATTTTGATTTCTTATGCATTACATAATCACCAGGTGGGATGGCCTTAGCAAAGGCAGGCTTAGCTAAAACCAATTTGACCCTATCAGGATCATCTCTCATTATAGCCTCCCTCTTTTCTTTCAAAGTTTTCATGAGGTCTTCAAAATAAAGAATTAAGAATTTGGATTTTTCCTCAAAGGGATTAAAACTAGAAAGAGGGTCATAACTAGTATCAAATTGATGAATGAAATCAAGAGCCCTCTTATATGCCACCCACTTTTCTTTCCTCAATTCTTGCTCATCCAAATTAAATTCATTCCTAATCAAGTCATCAGGGAAATGAAATTGGTGTAGTCTACCTTTATATACTGCTCTCTTTCTAATCATACCATTGAAAAAATCTTCAAGGTCTACAAATCTTGAAACTGCAGTAGACAACCTATATGGTTTAAATAATTCTTCAAAATACTTCTACCCACCTTTGGTGATCACAAAATGATAAGCCATGGTAATAGTTGGGAAAATAGTCCGTTTACCCCTATTTGTCAGCTCTGCCTCTTGCACACCTCCAATTTGCCTTAAGACTTTTGCAATTCCTATCTTCAGTGGGACTTGATAAGGGATAAGGCAATAAATATGGAGTACCTCTAAAACCATAAACTCTGAAAACTGTGGAAACAGTGTAAAAAATACATATCACCCCAATTATGAACAATCTTAATACCTTCAGCAAACTCCTTGGACCTGAGGAATTCTTAAAGGGCCTTAGGGATCCTAGGGTTTTCTGTACATAAGAGATTCCTAATTTTAGATGCAAAGCACCTACCAAACTTTAGGTATCTGGCATCTTCTATATCCCAAGATAGAATGGTGCTCCATAGTTGCACTAGCATCTCTTCACCATCTTTTTCCTTTATTAGTTCCATTTCACTAGCAAAATAATCAGCACCTTTGAATAAAAACATGTGCATGAGAAGGGAGTACCATCCAAAAAGCTTATCCACCTTACCATTTTTTATGCCTACTAGCCCTTCATGAATTGCATTAGTGAGGTAAGGTGCATAGTCAAATGTTATTGCCAGAGAGGGGTTCAGAATGTGTGCAATCATTAGCGTATAATGGGTTGGCATGTTTCTCTAAGCATCTTCTCCAAAAATCTAACAAATTGCCCAATACATACCTTTATCTCTTAGAGTAAATAGATTCAAGGAGAAAGGTTCCATGGTACTAGGGCCTAAAATAGTTAACCCTCCTATCTTGACAAAAAACTCTTTCAGTGGGCCACTCCTAAGGTAATCCCTTTGTACATTGTAGACCTGTGCTAGTGTCTCAAAGTTGATAGGATCTAAATAATTGGACACTTCACTGAGCTTGAAAACCTTCTTTAACTCATCATCATTAATCTCAATTAAGGCTGCTCCCTTTGTATTTCTAATACATTTGGGTACAGGGTCATAATTTTGTGTAATCAGGGTCAACAAATCTATATCCATGAAGACCCCTAGGACTATAAGCTTTCCCACATCCAATTCCCATATACTATTTAATGGGGTAGGGGAATGTCTCTGACCAAAACCTACCCTGAAAAGTCCCAGACCTAACATCCCTATCTGTGGATCCCTTAACCAATTGCCTTTGTCATACAGATCATCCCCAATTATTAAACGAGGTTTTTTTGGTAGCAATTCTTTAGCCTTGGCCTTGACATTGGTAGACATAGTTAGTTGTTCCAGGAAGTCATCACATATATTCCTCTCTTGGTAGTTTACCTTCCCTATGAAATCCCTTCTTGGCACCATCTCGTTAATGCAATTATATCAACTGAGATTTACACAAGACTCTAACAAAACAATTCACATAGTAACACTAGTTTTTAGACTACAACTAACAAGGAAAACATAGAAATAGATTGGTTACTCGCCTGAAGAAACTCACTCTGCACTAGCTCCTCTGCAACAAACTTGTCGAAATGGTGCCAATATTCAATTTATGTGGACCTTAATATGACAGCTTGGCATTGATTTGAGAAGTTAATCCTGCATGCTCCAGCCATCAACTCAGAATTGAATTCACAAATCGAATTCAAAAATGGGCTCCAACGGATCATAATCCTTCTGATTTTTTCTCTGTTTTTTTGTTTTGCCATTTTGCAAAGTTTAAAAAACTGGCACCTTTCCTTCACACAGCAATGATGATCATTGGATCCTTGGAAACTTACATTATGTTTACTCCTTCTGGTCCTTCTATATTAGTGATGGGCCCTACCTTCTTTTCCCTATTTCATGAACACTAAACCTTTTGCACTTTTACCACATGAAACAACACCGGCCATCAGATCATCAACTACTTGCTTATTCTTTACTTCCTACAACAACCGCCAGTCTTCTTAACTAACTAAGCACAATCATGACGGCTAATGGTTTTCGCCACTTCCCAAAGGCTAAATTGAAGGTATCTTCAGGCTACAAAACAACAACAACCATTGGATCCACCTCAAGATGCACACCACTTAATACACTCAGACCTTCAAAGTGGGCCCTCAACTTGGAGACCACTTGCCTTGTTTCATCACTGGCCAATAAATGTCATGTGGCAGTCAGCTACTCTCTTAGATAACTACATCGGGCCCCATTTTAGGGCCGCCACGTCTTTTACTTTACCATTTTCAACATAACCACTGGTTGAATCACAATGGGCCCTCAACTATTCTCTGGAGCCACGTGCATCTTCCGAGTCACTCTTTTTTCTCCATGGAGCAACCCATTTGTCTTGCCATATCATCCATTGTGTGACTACCACATCATTTCGCTATTTCATGAATATTAACCTTCACTTGATTTGAGGCTACAAATCCATGACAATCATCCGATTAACTCATACTTAATCTATCTTTAAAACTACCACCTGCTTGTCCTTTGGGCCCACTGACCTTTTCGCTACTTCACGGACCTTAAATCTCAGGCAACTTATCTTCGCGAAGCAATGACAACCATTGGATCTTAGAAACCTACTCGTTTGTTACCCTTGTCGTGATCACCTTGCCCGGGCCCTCCACCCTTTTGCTACTTCATGAAAGGTAAAACACATGCATGTTGCAGCTATGAATCAATGCCCATCATTGATCTTCTCTAAACTAATCATCCTTTAACAAAAGGAACCGCTAGCCTTTGGGACCCACCAACTCTTTCACTATTTCACAGAAGGTAAATCACATGCATCTTGGGCTTGCAAAGTAATGTGAGCCGTTGGATCTAATACAAGATGTTTTCTTTAAATTTGACAGATAATCCTCTGGTTGGGCCCACTTACCCTTTTCGCCATTTCATGAACACTAATTTGCAAGCATCTTTGCCTAGTGAAAAAGTGACAACCGTAGGATTAACATTGACTTGTACAATTATTAAGGAGCCCAACAAAGATTACAACCAAACATAGGTAAAGGCATGAAGATTGAAAATATTTAAAAGACCTCCTTGGGAAAATCTAATGGGGGAACACTTTTCATGATAGACTGACCCTTCCTTAAGTGGAAAAAGTAATGCAAGAATAGAACGCGAGGGTTTTTCAAAACATAGGAAAGGGTTAAAATTCAAAAACCTTAAACCCTCTTTTGACCCAAGAAACATAGAGGCAACAAGGCTATGCCAAACACATTTTTGTAGATTTTTAGCTGACTATGGGACAAGAAACCCAATTTTCTAAACAATGATAACATTGCCTTTGTTGAATTGATCTTAACAATACAATCAAAATTAACATGACACAACCTATTATGCCATAACCAACTCTCATCAATATGAGAAATC
The DNA here is from genome assembly GCF_030272615.1 of Cryptomeria japonica. Taxonomy (NCBI): domain Eukaryota; kingdom Viridiplantae; phylum Streptophyta; class Pinopsida; order Cupressales; family Cupressaceae; genus Cryptomeria; species Cryptomeria japonica. The sequence goes on from NC_081414.1 coordinate 180,549,300, forward strand.
AAACATGTCTTATTACCAATGTTCAAGTGAAAGATATTACCTCCAGTCTGAGTGCTGGTTGCAATCTCCAAACTAGTTTTGTTAATGATTTTACATTTTCTATCTTTAAACTGAAGTTGGAATCCCTTATCCACCAATTGACCAACACTTCAAAGATTATGCTTGAAACCTTCTACATAATAGACATTATCAGTATTATGCCTGCCATCCAAAAAAATAGTACCTTTACCTTTGATCATGCATGCTTTGTCATCCCTAAATCTGACTTGACCATTGTTGTATTCTTGCAAGGACAAAAATTTTCTTTTATCTCCATACATATGATGCGAACATCCACTATCAATTACTCATTCATCCTTGTTTTCAACTTTTCCTACCATGTTCTTTTCTTCATTCTTGATAGGCAGTTCTAGTTCACCTTCCTTTAAAGCATAGAACACCCATTCCTTTCCATTGTCAAATCCACTAGCAGAGTCTGTTGCCGATTCATCCTTAGAGTCATCACTTACTCCTTCCTCATCCTCTATGTAGAATTTATTGGTTTTCTTGAATCTATATCTATTTTGATTAGGCTTAAATGATTTCTTAACTCTTTCTTCAAATCTTGCATTCCTTTCAGGACATCTAGATGCAAAATGACCAATCTTATTACATGCAAAACATTTAAATGGTGATTTTCCTTCATACTTACTTCCTATCGGTCCTTTAGGTACTCTTCTAGCAAATAAGGCTTCAAGTTGCTAAATTCTTCACCCTCTTTCTTCATATCTTCCAATTCATTTGCATATAGGTCTTTCCAATTAGTTTTGTCAGTGGATGATGATGCATGAAAATCAGGTTTAGACTTTGCAGCTCCAGAGGGTCAAAATTCTTCAAGCTTAAAAGCATATAATTTCCCAATCAAAATGTCTCTATTAACTAAAGTGTTTGCCATTGTTCTCAATTCATTAATTATAGTTGCCTTCATCTTGTAAGTCAGTGGAAGGGCTCTCAAGACTTTGGAAACTATTTCATCTTCACTCAGAGATCCTCCACAACATTGAATTCCCATGACAATCTCATTTACTCTTTCCATAAATGTAGCAATTCTTTCATTATCTTCCATCTTCGAGTTCTCATATCTTACTCGGTAACCATCAAGTTTATCAATTTTGATAGTAGGGTCACCTTCATTTAGAGTTTGCAATTTATCCCACATAACCTTTGCTGATGATTTATCAATCAATCCCATGATTTTCTGATTAGTAAGTGCACACAAGAGGGCTTCTCTAGCTTTACAATCATTTTCAATATTCTTGTCCAAGTTTGTAAGAGCGGGATTTCCAGATGCCAAATCATAAGGTGTATATCCTTTCTTAGTGATCTCCCAAATATTCTTGCCAAGACAACTAAGATGAGTCTCCATTCGGATTTTCCATATCCCATAATTTGTTTGATCAAGCTTAGGGATTTCTCTTCTAAAAATAGTTGTCGGTAGATTTGAAATATTAATTGCCATAGGATCTACCTCAAGGGTTAAGCTTCTACAAAAGAGACCAAATCTCTGATACCAATTGTTAGGATAACCAGTGGAAAACTAAGAGGGGGGGTGAATCAATTGTCAATAGATTATATTAATCATCCACTTTATAACCTTTAATCAGAGCACATAAACATTGAATACTGGAATAGCAGAAACATATACCCGTAAGCAATAAAACTTAAGAGTGAAATAGAGAATGAACACAATGTAACCATACCACATAACACCATGATTTGTACATGTAAAACCTAATAAAGGGAAAAACCATGGTGGGAAGCCTACCCATAGTTAGATGATACTTCTGTAGAAAGTATGTGATACAATAAAGGGGCCTGCACATGCAAGAAGGCAAACTACCTAGAGTGTACTGCTCATTATAAAGGAGTCTCACTAACTATAGAGAGGTTATAACCACCTCAGTATAATTAGACAACAATCCAAAAGAGTGAACTGCCAAAGATAGCATCTACCATGCCTAATTATAGTCCCGGTGAAGCTCAATACTAAAGGCCTTTGACCTCTTACTTAAACCCAATTCAATCACCTATGATTGACAAAGTTTCCTTTGCGTATGAAATTTCATTCCATGACCATGAAATATATTTCATTCCCATACCTTGATCTACAATGAGATCTTACATCAATTTATACAAACCCTAAGGCGTAAACCAATTAGGTCGGCCACCTATAAGATATTACAATAAGATCATTACATACATCCATATTACAATGATATGCCATGTCGGCTCAAGACCAAAACAACATTAACCAATCGATAAATCATCCCGGTAACATGTAGACAACATGTTAACATGATAGTGGTCCATAACCTAGATAGGTACCAGACCTAAATTGGGTCCACCATGCCAAAGTGATTTCTCCAATCAGTTGAGGCACAATCAAGGATCACCTTCTGCATCTTGCATTCCATCTAGAAGCTGCACCAACACCACTTATGTATTCTATCAAAGTTTCTTAGTAAAAGCTTTGCCGATAGAACCTTAAACCCTTACCAATAACACAAGATCTTCTACCGGTAACCAAAACCTATCTGCTGGTATCCAACCATAATATCTAGTGTTGACATCAATGACAAAACATCAATGCAACACATAATGAATTCCTCCATATTGCCAACAACTTCATGATTAAGAAAGATGAAACACTCATGGAAGTGGTCAAACCCCAGAAGATTTGGATTGAGGAGATGGGTTATGAAGTTGATGCTCAAATTCTTGATGCTTATGCAAATATGTTAATTGATGCACTGGTAGATGAATCTATAAAAACTTTTGGCCTTGCTAAGAAAAAAACACTTGAGGTTGAAATTGAGTTCAACTAGAAGAAGAGAGAAGCAAGAAGGCATGTAAGTTTGTTGAAAAGGTTTCACAGGACATCAAAGTATTGATTGATGCTATTGCAGAGAAAGGTGGGAAGAGAAAAGAACCAAAAGTATTCATTGATCCTATTGGAGTTGAATCTACATCTAAGGATTACACACCCCTAGCATTCAAAAGGGTAATAAGGAAGAAAACTAAAGAAAGCAAGATAGAGGCTAAGAACCAATAGATTAGGAAAGATACTATCAGGGTACCAGCATAGAATAAAACACCAAAAGACATGATGCAGAGCATCTTACAAACCAAATGATCAATAGGATCCTTTATGATCCTTTCAACATTCATTCAATAATATCTTTGAACAAAGGCAACTTATAAAGAAAACCACAACATTGCTGTCTTCACGACAGTCTTTAAAGATTGAATTATTTAACCAACCAAAACTCCAAACCAAAATTTCTGGAAAATACAATGTTTGTAGATAACTACATTATATATCATCTTATAAAATCTTAAGGTCTGATAATCTCATTTGATTTCCCAAATAATTATTTTTCAGACTATAAATTCTGATCCATGTCTCTGTCATAATCCAGATTTAAAACTCCAACCCCTGCTTAGGGCATCATATATCTTTCTCAAAACAATTTCAAATGATACCAAACCAATTCCATCTGAAGAATATATGAATCTTGTTTTTGAATATGTAAACTATTTATTTTTACCAATCATAAATAATTATACCATCACAACTCTTTTCCTGCAACTCCATTGAAGAGGGTTTAAAACCAGTCTTCATTAAAAATGTCATAGATTCCACAAATCATCATGAAATTGAACCAAACCAAAAGGAAATGAAATATTACTCAAATATCTTTCCAATGAATATAATTAGAGTTCTTTAATCTTCCATATGCGTTCTTACCACGCATTTCACTATGACTGTTCTCAGAAATCCTGAATCTGCAAATACTAACTTTCACGAAAAATCTCATAACTTCCTCCATAGTTAATAAAAATTGATCAAACCAAAAGTATAGGAAAGAGGATTCAATATACTATCTAACCATTACTATATTACAGGGTTTCCAGGCCGTACATGGCCATACAAGGCCTGGAAACAACAACTTAACAAAAAAAAACCAATCAAAATAAGAGATTCAAATTCACTCAATTGCTCCAAAATGTTCTCCTCTTTCTCTATTCTCTCCCATATGATTTGGTTCAACCAATACATCATATTTATACATATTTAGGTAGTTAGAAACCACTTAACCACCCTTATGACCTTTCATCTTCCTTTTGACAACTTTTAATGCCTTTTTGCATTGTTTCATGCTTTACAATTTTTATGCATTTTGACAACTTTTATGACACTTAATAAAAATGACTCCACACTTTGTAAAATCACCCTAGACATGTCCAAATAACCTATTTAAGACCTTTTACATGATTTTTAGCCTTTATTAGACATTCTTTCATATTTTTGTCTTCTTGATCAAACTAGGACCTTAACATAACAATATTAACAATGTCATATAAATGGCTTCACATAGCCTTACATTTAGACTCAAATACATCACAAATGAATCAAATATATTTTAATACATGATATAAGGACTCTTAAACTCATTTATCTCTTGTACTTTAGGTGCCTCTGCACCAAGACACATCTTCAACACCATCTGGTACTGGAAGGAGAAAGAAGAAGGACGACATTGATCTAGCAATTGAATCTGGTAATGTAACTATCATTCCACCAAAGGATTTTTTAGTCCTTGCAGCAGATTTCAAATCGGCAAGCACTGGAGAGGTTCACACAGGCAAAGAGAGCTACATTTGATCAAATGATTGAGTCTGAAAGGAAGGAAATTAATGATAAGTTAAAATTGATAGGCAATTCTTTAAAGTAGTGTACAAATATTTACAGAGTATGTTGTAACATGGATTTTTATAGTTAATTTGGATAAGAGGATTAAGGAATTTCAGGAGAAAATTGCAAGTATAGCCAATTCTTTTGATGAATTGAATTCATTGACTACATCCATTGATGGTCAGATTTTGGTTTTGGAAGCCCAATTTTCTATTCTTGAAAAAAAAAAGACAAAACCATAAGAAGAGCCAGAAGTCTTAGAGGTTTGGTGACTCCCCGGTTGGATTCACTTAGTGTACATAAGAAGGAGTATATAGATATGGTTGGTAAGCTGACGCCGATAGAGTTAAATGAGAAAGAGTCATTTTTCCATATGCTAAATGGACTTGTATCTATTTCTGACACTTTCAAATCTGGTTGGGATACCTATCTTGAGCTATTGGAGAAGGCCTATCTGGATATTTTCAAATATATTAAGCTCCGGTAAGGTATTTTTGGGATATTCATTGTACAGTATCTTTCATTCTTCATCTTGCTTTTGGATTTTTGTATTCTTTTTTGAATTTTTGATGGCATTGATATCAAAGGGGGAGTGATATAGATGTGAAAAAGAAAAAAAGGAGTTGTATATATTAGGGGAAGATATGGAGATATGGACATATGGAGTATTTTGTATTGATGGATATTCAGCTCAGGGGGAGCAGGTTCAGGATGAAACCGACAGATGAAACCATGACCATATTTCACATAAGTCAATTGGTTGGTTTCACTATGTTGTCATTGATGGCAATATGGAAATTTATTTCAGCTTCATATTTTGGGCACCGACACCGGTAGGTTGGAACAAATTCTTTGGTCACTAGCAATGTAGACCAACATGGTTTAGAATTAGGTTATCAGTATTGGAGGCCGACATCTTTTGAATCCGGCATCAACAATTGTTTTTGATATTCATGTATTTATTTTATCTAGCTGACATATATGTTCATATTGTAAATATCTTTGTAAGCCAACATAAGGCATGATGATTTGTAAAGGGTATATAGGTCTATTGATTAGATCATTTTTGTAATAAGTATGGGAAAGGAAATAATGAAGGAGATGCAAAATATATCAGAGAGATCATATATGTGAGGATATTTATGTAAGGGGTATTCTGATAAAGGATTTAGGGTTTCAAACCGAAACAAACAAAGCTTAAACCAAAACTATATTTAGGCATAGAAGATGCTATCTTTGCAGTTCAATCATTTCTCTAGATTTTATTCTAGACTTGTATGTAATCAGTGAGGCTCCTTTTGTGATTGAGCAGTGTGCTCTAGGCTGTAAGCCTTCCTATAAGTGTAGGCCCCTATATTTCGTAATATTACTTCATATGACTAGTGAATTGATATTGTGGGTCACAAATCCCACTATGGTTTTTCCTCTTTGAGGTTTTCCACATATAAGTCTATGTGTTATGGTATCCATTTATGTGATTGGCTTATTGGTTTCTTTACTTCTTTCAATTTTATATGTATTAGTAAACCGGTTGGCGTATGCATGTTTTAATAAGGTTAAAATTGATTATTTTGGTATAATACTGATTCACGCCCCCTCTCAGTGTTATTGTATTCCAACATTTTCACGTGGAAACCCAAGTGGGAAAAAACACAGTGGGAATGAATACCCATAAGTATTCTTTCAAATCTTCTAAAGTTCGCCATGTTAGGATCCAAGCCTGGTTAGAAGCTTATACAAGAATGTTTAGTTAGGAATAGATCCCGTTAAGGACCACCCGGTTAAGGGATTGACTACTATGTTGACTTGAATTCCATCCTCAGAATGTTACCAGCAATAAGTTAGTTTCAGAAAATACAAATGGAAATGCTACAGGAAATACAAACTCAACCAATGAAACTACATGAAATATAGATGAAATAAAATACTAATATCACCTTCATGGCTTATGTCCCATTGTGTCCTAACTCCACTATTCCTGGTTGCAGATGGTGTGCTCTTAGATAATGCAATATTGGCTTCCAAGATGGTATATGAAGAATGGGCTGATAACTTGTAGCTACATGATTATGCTAAATGATTATTTGCTATTTTCTATTTGCTATTTGCTTCAAAAAAACTCATGGATGCATATGATTAGCTTGCAAAATGCACTTGAAGTCTCTTGAAGTATAATTCTCTCTCAACTGAAGCTCTTGGTTTTATAGACTTTGAGAGGTTTAGATGATGTGGCTCAGATCAATGGTCTTGATCAGATCTGTAGATTTGGATGGTTGTGAGCAAAGGTGAAGGTTGAGAGAAAGGGGGAAGGAGAAGACAAGTGTCACTCATCTCACCTTGTCTAGGTTGTGGACTGAAGGAATCTAGGGATGGTTGGAGGAAATTTAGGCATGAGAGGACAAGTGGAGTCAAGTTCTTCCTAACATGTAGGGGATGTTGGAGAGAATATAGAAGATGGTTATGAAATATGTGTACGTACACAATTTTTATTAAATTTGGAGGTTGAGGATAAATGATAAATTAATATTTAAGAAATATTAATTTCCTTAGCAACATGTTTGATGAGTTGGCAAAGGGAAGATGAAGTGGAGATGGAGGGTGAGTTGGATAAGGGATTATATAATTTAAGAATTATTTAATATTTGAAACTATAGGATAGGAGAAAAACTATTAAATATTAGATATTTAATTGCTTAGAGGAGGTAATTAAATATTAGATATTTAATTAACTTGGTTAGAAGGAATAATTAAAGATTAGATATTTAATTAATTAGAAGAATAAAATAAATTAATTAATTAATTAAATATTAATTAATAGAAAGGACACCAAAATGAATTAAATAAATTAATCTTTTCAAATTAACTATTTAATAGAAGAATAATCATTAAATAAATGTAAAATATTTATTTAATTTCTCATAGCCAATTTTTATGTGTATACATTTTTCCCCTCTTTGAAAAAATGTCAAGACAACATTGTTTCAAAGATTAAATCAAGTCTTGATAGCATGCCTGATGAAGATAAAAAAAAATCCTGATTGTGTGCCCCCTCAGGAGATTGATCATGAAATTGTCAAAAATTCTAGTTTGAACGATTAATCTCATGATAATTTGGGGTGAACTCACAAAGCTGGTTCCCACTTTCGCCAACGAAGCAAATTGGTGAAAGTGAAAAATTTTGTTTATGGGGGGTTCGAGCGAAGTGGGGGTGTTCAAACGGAATACCCTTTGGGATTCAAGTGAAGACCCCACTTCGCTCGAACCCCCTCATTTGAGCGAAGCACCTTTAATTCTTGTTTATGTCATTTTTCAATTATAGCGCAGGGGTTTGATCGAACCCCACTAAAAATGGGGGGTTCACTCAAACCCCCCTTCATTCGAACCCCTTTTTTAACACTTCTCTGAAGGTTTCTACATTTTTTTGCAGATTTTTGTCCTTGAAACCTCTGGTTGAAGGCTCAAATGGAATGATCTTGACAACCCAAAATGTAGTATTATAGTCCTCGAAGCAAGCTTTCCAATGACTATAATTTTATTACATATTGAGTTTATTATGAACTTGTTTTTTTAATTTTACCAAACATAGGTTTTTCACTGAACACGAACTTCTCTGTTCAACACATTGGGAAAAATAGGAAACTAATTCAAAAAAATTCTAAAAAATATCTAAGCCTTGGGTATTGATATCTTCTTTCTAACAAAAAAAATAAAATTAAATTTTGATATATATAGACCAAGTTATGTGTTCAAACTTAAACCTATGTCTGAATTATGACTAGTCGGACTTCAAAACTTAATAAAATGAAAAATATTGAACATATCACTATCAAACCAACTAAAAGCCTTGGATATTGATGTTACAAACCAAAATTCGAAAGAACTGAAAATTTATCATTTATAGAAAAAAAGTTATGCATTTTGAGAGGCACATCACTCTTAAAAAATGTAGTTTGTTGTAAAAAAATACTTTTTGAGGGAGATGGAAAAATTAAAAAAAAATCATTCAAAAAAATTTGAAAAAAATATATATAGAATCTACAAATAAAATTCTACAAATCACTAATTTACATAATCTTCAAATTCTTAATAGTTTAAAAGTTATAGTTGTTGAAAGTTGAAGATTATTTTAAAATTGTTCATCTCAGTGTCAAAAGTGGCAAAAAAGTGGGAACCATTATTGTAAGTTCACCCCTTTGATAAAAAGTCAGTCAATTAAGTTCATTTGTAAAAAAAAAAATTTACAAAAGTGCTAAAGTAATGCCGAAAAAATCAAAAAATTCAAAAAAAACCAAAAAACCATATTATGGATGTATGAATTGATCAAGATCCAAACCATGGCGGGATACAAATACAGATATGATTGATTTTGATAAGATTGAAGATAGTAACTATGACAAATATGTCAAATATTGATAACTATTGGTAAGCTGCATATTTCTTGCTAAATAGTTCAGAGCAATGGATGTGAAAGATGAAAGATGGAATGGATAAGGTAAGATATGATGGAAGCAATAGATGCGATAGGATGGAGTGGATAGGTGCATAAAGCGATCTCATAGATGGAGGAACTTTCCTTTTAGATAGTGCCTGTTTACCAGGTTTTCACCATCTAAACTTATTGCATTTTTTTTAGATTTATATTCTTTTTGTTGATTTTTTCAAGACTTTATATCTCAAGCATAGAATTTCTTGAGATGGATAGAATTGATAGGTTCATCAAACCAATCACCTTCAGGGGTAGATAACTTATATGCTCCTGATCCATATGCTGCCACTATAACAAAAGGTCCTAGCCAATTTGGTTCAAATTTTCCCTTCTTTTCTCAGTCTTGCTGATTTCTTAGATTCTCCCTTAGAACTATATCTCCAATCTGGAAAATACATGGCTTGACTCTATGGTTATAACTTATTTCCATTCTTTGTTGGTATACTTTCAGATGTTCTATTGCATTTTGGTGATGTTCTTGGATCAATTCTAGTTCTTGGAGTTGAGAGACACGTTGTTCTTCTTTTGGTATAAGACCATGCAAGGATACTTGTAGAGAAGGTATCTTTACTTCTATAGGTAATATGGCTTCTGATCAATAGACCAGACAATATGGAGTTGCCCCTGTTGGAGTGCAGACACTAGTTCGGTATGCCCAAAGAGCAGGATCTAGCTGGATGTTCCAATCTTTTCCAGCTTCATTGATTGTTTTCTTCAAGATTTTCAAGATAGTTTTGTTTTATGCCTCAGCTTGACCATTTCCGTGTGGTTAATATGGAGTAGAGAACATATGTTTGATATGAAACTATTCACATAGTTCTTTCACATCTTGATTTTTGAATGGTCTTCCATTATTAGTGATGATGGTCATAGGAACTCCATAGCAATAGATTATATAATTGAAAATGAATGATTATATTTGTTTTCCTATCACTATTGTTAAAGGCACTGCTTCAATGCACTTAGTAAAATATTTAGTAGCAATCAGAATAAACTTATGTCCATTAGAAGATGAGGGATTGATCTTTCCCACCAAATCAAGGCCCCACTATGAAAATGACCATGATCTTGACATAAGATATAACTCTTGTGTTGGTGCATGAATTAGATTTCCATGAATCTAACATTGTTTACATTTCCTAGCATAGGTGAATGAATCTCTTTCCATAGTAGGCCAGAAGTAACCCATACGAATAAGTTTCTTAGCCAATGTTAAACCACTTGAGTGTGTACCACAAATACCTACATGAATTTCATTAAGAACTCTTTCAGATTTGTCTTTTTCAAGATATCTCAACAATGTACCATCTAGAGCACATTGATATAGGATATCAACAATAACGGTATAGCGAGAGTACTGATGGATAAAGTTTCTTCATTGATTACAAGATAAATCAAGTGGAAGGAGATAATCTCTCAAATATTGGTAGGTTTGACCATATAAGGATTGACTGGTTCTTGATATATGGCAAATTCGATAGGTATGTTGGGATTGGATAGTAGGGGTTAAGATATCTTCCACAAGAAATTCATAGCACTGTTGATTCTCCTTATTTTTCAAGAGAGATGCTATTGTAGCCATTTCATCTACTACTTTATTCTCATTTTTGAGAATCTAGGTGAATGTGATTTCCTTAAAGTGACCTTTAAATTCCTCCACTAGATGTTTGTATTGCATAAGCTTATCATCCTTTGTTTGATATTCATCATTTATTTGATTTATGACAAGTTGTGAATCACCATAGACATGGAGTTCTTTGACATTCCATTCAATGGCTATTTTGAGCCCTATAGCCAATGCTTCATACTCTGTAGTATTATTGGTGCATGGAAACCATAGTCTATATGATTTCAGAATTGTATGTCCTTGAGGTGTGATAAACATATTCTTGCACTTGAACCATATTGGGTATAAGAACCATCAAAGTACAATTCCCAAAACTTTGTACTTACTGTCAAGATATCTGCATCAAGAAATTCAATGTGCAAAGGCATGTCATTTTGTAAAGGTGCATCGGCCAATTGATTAGCGATGACTTGTCTCTTGATAGCTTTCTGGTCAACATATTTTATGTCAAATTCACTTAGTATCATAACCCATTTAGCTAGTCTCCCTGTCAATGTTGATTTGCTCAATAGATATTTGAGAGGATCTATCTTTGCTATTAGTTTTAAGGAATGAATCAACATATAATGTCATACCTTTCTGAGTTGTAAATACAACTACTAGACATATCTTTTCAATTGAGGAATAATTTAATTCATAGCCAACAAGTGTTCTGCTGATATAATAAATTGCTCTTTCTTTTCCGTCATCATCATGTTGAGCTAGGAAAGCACCTAATGATACAATTGTTGTGGAGACATAGAGTAACAATGGTTTCCCTTTAGTTGGTGATATCAGTACTGGAGGACTCATAATATATTCTTTTATTTATAAGAAAGCTTCCTCACATTTTAGATCCCATTTAAATGGAACATTTTATTTAGAAGATGGGTAAATGGAAGACATCTATCCGCTAACTAAGAAACAAATCTCCTGGTTAATTGCAATCTTCCTTGTAAAGATCACAATTGACTTATGTTCTTAGGTGACTCCACCTACAAAATAGCTTTAACTTTTTTAGGATCTACTTCAATGCCACAAACTAATATAATGTACCCAAGGAGCTTTCCAGTTGTTACCCCAAATGCACATTTCTTTGGATTTAATCTTAATTGATATCTTTCCAGCCTGTCAAAAATCTTTCTTAAAATGTTCAAATGTTCTTTTCTTGTGTGAGATTTTGTAAGAATGTCATCGACATAATCTTCCATAAATGTATGCATCATATCATGGAAAATTGTAGTCATGGCCCTTTGGTAAGTTGCTCCTGCATTCTTAAGCCCAAATGGCATAACATTCCAGCAATATGTTCCCCATGCACAGGTGAAAGTTTTCTTCTCTTGATCATCAAGTGCAATTCTTATTTGATTATATCCTAAAAAGCCATCCATTAATGAAAACATCTCATGTTCTGCTAATAAGTCTACTATGATATCAATGTTTGGTAGCGGAAAATCATCTTTTGGACATGCTTTATTAAGATCTCTAAAATCTATATAGACTCTTATGCTTTTATCTAGTTTTGATACTGGTACAATACTTGAAACCCATTCTTGATAAGCAACTAGTCTTATAAAACTCACTTCTAAAATCTTCTTCAGCTTAGTTTTTACAAGGAGAGCGATATGTGGATGCATCTTTCTTAGCTTCTGCTTAATGGGTTTTTCTTTAAATCCACATTAAGATGATGTATGATAAGATCTGGGTTAAGTCCTGGCATATCTGCATAAGACCAAGAAAAATTTATTTGTCTCTGCGTAAATAATTTCATGTATTCTTTCCTCTCCTTTTCTGATAATGAGCTAGCAAAATGAAGTATTTTAGGATCCTTTGATGTACCAATGTTTATTGCTTTTGTCGGTTCTATCAAGATAGTAGATCTCTCTTGAAAATATGCAGGAAGGATATGAAACTTTCCATCTTCTAGTGCCTCAAGGAGGTTTTCACCATTAGATACGTCCTTTCTTTTTCCTTTTGATTGATTTAGTGTTGCGATGAAATTTTTTTCAACAATAGGTCTCTTTCCTTGTTTTATTTCATTTTTGGAACTCGAAAGTTTGGTATTCTCCTAATTACAAGAAACATCACTTGATTCTGCAATGGAAGATATCTTAGGATGGATGGGTTCAACAATGTTAAGGTACACAACTAAGTCATGATCATTGGAAAAGACATTCAGTTTGGGGTTATCTAAATTATACCAATCAATTAGTTTAGGATGTAGAAGGGGTGAATCATAATCATTGTCATCATTAGGTGTTTCAATGTTCATGACATAATAATCATAATTTGGCATAGAATAGGTACTGTCATAGATTAAATATTTTTTAGAATTGTCTTTCTCAAGCGTTTCCGAATTAGTCTTAACAAAATTGATATTAGGATTTTGTAGTTCATACTCAAGTGGTTCTTCAACTGACATTTGTCCCTTAAATGAATGGATTATATCCACACACACATCTTTGATAATGAAAATTCCTTCTTGATTTACCTCATTTGCATTTAGAAGTTGACATATTTGTGCACATGATAAAATAGATTCTTTTAATAAATTTTGTCTCCTTTCAAACTCAACTTCTTCTAAACTAATAGTCAATCCAATTTGACTATCTCTTAGTTCTTCTATGGTTCTTGCATATCTGATCTTTGTGTGTGCTTCTTGTGGCATTGCTTCTCTATCTTTGTCATTCCTTTTTCTTCTTGCATATGCCTCTTTTCTCTAAATTATGAGTTTCTCTTGTCTTCTTTCTAACTTCATCTTTTGTTCTGCAATAGACAAGTCTTCTTTTATGATAGCTGCTTGATCTTCATTGTGTTCTTTACTTGATGTAGTAGATAAGGCATCTAGACCCCATTCATATTCATTGGAATTTGTTTCTGAATCTTGATCTAAGCTTACTCCACTATACCATACTAGAATGTTGTATGGTGCAAAGAGTTCTCTGATTTCTGTCATCTCTATTTTTATTGCTTCTGGAACATCTTGTTCATATTTTGCCTTTGTTTGTATTTTTAGAACTTGTTGAAAAGATTTTTCTTCATCTTTGATGGTAATCTCCTCTCCTTTCTTTTCATGTTCTTCTTGTTTGTTTTGTTCATTGGTTACTATTTCAGCCGCTTGATGTAACTTTTCTTGCCAATTTTCTTCTTTAGAAACTAATTTCTTTCTCCATTTTTGTTGTTGATGATTATGTTACTTTTGATTGGATTTTAGATATCCTAGCCCATATTTATCTTCTGTGGATTGTGAGTGTGGACAAATAGGTTTTGAAATACCTTGATGTTGCTTACCAATTGGTCCTTTTCCTTCATATCCTATCTTTTGCATGATTTCATATCCTTTGCCATATTGTTTTATGGTAATATTGACTTCTACTGCTATTTCTATAGTTTTATCTTCATCCTTGTATAGCCAACCAAGAATATCTTTGTCTTAATTTTCCTCTTCAAGAGTTCTAGCACTAACAAAGGTTCCTTTAAACATATGTTTTGATTTTTCTGATGTCTTTGATTGAATATCTATAGGCTTTCCATATGACCTAGGGGAAAGTGGAAAATTTTGCGAAGAATACTTTCCCATTCCTTCATCATTTAACTTGAGCTTTTCTTCAAAAGTTTCACATAGCTTTGCTAGAATTTCTTTAGTAGGATATATTGATTCTTTGTTATGCGGAACTCTCGTATCTTGTGTAGGCTTCAAATTATTGCAATATTGACTGGAATATGCAATTATAGTGATTTCCTTTCCTTCATGAGGAAATTTCACACATTGATGGTATGTAGAAGGAATTGCTTTCATCTTGTGAATCCATGGTCTCCCTAGAAGAATGTTGTAGGAGAGGTTTAAATCTAAAACTTGACACAATGTATCCTTTTCCATAGGTCCTATTCTTATTGGTAGCACAACAGTTCCTTTAGAAGAACACTCTGCTTCATCATAAGCTTTGATGGTTATTTTCTTTTTCAAGTCTACTGCATTCTCTAAATATCCCAAAGCTTTTATCAAACTTAATGCACAAATGTTTAAGCTGACTCCTCCATCTATGAGCACACATTTGACACAAGTTTTATTTATGGAGACTTCAACATGTAAGGGAGCATTATGAGGATGTTGTAGGCATGTGTCATCATTTTTAGAGAATGATAAGCAATGAGGAGCTATAAGGTGTCCTACCATGTTTTGGAACTGATCTACATCCAAATCTTTTGAAACTGTTGTTTCCACTAAAGCTTTCTCCAAAATGTCCTTGTGCATAGGTGAAATCTTGAGAAGTTCCAAAATTGATATTTGAGCAGGTATTCTTTGTAATTGCTCTACTAATTTGTATTGTTGTCAATTGGGTGGCGGATCTTTTGCTACTCTTGGAAAGGTAACCTTTTCTTTGCTTCTCGTGATAACATTGATTGGTTCTGAAGATGAGTTTTTGTTAACAATGATTACATTCACCACATCATCATATGTATAAGTGTAATTCACTTTGGTTTTTCCTTTTTCATCTTTTAATTAGGATGATTCACCTTTGTCATAATTTGGGAGTGGAGTTTTGAAAGCCAAGTGTGATTTGTTTGTTTTATGGCTATCCACTATGATGGTTCCATTATCGATTAGATCTTGGATAAGGTGTTTCAATCTTTGACAATCATTTGTTAGGTGTCCTTTATTCCGATGACAGTTGCAAAAATGATTGTCATTCCACCAATTAGGTTTGACTGGTGGTTCATAATTTTTTGCTTTTGGTAGAACAATTAATTTTTTGGCAAGCAAAGTTTTTAGAGCTGATTCCAAAGATTCTCCAATGTTTGTGAATTTCCTTCAAGGATTGGAGAAAAAGGACTTAGCTTTATTGTTTTTCGGATTATTATTGCTTGAGTTTTGATTTGATAGATTGAAAATTGGTTGTTGTTGTTTTGTAGTACTATTATCGTCATTCCCTTCATTGCTAACATTTCTATGCTTTGACTAGAACTTGGGTTTGTCATTGCTATTGTTGTTGTTGTTGTATGAATTATTGTAAAGTTTTATTTCTCCTTTCTTTACCATTGCATTCTCTATTTTCATACCATTCTCAATCATTTTGGCAAAAGAGGGAGGACATTGCATTCTTAGTCGATAACTCATTTCACTGATAAGATTATCAATGAATATATCCATATTTTCTTGATCAGGTACATCTCGGGGATACCTATTAAATATACATTTCCATCATTCTAAGAAAATCATAAAAGATTCACCATTCTTTTGTTTAACATTGCAAAGATCTAGCATTGTTATTTCATTTCTTATATTGTAGGAATATTGTGAAATAAACCTATTCACAAGTTCTTCAAAGGATTTGACTCCAGATGGTAATCTTGGAAACCACTCCATTGATTGTCCATTTAAACTCCTAGGAAAAAGATGCATAGGGTAAGTTTCATCATGAGAAAATATCATGCTCATAGTACAAAATTCCCTAATGTGATCCTGAGGATCAGATTTTCCATCGTATTTGTCATATTTAGGAATCTTGCAATGCTATGAAAATGGTATCATATTCAGATTTCTATCAAAAGGATATGGGCATATATCTTCTAATGAATATTTCTTAGAGCTTGTCCCATTTTACATCTCTTCTATTTGTTGTTGTAGAGTTTGTATTTGTTGAGTAAGCTTTTATAATGGATTATCGACATGATTTTTCCTTGTTTCTTCATGAGTTCTTTTGTCACTATGCTCTTTTCTTTTATCATCCCTTTCTTTCCTTGTTTCTTTGTTACTTTATTTGTTCCCATCTTCATTATTTTCCTCATCTGTGTTTTGAGTGTTACTTGTCTCCACATCTTGTTTCAAGCTTTCTATGTTAAAGTCCTGTGGTATTTTAGCTCTGAATTTTGCCAACATCAAGAGATATTTTTCTTTTTGTTTTGCCAACAATTTTTCCATTAGCCTATCTAATTTGAAATATTTCTCAAGGTCTCTAATGGTGCTATTGACTGCTTCTTCATCAATAATGATAAATCCAAAAGTGTGGAATATGGAGTATCTTCTTCCTTGATTTGTTGTTGTTTTCTAAGTTGTTCGTGTTGGGCTCTAGTCCAAATTGGCATGTGATTCTTTCAAAGTTGTTGAAAGTTCCAAAAGACAAAGTCAATAGGTGATTATTGGTTTAGGAAGATATGCTTTGTTGATCTTACCACTATTGTTTGTTCATTGGGATAAAGCATCTCTTTGTTGAAAAGCACATCTTTGTAAAGTTTCACCGTCAAATTATGTACCACAGCCATGTAAGTAGTGATGAAAAACGGTGTAGGAATATCCTATGTGCAATAATATCTTGTGAGTGATATACAAGAATCTTATCCTTTTCTAAGTAGCTTTATAAATTGGTTTTCTTTTCTTAAGGTGATACTTAAAAGTCATATAAGCATTTGGCAATTCACAAGTTTGTTTGATTCCAATGTTGGTGCAATTTTGGTTTTGATATAACCTAGGTTCAAAATAGGAAAGATGTATCCAAGATTAGGAACCTAGTATAGATTTGATCAAGCTTCGTGATAGAGGATTTGATTATCCTAATGAGAAACTTGACAAAGATGTTGATTTTTCGCACTTAAGGTGGTTGAATCGATAGCTTTTTGAATGTTGATGTTTATAGAACCTTTGAGAATAACTTGTTGGATTAGTAACCTAGTTATTTGAGCTAGTTTGAAAAGTATGTGATGGTTTTAGAGACAAAGCTACTTTATAAATTATTTTGACGTGGATTTTTTCATACTTTGATTTTGATCTGGTGTTTCAAGTGTTGGAAAGATTTTGTATTCCCATTTTCGATCAAACTTTTTCAGCAATTTGTTGGATTTTTGCTCACTTGTAGATGATAATTTTCTTCAATTTTTCACCATTTGGAACATGTTATAGACATAGAAGATACAATGTTTAATAAACAAAATGCACAAGCAAGTACAATTCCTATGGTAGGCTGAGACAATAGTTGTTGAATCTCACATGGGGTTTCCCTCAAGGCTATGCTATTCAAAGCAGATATTTAGATGCTTGAACCCACTAGCTCCACCCTCGGCACTCACTTCTTCGGGGCAGCCAAGCACTAGTTTCCATGAAAACTCTCCATGGTAAACTTTATCTCTCTACTAGGAATCGTATGTGTGTGAGCCGCTTCAGAGGTCCGACCTCCTACACCGACAACTAGAAGGATTTTGGCAACTAGTACAAATGATTTTTAGTAAATGCTTCCAGTCATGTGGCCATACATGTGACACTTTTAGCTCTGTAAATACAAAAGGTTCCTAGCCTATAAAGGTTATGCTCCATAGGGTTTATGGGGAAACATAGTGTCGGTATGAACTTATCAGCACATGTTGTTTGGGACTTTAGTCACAAACATGATTTATTTATAGTGGATTGGAAGGACTCGGTATTAGCCCGTTTCCACTTTAGGTTGATCCCCTCTCACTGGCCCCCTCAAGGTAGCTCAAGAAGGTAGGCCCTCTAAAGGATTAGTTGCTTGAAAGTAAAGAAAGCATAAAAGAGTGGGTTTGGCTTTTTGGTCACCCAATTAAGGGGAGAGCATATACCTACAACTTTCAAGACACATAATACAAGCATTCTTTTTAACCTTTTCAAAGCAATTTGTTGGCTAAATCTTATTTTGAGATGTTGCTCCAACAAGCATGGTGTTCATTTTTAGCTCCTTTAAAAATCTATGTGCAACTATTTTAGAGAAAATACTGAAAATGCAAGTTGCATGCTATCAATTTATCCTCTTAGTTAAACTAGATGAACAAGATATGATATATTACTTCCCGAATGAAGACTTTTAATTAACTAGATGATGAAATGCATAAAATTTGCCTTAAATGCCATCCTGCACATGCATGTTAGTAGTCTGAAAATTTTGACTTCTTGGACATTCAGACCTGCAACAAAAGCGCTAATCTAACATATGCGCTATCTTTGTGTTCAAAAGTGCTAACCTGCAGATCAAAAGCGCTAACCTAGGCTACAAAAGCACTGCTCTATGGATACCAAAGCATGATTTCTTCGACATATGCGCTAACCTAGGACACAAATGCACGAACTGGTAATGCAACTGCGTAGACTTTAAAACAAAAGTGCTAACCTAGAATTCTTATGCGCTAACTTATGCTACAAATGTGCTAACCTAGAAGGCATATGTGCTAACCTACAAAACAAAAGTGTTGTCAGAATACACACATGCGTGAATCTACATTACAAATGTGTTAATTTCACTATTTGCAATATTTTTAGAGGTATATGCAAGGTCCATGAGCCCCACGGTGGGCGCCAAAATGTGTCGACTTGAATTCCATCCTCAGAATGTTACCTGCAATAAGTTTGTTTCACAAAATACAAATGGAAATGCTACAGGAAATCCAAACTCAACCAATGAAACTGCATGATATATATATGAAATAAAATACTAATATTACCCTCATGGTTTATGTCCCATTGTGTCCTAACTCCACTATTCCTGGTTGCAGATGGTGTGCTCTCAAACAATGCATTGTTGGCTTCCAAGATGGCATATGAAGAATGGACTCATAACTTGTAATTCACTGATACTATGATATGCAAAGCTACATGATTATGGTAAATGATTATTTACTATTTGTTATTTGCTTCAAAAAACTTACGGATGCATATGATTAGTTTGCAAAATGCACTTGAAGTCTCTTGAAGTCTAACTCTCTCTCAACTGAAGCTCTTGATTTTATAGACTTTGAGAGGATTACATGATGTGGCTCAGATCAACGGTCATGATCAGATCTATAGATTTGGACAGTTGTGAGCAAAGGTGAAGGTTGAGAGAAAGGGGAAAGGAGAAGACAAGTGTCACTCATCTCACCTTGACTGGGTTGCTGACTGAAGGAATCTAGGGATGGTTGGAGGAAATTTAGGCATGAGAGGACAAGTGGAGTCAAGTCCTTCCTAAGATGTAGGGGATGTTGGAGAGAATATAGAAGATGGTTATGAAATATGTGTATGTACACAATTTTCATTAAATTTGGAGGTTGAGGATAAATGATAAATTAATATTTAAGAAATATTAATTTCCTTAGCCACATGTTTGATGAGTTGGCAAAGGGAAGATGAAGTGGAGATGGAGGGTGAGTTGGATAAGGGATTAAATAATTTAAGAATTATTTAATATTTGAAACTATAGGATAGGAGAAAAACTATTAAATATTAGATATTTAATTGTTTAGAGAAGGTAATTAAATATTAGATATTTAATTAATTAGAAGAATAAGATAAATGAATTAATTAATAAAATATTAATTAATAGAAAGGACACAAAAATGAATTAAATAAATTAATCTTTTCAAATTAACTATTTAATAGAAGAATAATCATTAAATAAATATAAAATATTTATTTAATTGCTCATAGCCAATTTTTATGTGTATACAACTACAAATACCCTGTTAAAGGTAACCTTAGTGGAGGATTTCAAATCCAAGCTAATAGATTACCTGGTTAGAGGATTTTAATTGTTTCTATTTACTAAGTTGTCATTAGTTTTATGTCCAAAGTCATCCTATATACTCTAGTCGGTTAATACTACCAAAATGTCCAATCAGTAAGTACTAAGGCTGTTGGTTACAAAAAAAAGGCTACTCACTGAGATGAGAAATATCGAGCTATCTACCGAGCAGCAAACAAGGTATACCGAGTTAATTTGAACCAAGTGAAAACATGTTACCAGATTCAATGAACCTGGACACATATGTGGAACCGTTATTACATAGGAAATTGCATTTAAAGATTTTGTATGAATTTGAGGAAGTTTATCCAATGAAATAATTTCCATGTTTATTCATTCGATAAAACATGTTTGTATGATCGATGCATGAACAAATCACCATCTCAAAGATCTATATATACAGGTTGATTTGAGTATCAGAAAAAGAAGAGGGGATTGATGGTTTGAAAAATAAAAATCATGAGAGAAGATAAGATGTGAAGAGTGACAGAGATATTCAGAGGTCACCGAGAAGGTTTTCAGAGAACAGTTTAAGGGACAGAGTATACAGAAGAGGTCACCAAGTTGGTTTATCAAATTACTGAGGAATGCTATGAGCAAGGTAATTTCATATTGAGCACATACAGTCTGCTATAACATTTTAGATGTAAAGTTGCGGATATTTTGTAAAGATTTTGATTGAATTATTTTGAGTTGTGTTAGAAATGTTTAGCAGGGTAAAAGACTCTAACAAAGTCTATAAATTGTAAAGCCTTTAACCAAGTACATCTTTTTTGTAAAAGTGTTTGTAAAATCCTTTAGCAAGGTAGATCTAAAAGATCTTTGTACTCCTAATAGGGTAAGCTATCAGAAATAGCTAAACATGTATCTCTAACTGAGCAATCTTGATTATTACAGTACTGAAGTTGTGGGTGCCATCCCCACCGCAGTTTTTCTCTCTAACAATGAGTTTCTGCGTAACCAAAAACTTTGTGTTATGGAGTGAAATTTGTATGGATGTTATTTTTATGATTATATTTTAGCATTATATATTATGAGATCAGCTATAGACAATTTATGTTTATTAGTAAGATTGTTTTTATAGAAAAGTTTTAAAGTACTATTTCACCCCTCCCCTCTCAGTGCATTAGCTTTCCTAGTTGGACCTAACAATTGGTATCAGAGCTCTACTCTTGGTAAAGGGGTTAATAGCCTAAAGAGAAATATCCTATCAATAGAAGGCTATAAACAATCACGTAGAATTGTGAATCTTCAAGAAGAATTGGATCATGCTAATCAAGTGATTGTAGATATGCAGAAACAAATGCAAAGATCACTGAAAGTCAGAAGAAGTTTGTTTGATGATTTACAGGACAAACAAGGGTTGGTGGAACAAATTGAGACATCATCTAAGAATAGCATAGCAGAAGAATCTGAAGAAATGATTGTAGAACTAAAAGAAAAGAACAAAGCACTAAATGAACAACTAAAAGAAATGACAAGGGAACATGAGTATTTCAGTACACAACTAACTGAAAATCTTGATGCATTAAGAACAGCTGAAGACAATATAAGAAATATAGAAAGAGATAAACAATAGCTAGAAGCAATGGTGTCTGAAAAGATTGATGAAATTTGAAGGATGACTGGAATTCAACATAACATATCTAATTAATTGGGTTATGCACATCATGAAGCAAATCGAAAAGAAAATGAGAATCAAGCATTGAAACTTGAATTATCAAGATTGACCGATGAACTTGAAGCAAAAAAGAAGTCAAAAGAAACACTGAAGAAAAGTTATGAAGTGTCAAGAATGTTGGATGAGAAACTAAATATAAGATCACCCAACAAATCTATTGGACTTGGTTATAAAAGAAACAACTCTACCGAGAAAGGGATCAACACCACCAAGAAAGGAGAATCATCAAAGAAGGCTAGAAACAAAGATAAGATGAAAGACAAGAAGCCTATTTGCAATTATTGTGGAAAACAAGGACATACTGCCAACGTTTGCCGGATCAGAAAAGGTAAGCAACCGAATGTCACTAGGTTTGATGGTTATTGTTATAATTGCAATAAGTATGGTCACATATCTAAACAATGTAGGACAAAGTCTATTAACAATTATTAGAAGGAAAAATTCAAGTGGTTTTGCAAAAATTTCAATAGATATGGACACAATACTGAGAAGTGTTGGTTTAAGCAGAAAAACAATAAGTGGTCTCCACACTGAACAAATTATAGAAGCTAGCAAACTCACACAGATCTTAATCATCAATATACTATAGTACCATGGGATTACAATACAAGAATATGGTGTGAATGTAGTGGAAGGTATGGACATATAAGTGCAAACTGTATGATAAGGTTTGGAATGAACAACCGGAGATCATGGAGAAATCCTAGAATGACATGCTTTCATTGTCACAAAGTTGGACACTTGGCTAAAGACTATAGAGATCAACCTAGAGGAGACACTGAGGAGATAACAAGCAAATTACAAAAAATTTAGAAAAAGAAGGAAAATGGGTCAACTAATGAACAAAGCACCTTGCCTACCGAGTTAGGTGCATCTACTTCGAATTAATCAATAAAGTTATGAAGGGACTGCATTTACACAAGGTTAGATCTTAATAGTTCCTATTTAATCATGAGCATAATTCCAAAATCTGCATAGCTAAGATGTATTAAAAATTTTTAAATTGTATCTAGTCTTTTGAATTACCAGAGAAGTCGGTATATGTATTAACCTGTCTAGTCAGTAAAAGATTGTAAGGAAGTTAGTTGGTAAAGTGAAACCAAGTGCATTTAATGCTTATTATAACTAACTGCATGAAGCCCGATAAGGTTAAAAGGATGTATTTAAAGTGCTTTGCATGGTCATTTCTAACTTACTAGTTTTCAAAGAGCAGAGCTAAGCGAATCAAAGGTGATCAAACATTTCCAAGAGCGAGTTCAAGGTATTTCACAATCTTAAATGCATTTTCAAGAAGTTAACCAATCAAAATCAGTTGTGAATATTTGCATAGTATTTACTAAGTTGGAAATGTTTTCTAGCTATTTGAAATGCTAAGCTATTTTTGTAAGTAGAATTTCAAGTTTGAAATGGCTCCCAAAGCTCAGAAGCTTGTTGTAGTTGAGACCATTGAGAAGCCGTCAGTAAAATACACCTTACCTCCCAAAGTGGCATCTAAACCCGATGAGAAAACTACAATCTCTCTTATTCCGAATAGGGTTCTATTAATTGAAGATGTTAGATTTTATACTAAGTGTCGTATTGAAGATCTAGGTCATACTGAAATTAAGGATATGTATGATGAATTGTGCATCGATGGAATTTTGGATAGCAAGTTTGAGCACATCAAAGTTAAGGGATTGACCGAAGCCCTAACCTATCCTCGAGTTTTCAAACCCCAATGGGTCAAATTTGTCTTGAGCAGGGTGCATGACGATTTTATGTGGTTAGAAGATCAACCTTTCAAGATCACCGAGGAAATTATTCATATAATAACCGGATACCCTATATTTGACCATGCCCAAGCACAGAAGATGATTTCATAGAAGGAATTGATAACATTAACCAGAGTTGAGCCTGATTGCAAAGGTCTTAAGTTGAACAATGTAACTGATGTAGAACTCAATTTTACAATTAGAGTTATTGGTTATTCTTTCTTCCAGTCGGCAAGAGAAAATAGTGTACCATGTGCAACTGTAGATTTGGCCTATAAAATTGTGAAAAAGGGTATGAAAATTGATTTATGTGAAGTGTTGTTGAAGAATCTTTTTGAAAATCTCAACACTATAAGGAAATCGAAGAAGAATAACACTGCTAACACACTAAAGTTTGGGTCACTCTTAGTGTATATGTTCTTCTACTTTTAGAAATTCTTTCCATCTATCGGTAACATCGTTTGAGAATTAAACTAACCTATCACCCATCAGATAAATGATTTCATCAATCAGCTAGGTGATAATTTCAATGAGATAATGGATGATTACTTTAACAAATTTCAGGTAAAGATGCATAATAGGTACAGGATACCACCTCAGCTAGTGGAAAAATAAAAGGATACTATATGCTTTGAAGTGGATACCGACTACTATTATGTCAATGCAGTAGAACCCTAGACTCAATCTTTATTGCCTATGGGTTATGAGATTGATTTTGACATCTCTCAACAGTAGATAGATGCCTTTTTGGCACTTCCAAGGCATACTATCAAGATCAGGTATGGCACCTATGAAGAGGTAAAGGAAAAAGTAAAAATGAGCATAGTAGTACCAAAGGCTACTAGAAAAGCCACCAAAATGATAAAGGATTTAACTAAAAAATTTGGAGAAGATTCTACCTCCACTCCTACCAAAAATGATCGACTTTTAATCAAGGAAGAATCTGAAGCTCAAGAAGCAGCAACAACGCTGAGCACCGAGTTGCCAAAGGGAAAAATTTTGAAAAGAAAGAAATAGGATACAACCAAGGTATCACCAACCCCACCAGTAAAGTGACCAAACACTAGGTCATCTGTAGTGTCACCTGGTAAGAGGCAGCAAAATGTTCAAATGCCTAAGGTTACAAAAACTTATAAAAAGATGACCAGGAGACTAATTTTGAATAAAGAGTCAAGTGATATAGAGTCTAAAGATGCAAATAAATTTCAGATTGTTAAAAGCACAAAGAAAGATGTACATAGTATTGACAATTTTTGTACAAAATTCAAACAATATGGTGGATTTGGGTCATTTAGATATGTAAAGTATGACTCCAGAATAGAGGAAGAGAAGAGGTAAATAGAAGAGTCAGTTGTTTATACACTTCTCAAGCTCCGAGTGGTTCCATTGGAAGTAACTGATTTTCTTCCAAAAACATTGTACTCTCATATTGACAATTGATGGAAATATGCTATGGACTCGGAGAAGCAGATAAGAGAAAGAGTTTTGGTAAATCCCTTTCCTAATATGTCGGTAGATGATATCAAAGATCATTTGAAAAACTACCAGACAAATTTTCAAGTAAAGCAAAGGGCCTTGAAAATGATGAATGGTCTTTATCTTGAAGTAGAAAATGAAACTAAATAAAAATGGCAAGAAATATTTAGAATTCAGATTGAAGAGCCTCAAGGTGAAGTGGAGATAGTTGACATCACCAAGAAAGATCCTACTTCAACTATTTAGCTAGATGAGGATGTCATGGACACTGAGGCACAAGAAGAAGAGATGATAGAAGGAAATGCCTATGCCAAACTAGTATCAAGTGAATTAGTTTTGGAACAAGTTTTAGGCGAGAAACCTCAGGACATAGATCAAGGTAAATAGGATCAAAAGGCTACACAAGGTGAATCTACCTCTCAAGCCACCAGTGAGAAAACTTCCCATGCACCTGCAAGCACTGAAAATGTTGCCACTGAAAGCCCGAGGAAGGAATCACTAAAGGATACAATAGAGGCTACAAGAATGGACAAAAGTGTTGCCTCCACCAAGCAACATACCAAGGAAGATCAAGCCTTCAAAGCCATTGTACTCATTCAACTGGTGAAGGCATCATCATCAAAGGAGAAGAATGCAAAGAAGCATAGTTTCAAGATAGATCTATCAAAGCCTATTGTGTTGCCAAATGTTGACATTGCAAAACTAAAAGGGAAAGCACTGATAGAATTCGGTGAGCTTTGTAAAGCCAAAGCAGAGCAGGAAAGACAGATAGCTATTCCGAAGAAAAACTAAGTACTTCAGAAGGTCAAAACATTATTGATAGACTTGCTACCTAAAGCTACCGTAAATAAGGATGCTTCCATCCATATGCAACTGGATGAACTACTCACTCAATTGGAAACATCAGGAGTAGAAGCATCAGAATACCTTAGCAAATTGAAGGAAAAAGAGCTAACTGCCAAGATGGTTGAAGAAGTGCAGAAAGCACTTGCTATAGGTAAAACAAAGCTCATTGGATTCATTACTGAGTTGTCCCCTCAAATCAAGCATATTATTTATTTATTCCAGAAGTTGTGTACATTTTTATTCTTTATCAAGGATATCAAGAATAAGATTGAAGTCATTGAAAAAGAGATTACCAATCTCTCCAATAAATTGACTATAGAGCCAAATTCTATTCAGAATTTTATATCAAGCTACAAACTCTTATGGCTCAATAGTTAGAACTTCGGAATGAAGAGCACAAAATCAGGATGGATATTATGACTCTTTAGACATTATTTATTCCCCATCTATCATCATTTCAAGAGCAGATCAACCGATCTACCCAATTGTCCACTCAAGTAGAGGGAAGCACTTTAGATGGTTTGATTTCACTGTTAGCTGATATTACAGCTCATAATTCTCTAATGGAAAGTGTCAAGGATGCACTTACCAACGCTCTCAATGATGCTCGTACAAAGTCTAAATCTATTTTTGACCAGTTACCCCCACCAAATGGTAACTAGTTTTGATGTTTGTGAAAAAGGGGGAGTGTATTGAGTATACAAAGTATCTAAGTGTACATAGTTTATTATATATACCGAGTGTACAGATGAAATTGATAGGGGGAGCATAGAACATTAGGTGCATGAAATACAGAGTATGGATCATCAAGTTATGTTCAGAATATTGATAAGGGGAGTATTTATTTAAACATGTATTTGAATGAATGTATATACTGTCATTTGAGTTTATTTTGTAAGCATATAGATTTTGTGTTATGACTTTGAAAGGAGTTTTGTCAAACATACCAAACTAATGTCAAAAGGGGAGATTGTTTCTATTTACTAAGTTGTCATTAGTTTTATGTCCAAAGTCATCCTATATACTCTAGTCAATTAATACTACCAAAATGTCCAGTCGGTAAGTACTAAGGCTGTTGATTACAGAAGAAAGGCTAGTCACCGAGATGAGAAATACTGAGCTGTCTACTGAGTAAAGTTTATATGTCTACCAAGTAGCAAAGAAGGTATACCAAGTTAATCTAAACCAAGTGAAAATGTGTTACTAGATTCAATGAACCTGGACACATATGTAGAAACACGTTACAAGATTCGAGAACATGGAACCGTTATTAAATAGGAAATTGCATTTAAAGATTTTGTATGATTTTGAGGAAGTTTATCCAATGAAATAATTTCTATGTTTATTCATTCGATAAAACATGTTTGTATGATCGATTCATGAATAGATCACTATCTCAGAGATCTATATATACGGGTTTATTTGAGTATCAGAAAAAGAAGAGGGGATTGATGATTTTGAAAAATGAAAATCACGAGAGAAGATAAGATGTGAAGAGTGACAGAGATATTCAGAGGTCACCGAGAAGGTTTTCATAGAATAGTTTAAGGGACAGAGTATACAGAAGAGGTCACCAAGTTATTTTATCAAATTACCAAGGAATGCTATGAGCAAGGTAATTTCATATTGAGCACATAGAGTTTGCTATAACATTTCAGATGTAAAGTTGCAGATATTTTGTAAAGATTTTGATTGAATTATTTTGAGTTGTGTTAGAAACCTTTAGCAGGCTAAAAGACTCTAACAAAGTTTATAAATTGTAAAGCCTTTAACCAGGTACATCATTTTTGTAAAAGTGTTTGTAAAATCCTTTAGCAAGGTAGATCTAAAAGATCTTTGTACTCCTAATAGGGTAAGCTATCAGAAATAGCTTTAAACATGTAGCTCTAACCGAGCAATTTTGATTATTGCAGTAGTGAAGTTTTGGGTACCATCCCCATCGCAATTTTTCTCTCTAACAAAGTCTTTCTACGTAACCAAAATCTTTGTGTTATGGAGTGAAATTTGTATGGATGTTATTTCTATGATTATGTTTAGCATTATATATTATGAGATCAGCTATACATAGTTTATGTTTATTAGTAAGATTGTTATTAAAGAAAAGTTTTAAATTACTGATTCACCCCTCCCCTCTCAGTACATTAGCTTTCCTAGTTGGACCTAACATTTAACAATAAGCATGTTAGAGATTACCATGTGAGGGGATTTCAAACTATTATGATGGTTAGAGAACAATAGGTTCTTTGACTGATTTGGAAATAGCACTTCCTTGCTAAATCAGATCCTTTAACAGTCCTATCTGCCTTCACATCATTCTGTAGGCACACCTCCTAGTTCAGAAACAATCACTTTCACACTTAATCAAATTTTCCAACCACTATTTCAATAAATCCATTGACCTTATAAACAAATACATTATGTTGGTAACAAAACACAAACCCTAAAATTCTCATAGAGATTACAAACACATCAATTCAATCTTGACCGTTAGATTATATGCAATCAACTTTACATTCTTCTAGGCATCTACAGCCACTCCTCGATCATCACACTTTGAATATTGTAACACATCACATGTTTGTCACTTCATACTATGAATTTGGTCATTCGTAAGATTAATGATTATCTTTACATGCCAAAACCTTCTAGAAACTCAACACGTGCAACATGATTTCATGGTATCTTTATCACCAATCATCATCCAATCATAAATCATCACAACCAATCTCCAAGCTTCATCGGTTAGGGTCCTGCTTCTCAACTAGATAGGGTTATCGGTTGATCTTCACTACCTAATTACCAGTTTCTTTACTGCTTCATTATCGGTTGCTATATTGCTTCATTATCGGTTTCTATTGACATCAATGGCAACACTTCCTATATAATTCTTCAATGAAATCTTTCATGTAATGCTAACATGATCACCTCATTTGAAGAGCTGCTATTAGAGATCTCCAACAATTGTTTGGTCAATTGCTTCCTTTTAGCTACTGATGTCTTATACTTGCCTCTTAGGGTTTCTAGCTCATCCTTGGTTTCAACTAAGTTCTTTGGGCATCTCTCTATAGCTCATTCTTTCACCCATATTTTCCTTAGGATGAGAGATCCCTTAACTAGGTTTTCCATATCAAAAATCTTGGTGTTATGTGTATTATTGACATGGTCTTGTTTTATGTGTTAACTATTCATTATCAAATCTGAGTTGTGGTTTAAGTTGTAGTAAGGTTTTCATTTTTTGGTGGAAACTAATTCACCCTCCCCTCTTAGTTTACTATATTTTTGCCAACAACATGAACCTAAACTACTTTTTACACTGAACTGGTCAAAATACTTAAAATGTAGAGCTTTTCAAAGAGAACAGTTCATAATAGATATGCTTTCACTATAGATGTCCCTTAATTGATCCAACATAAGGTTGATGTTTTCTCTTTGTTGTTGTATCTCATAGTATTTCTTATGTAGCTCCTCAATTACCAATCTATTGGAGCCAAATAGATCTTGAGTTAATTGGTAATTGGCATAGGCCTATCAAATTTTATCTTCAATAATATTGATTTAATCGTTAATTCTTTTGGTGGCACTTGGCCACTGAAGACTATATGAGAAAATCACATTCTATTTTGACAAACATGATTGACCATGAGAGATCAGTTTGGAGAACTATTGACAATCGATCTCACATTTACCTTTAAGTTCTTGTAATAGTTTCTCTTTGCTTCCTCTCTGTCTTTCTCATATTTTCTTTCAATTTTTCTAAGTGATTTTTAAGAGATCTTATCAACACTTTGCATTTATTAGCACTAGGGACAACCAAAACTAATTCACATTCAAGCATAACAACATGAAGTACAATAAGTATTCTTCAATAATTTTATATTTCTTCTATAATTCATCTATAAAGTCCTATCTAGTATAAGATAAAAAAGCTTCTTCAATCTGAAATTTTGTACCGAATCAACCTTAGTAAAGTCAACTATCAATGTAGAAGAAGTTATGGGTTGGATGTTTTAAGGAAAGGTGAACAAACTCTTCTAGGAGTCATCAATTGTACCAAAACTGGTACCAATCATAGTGACAACCTAAGATACTTTTCACCTAATACAACATTCTGATTCTTTATCTTTTCCTCTATTGTTGTCTTGGTTTTAGATTCATGACTTTCTTGTCCTATTGTCACATGTCCTTCTTGACCTCTGACACTTAAGATTTCAATTTCTTTATATTTTCTGGAATCACTATTTACTAGTGGAGGATCAATAGAAGTTTCAGGTACAATCATTACATCTTCCATAATATGCACATTATCTATAGTGTTAGAATCAAGGAACACT
This sequence comes from Cryptomeria japonica, assembly GCF_030272615.1. Lineage (NCBI taxonomy): Eukaryota > Viridiplantae > Streptophyta > Pinopsida > Cupressales > Cupressaceae > Cryptomeria > Cryptomeria japonica. Next base: position 180,579,715 of record NC_081414.1, read on the forward strand.
AAGAGTGGGGGTGAATCAATGTTCTATCGGAAACCAAATTTAAAACCTTACTCTTTATCCACTAGTTAGCAATGCATTACAATAAAAACCATAAGAAAGAAATAAATAAACCATAGATCTATTGGCAATTGACACTCATTTGGGTTATAGGTGTTGTCATTGTTGGCAACACACTTCATCAGAGATCTAACAATCAAGGCAACTAACATTCACTTCATTGGTATTCAGGGAACCACCATGCATGTAACCAACAAACTTGTTAATACTATTTTAAGGCCAACATAAGAGATTGATCCAACAAACGTGGAAGTGGCAATGATCATATTGTTTCATGTTTATATTTTGTTTGGGCTGAAATGTGTTTTATCATTTGTAATATGGTTGTAAGCTGATATAAGGCATTTGTTTTTATTCATGTAATTGGGTATATAAGTCAGTTCGGGTTAGGTCATTTTAGGGATATGATAGATAAGAGATGCGATAGGTTATGTGATGGTATGTGAGCAAGATCTTGATCAATAGAATGTGAATGTAATGATTTGCAATTGGTCTTGATTATTTGTCTAGAGGTTTGGCAAGCAATCTAAGCTATCGGGAAGGAAGGTTACAATATAAGCAGTACAGGCAGTGCTTTAATTGAAACTCATCTAGCATATCAGATGCTTATTCTGAATTCATTTTTTGTTTGTAATCTAGCACTTTAGATATGTAGTCATTGAGGATCCTTTTGTGATGAGAAGTGTGCCTTCCTACATGTGTAGGCCCTGTTGGTATTTTGGTATGGTTTTGTCATTGATGTCAACACCTGCTAAACACTATCAACTCTAGTACTTTGGAGAATCAACAACATTCACCGGCAAGCAAATGACTCATACACAGTCACTAATATCTGGTACACCAGTAGGATATAATGTTCATTGACACTTGGAATGGCATGGAAAACACATAGTTATGACAAATACATCATTTGGACACTTTGTCTTGAATACTTTTTTATTGGCATAGTTGTATTTGCATATTTGCTATTACCAGCAAATAGGTCTAGGTTATACACCGACAGACTTATCTTTTCTAGATCAACATGGCATGCTATGGAGATGACTTATTATTGTTGTAAATGCATTAGGCTGATATGTTGAATCGGTTATTGCACCAGGCATTAATTTATTTGTAAATTGATTTTATTGTATTATCCTTTAGAGCGGACCTACTAAAATTGGTCTTAGGTTATGATATAAATGCAAGGTCTTATTGGTAAGATCAGATGTGGAATGCGAAAAAGAGTTGTGTGAAGGTATATGCAATAATAAGGAGAGCTATACATGTAGACATCATTTGAAGATTCAAGGAGGGTTTTCTGTGAAGACAATCAAAACTATGCTAGTACTAAATCCAACATAGAAAGATGCTAGTTTAACTAGTACATTCTTATTGGATTTAATGATCCAATTGTAGTCAGTGTGACTCCCATTTGTGATTGAGTAGTGAGCTCTAGGCACTTGGCCTTTCTGCATGTGCAGACCCATTTGTATACACTTACTATTTGCAGTAGTATCATCTAATTGTGGGTAAGGTTTCCCATCATGGTTTTTCCCCTTACAGGGTTTCCATGTACAATTTTTGGTGTTATGTGTTGTGGATGACTTTGTTCTTTTTGTTTCATGCATTAATCCTTACCAGTATTGCTAGTAACTAATATAATTGTCTACCAGCATAAAAGATTGGTTTACTGGTATAAAGTATTAAAAGTTTTTTAGGTTTCTTTTGGTTTAAATTTATTAGACAACTGATTCACCCCCCCCCCCCCCTCTCAGTTGTCTCTGAGACCTTACAGGCCCGTCTTGTAATATTTATTCAATTGGACAGTGGATAGATATTGTGGGTCTCCAATCCCACCATGGTTTTTCCTCTTTGAGTTTTTCCACGTATAAATCTCTATGTTATGGTCTTGATTTATGTGATTTCATTAATGATATTACTTGTTGTTACTTTATTTTATGCATACCAGTTATTGAGTGGATCTATTAGTAAGGTTAAAAATATTATCCTGCAGAACACAGATTTACCCCCACTCTCAGTGTTCCTGGATTCCTATAACTGGTATCAGAACTTGGTGCCTTGAATAAGTCTAACAGCTTGAGGAAGATCCTATATCCAAAATCCATGGAGATGAGTCTACAGAAGGAACTTGAAGTACCACTTGAAGACAATGATGTTGAAAGGTTGAAGAAGTTGAAGTTGCAAGATGAGTTGAATTCTACAAAGGAATTCATCCTTACCTTGCAAGAGAGGATATCATCTACTTAAGCTCAAAGGAAGGAACTTTTACAAAATTTGGATGATGAAGAGAAGAATTCCCTTAAGAAATTATGTCAGAAGTTTGAGTTAGGAGAATAATGTCATAAAGAATGAGATGTAAGCCATGACCACGAGGATGTCCAAGGAAATTAAAGACCAGAAGAAGAATGAAGAAAATCTTGCTATATCTCTGAAAGATAGATCTAGGGAATGCATTAGGTTGGTGCATGAGAATGATGTGTTGAGAACTGAGTTGGTGCAATCATAAAACAATAAGAAATAGTTGGAAAGAATGGTGTCAGACCTAAGAAATGATCTGGATCCTACAAATGAATACAAATAAAAGTTTAAGGTTAGTTTTGCAAGGCTTGATGAATTATTGAAGGATCAAAGAGACACTAGAGAAACTATAGGTCTTGGATTTGAGCATGGAGATAGCTCTGCTACTACAAATTAGGAGAATCTACCAGACAAATGAAATCTAAAATCACTGGTAAGGAAACCCAATGCACAAAAATTTAAAGGTATATGCTTTATTTGTAATAAGTTTGGTCATAGAGTAACTAAATGCGGGAATATAGAAAATTAGAATCATAATGCAATTCCTGGTCAGTGTACAAATTATAAAAAGTATGGTCATAGGATAGAAGATTGTAGAATGAATGTGAGATGTCATGCATATGGAAATTTTAAACCTATGGCTAGTCAATGTAGGTCAAAGAATGGTCAAGGACTCAACAAGGCAATTTAGAAGAACAATGTTACTTGCTATGCATACAACAAAATAAGACACATTGCTAAATATTGCAGAAGCAAGAATACACTAGAAGGGAATGACACATCTAATGAGAAGGGAAAGAAAAAGGTTGATGAAATCTAGCAAGCTCATGCTAAATAGTGGGTTAGGAAATTTGATGATCAATCGATAGAGGCAAATTCACCAATTACTCAACTGGTACAACAGAACATTCCTGTACTGGTAGGAAACACATCCTATAACTAAGGCATTAGCCTTAGGGGGAGGCAAATGAATGATAGATTCTACATTACCCTTGTGTAATGTTACCAAAGTGTATTTGTGGGTGAAAAATGTGTAAATGAGAGATCAAGAGGAAAACCACCCTTTCCCTCCAAGATGAGATGAGAGTTTCACTATGCATTTCCCTTCAAACACTTTTCAGCTAATTACATTGGAAGAGGAGAGGAGAATTCACTAGAGTCAATCCTCCAAAGAAGAAGATAGAATTCTGAGTGAAATGGGAATGATAAGCTAAACCCCTCTTCCTATTTGAAATGGAAGGGAATTGATTGAATTATGTAGTGCAAAAGTGACAAAGAACATGATTATAACTTGAGATCGGAATATGGGATGAAGTTGTGCTCCTAGATATGGTAGTAATATGCTAAGACGAAGTCACCCTATGAATTTGAGGAAAAGTTGCCTGGACCATGGTAGGAATGTACATGGTCCTCCAAAAAATGCACGAAATGAAAAAGGATTTTTTCACCTTTGCAAATGGAGCCCGAATATGAAAGAATAGTTGTGCACCTGCAACCTACACACCAAAAAGAGAGGATAATGGGTTAGGATTGGGGGTTTGCCTTCAGGTCAGACCCCAGTTTTGGAATTAACCAAGTAATGAAAGAAAGTACTTGCAAGTAGATGTAAATGAAAGACTAAAATGTAGATCACCTCAAGGGAGGTTGTGCTGGCAATGTTGATAGAAATTATTGTGTGGAATTGAATGTCTGAATTAATCTCCTCTTCAATGATTGAGTCCTTGACTTAAATGTAACACCTAGCCTTAAAGGGAGACTTGAGATGCTCAATGCTGGAAAGGAATGGTTGAATTCTCATGAATGCTTGAGCAAAAATTTTCACCTTATTGAACTTATGCAAATGAAAGGGAAATTTCCACTTAAATAAATGTCAATTAGGGTTAATGAAATTGATTTTCATCATAGGCCGACATCAAGGAAGTTTTCCCACTCACTGCACAACCTACAATACATGCTCAGGAAAGGTCCTACCCTAAAATAGGGTAGGGATAGGGGCTCCACATGCCTATCCTTGGAGGAAAAGGGTGCCACACACTTGTCCTAAGGGGGAAAGGGGTTCCATTCCCCTATCCTACTCCTTTTTCTAGGGCAAAGTGTAGATAGGGTGATGCAGAGGCCAAAGAAGAAGCAGATTCCAAGGGTTGAATAGTCTCTGGTCTCTGATCAAGCTAGGGGATTCTATCTCCCATGCGTGAGGACCCTAATATGGTAAAAAATTGCTAGGGTCACAATTTTATGACACTACATTTAGCCCCCACTTTAGTCAGAGTATGAGCGTACACCAATACAGTCGATAAAGTACAAGGAAACATGACTAAAAGACTCTTACCATGTTAAGGAGGCAAGATGTGCCAAGCCCCCAATTGACTTAGGATCTTATGAATTTGATTGATAAATTAAAAGGGAAGATTGAGAAGGGGAAAACCATGAATACAAGTAGAAAGGTTCCCCTCACTATGAGTCATGAAAGAAAGGATACCAAAGATTACAAAGCAAAACAAAGTTCACTAAGTAATTCTTAAGTACAAAGAAGGAAATTATGAGCAAAGCGTATGCCCCCACATTAAAATGATCGTATGCACCTTGTCAGGAGTGATTTCTTTAAGGTAGGATTCACCCAAGAGAGATAGAAGAGATGAAGCATGTTTGCAAGGATTTATCCCCCAATTGAGGAATAAACCCAAAGATAATGAACACATAACACAAGGTATGAGGTAGTTTTACTTTCCTCAGGGTCAGTATGTTGTATGTATATGTATGTGCATATAGTAATCATCATTCCCCAAAGAAGGACACTACCTTAGAAGAAAGGGAAGAGAGGATGTATTTTGAGTCAACATGAAAGAGACCAAAAAGATCTCAATGCTTTGCATCATCCCCAAGTAGACATTAAGGGGATAATAGAAGAACAAAGACACAAATAGAAGAATGGTCACAAAAGAGAGCAAGAAAGGAGAGAGAGATAAGATCTACAATTCTAATATTTCTAATCTAGCATGACATTCACCTCTTGATCTTGCTGATCACTATTTTGGGAAGGCAAGCAACATGCTAGAGGAGTGACATTGAGCACAATAGATGGAGCTATCACAAGATCCAAACAAGGACTATGCTCATATTGTAAGTCACTTTGTTCGATTCTAGGAGCTAGTATTAGGGTTTGTGAAAATTTAGTCGATAAATGGTTGTCCACATCAACATATTCATACTCACTATCAGAAGCATTAGGAGTTGTATTGCCATCATTAATAACATTTTCACCCATTTCTTCATCAAAGTTTAGAGAAAGAGGAGAAAGAACACAAATAGGAGTAAAACCATCACATGTTTTGTGCAACTTATGATTTGGAGATGTAGGTTGAACATCTTGCTTGGGAGAAAAGGGAATCATGTCAACTATTGAATTTTGAGGAGATTGAGTATTTTGAGGGATAGCTTCATGAGCTCAAACACGATATCTTCATTGGAATTCTCTCACACAATGATTATGTTGAGTCTTAGTGGAAGGTTGAGAAGGACGAGGAACACTTGAAAAGGTAGGAATTTTTCTCTCCTTGACAATTGAAGGTTGAGGTTGAGGTCTTTTAGGATGAACAAGAGGAGAAGTAGCCCTCTTCTCTCAATAAGAGGAAGGAGGTGGAACTACACTATAGGAAGGAGGAATATTAGGTGTAGAAAGAAGACCAAGTCCATCATGAGGATGAGGTATAGGTCTAACTTAAGGAGGAATATTGTTCTTCTTCTTAGGAGAAGGTATAGTGACATCCATAGGAATAGGTTTATGATCTACCTTAGGAGGGAGATTAGTTCTATCCATGAGGGGAGGAACCTCATCTTGAAGAATAATAGGAATGTAAAGTGTTGGGGATCTAGGAGACTTAAGGATAAGATCATATCTTTCTTCCATTTTTGATAAGATTGAAAAAGAGCATCACTCCTTTATGAAAAAGATTGAAATTATTTAGGCTGAAAGAAATCAATAGGAACACCAGGGCTTCTTTCGAATGGATGAAATAAGATATAGTTCATGGTTATGATTTCTCCATGGTGAGGAAATTTTAGACACTTAAGGATTGGAGAAGCAATAGCCTTCATGAAAGATAACCAAGGATAGACAACCTTCACACAAAATTGCTCAGAAGAGGGTATGATAAAAAAGTCAACATTCATGGATTTAGTATGAACTTCAATAGGAAGGATGATAGAGCCAATGGTAGGACAAGAGAAGCCATCAAATAACTTCACAACAATATTAGAAGCATCATATATTGGTTTATGCAATCATAAAGTGAAAAGATACTCTTCAGTTATGACATTAACCATGCCAAAGGGATCAATAAGGGAACCATGGCAAGGGATATCCTTATCCTTTGCAACTATGTATAAAAGGCCATCGAGTGTTCTAATGGTTTCACTAGGGTCAAATGTAATACAAGGATCCTTAAGCACATCTTGTTTTTCTACCATATTAACCAAGTTCAGAGCCATAGAGGTGAATTCTTTAGAAGAGAAAGAATTAGGAAGAATCTCAATAATGTTAGAGGTATGAGAAGGAAAGGGATCAGTGAAAATCTTAAGATTTTGATTAGGAGGAGCTACTAATTTATTCCCTTTATCATTCACACCTGCCACAGACATAGTATTATTATCAATCAAATCTTGAATCTTATTTTTCAATGCGAAACATTTCTCAGTATGATGACCAAGCTGATGATGAAATTAACAAAATGAATTGTTATCAAAATAAGGGGATGCAAGTTTAGAAGGATAAACTTGTTTTATAGGAGGAAGTTTGATAAAATTTCTATGCAACAACTAAGACATAATGCTATGTAAAGATTCATTGAAAGAAGTAAATTTTCTTTCTCTTTGAAAAAGTTTAGAAATAGAAGGCACACTTGTTGTAGCATTCACATTGTTGTTGTTGATTTTATCATTGAATTGGATGAAGCTTTTTTTAGTTTGAACTTCGCAAACTATTGTTGAACACTCTTCCCCTTATCACTCGGAGCCATAGGAGTGGGATTTTCCATTTGACTCACAGAGAATTGATAATTGTGGAGTGTTGCACACAACTATAGAAAGGAAGTAAGCTCAGACAAAAGAAGTTTTTCCCTGATATCCTTTTGTAAATTAGAAATGAAAATTCTTTGAATATCATTATTATTGGTACCCAAAAAATGAATAGGTTTACACTGCTACAAGGCAGAAACCAATTTGATTCCTCAAAATACCTATGGATATCCACTTCCAACTATCAACATTCTTCGGACTTGGACCAACTTCAACAAGGATACAAAATCCTTCCACACTTTGGACTCTGCAAAACCTAGGAGGGTGATCCCTATGCCAATTTGTGATCTCTATGCCACACTCACAAATTACGCATGGAACAAAGCATATAATCTCATGTAAAGGATCAATAGAAAGGGAGAATGCTCAGGAATGGAAAATTCCTCAGTGATCCTCAACCAATTTGGAGCATGAGATGATTATATGCACTTAGCAACATATATGAAAATAAAAATATTTTGATATTCAACAAAGTATAGCAAATAGTTGGTGATTTCAAATAGAAAACCAACACTAAGATAGTTGCAAGCTATGATCAATGCCTTACTCCATTGGGTACATAAATTTATACTACATAAAATGAATTCTGACAGAATTTATCTAACATCATATAAATCTAAGATAATATTGCCTTGCAATACATCATATTTGTAACTCCAACCCAAAACTACTTATCAAAATCCCTGCAAATATCCCTACCACTCTGCAATTCTACTCAAGCATTTAATTGGCCCCTTAGACCAAAGCATGAACAAAAAATACATACACCACAAAAGTGCAAAAAATAAAAAAATCCTTGATGTTATTCATTCAAAACATGGTAGAGTAATACACTAGAGAGAAATGGATTTGAATTTTATTTCTATTGAATAATTTAGCTGTCTCTGTCAAAATACAATTTATACATAACTCCTTCAAGAACCCACAAAAACAATAGACACAAGACTCTTTCTATTTTCTCTACAAATGACCTTTTACAATTTACTCATTTCACCTAGACTTTTCTATTGGAACTAGAAATTCAAAACACTCAAGGGACCAAAATTGGAACCATGTCTCATAGCCCTGAATTCCCTTTTATAAAAAACAAGGGAGAAAACAAGATTTAGGGAAGAAGAGACACATGTCATCTCAAAATGATCACATACAAGCGCATTTTGTTACAAAATATTCCATCCTTGATTTCGTTCATACAGGATCAAAATTTGTGGTCGCTTCTCTAAAACTCATGATGAATTTTACCACCATCACTGTTATTACCAGTTTAAAAAATATCCACCACTAGAAGACAAAAACAATTATATTAAACTATTTGCAGCCTTTATGCATCATTCAAATACATCCTACTTCATCTATTATACTCTTGATTAGAAGGCCATTCAAAACTCATGACTTCATCATCTTTAGTCCTATATAGAATGTATTTAACGACTACTCAATTTGCCTCTCTTTCAAAAGTTCTAAAAAATAACCCTGTGGCAATTATGTTGTCCATGCAATTGTTGGAATCCAATAACACTAAGAGGGGGGTGAATTAGTGTTATACTAGAATGATCAATTTTAGCCTTATAAAAACATTCATACACCAACCGGTATACCGGTAGATACAGAGTTGAAAGAAGTAAAGCAACCAATAAGCCAATCACATAAATGAGAATAATAACACATAGAATTATATGTGGAAAACCTTAAAGACGAACAACCATGATGGGATTTGTGACCCACAATATCAATCCATTGGCCATATGAAGAGATATTACAAACTATAAGGGGCCTATACTTGCAATAAGACTTACAACCTATACCACATTGCTCAATCACAAATGGAGCCTCATTGACTACAAATAAATCTAGACTATAATCTGGAGAAGTGTTGAATTGCTAAGATAACATCTTCTATACCAGAATACAGTTCTGGTTTAAGCTCTATCTATTCTAGTTTGAAACCCTAAACCCTTTATTGGAATAACCCTTAGATAAATATCCTCACATACATAATCTCTGTGATATATTTCACAACTCCTTCAATATCTCATTTTAATTACATATTCACATGGCGACATCAAAATGATCTATCAAACTGACCTATATACCCTATACAACTTATCATGCCTTATGTCGGCTTATAAAGATAATTGCAATATCAAATTACATGTCAGCTAGATAACATGAATGCATAAATATTAAAAACAATTGCTTTGCCAGATCCAAGAGATGTCGACCTCCAATATCGATAACCATATAAACCATGTCGGTCTACATTGCCAGTAACCAAGGAAATCCTTTTGTCCTCTAGTGCCCGTGTAGTGTCTGTGAAGTGCCTATCGGTACACAACTAAACCAGAACATGAAGTTGGAACATAATACCATGTTACCATCAATGAAAAGATAGTGAAACTAACGAATTGAGTGTCAATTTCCAACAATCTCCCCCTTTGGCATTGATGGAAACACTCATGTGAAAAATGGTCAAGGTTTCATCTGTCAGTTCCATCTTGCCTGCTCCCCCTAAGCTGAAATGCAAAATACTCCATACATTCATATCTCCATATCTCCCCCTAATGTATACAACTCCTTCTATTATTTTTCACATCTATAGCAATCCTCCTTTAACATCACTGTCATAAAAAATTCTAAGAAGAATGTCAAAGATCCAAAAACTGTACAATGAATATAAAAAAAATATCTTACCAAAGCTTAACAAATTTCAAATTTTTTGTATAAGCCTTATCTAATAGCTCAAGGTAAGTATCCCAACGAGTTTTGAAAGTACTGGAAATGGATACAAGTTGACTTAACATATGTGCAAATGACTCTTTCTCGTTTACCTCTGTCGGTATGGGCTTTCCCACCATATCTGTACATTCTTTCTTATGTACACTAAGTGAATCCAATTGGGGACTCACCAAGCCTCTCAGACTTCTACCTCTTCTTATAATTTTGTCTCTTTCCTTCTCAAGAACATAAATTTGGGTTTCTGAAATTAAAATTTGACCATCAATGGATGTAGTCAATGAAGTCAATCCATCAAAAGAGTTAGCTATATTTGCAATTTTATCCTGAAGTTCTTTTATCTTCTTATCCACATTAACTGTAAGTATATTTGTATTACAACATACCCTATAAATATTTGTACATTGCTTTAAATAATTATCTATCAATTTCAGCATCTCATCAATCTTTTTCTTCTCAGATTCAATCACCTAATCAAATGCAGCTCTCTTAGCCTAAGTGAACCTCTCCAGTGCTTGTTGGTTTGAAATTTGCTATAAGGATTGAAAATCCTTTGAAATATACTCAGTAATTATCTTAAGCTTGTCAGATGGGCTAGCTTCATTATCAATCTTGCACTCTAGGACTAGTCTATGTAATACAATGATTGACTAATCAATAATCCCTTTATTTGTAGATCCCTCCTTCATTAGTTTTTGTTCTACCATCATCATGAGTTTAGTAGGAATCATCTCGATTATGTTTTTCTTTACAACCTACAAGGTTTCAATTGCTAACAATGATGGACCAACTACTGATTCTCTGTCGGTTTCCCTTTTCTTCTCCTCTATTGATTTATCCTTTATAGCTTCCTCACTTGCACCAGTGGCTTCGTCACTTGGTGCAGTCTGCGTAACTATTGGTTCCTCTGTAGGAACTATAACCTCAACCTATACATTTATGTCCAGAGGACTATTATCCTCAATATTAGTATCTTATACATCATTAAATTTTTCACTCTCTCTGTTAACCAGTATCTCAATATCTGTCTGTACATTTGTATCTATCAAGGGCTTGATTTCCACTATCTTAATATTTTTTGATTTACTAAGGATGAAATACCCATAATCCCCTTTCTTTTCCTTCAACCGAGGTGTCTACAGTGTCTTTCTTTGATCCTGGTGAAGTAAAGAATCCTTTGTTCTCTCCAAAGAATTTAACCCATGCTTTTTATGTCTTCTTTATTATTTCATTTACCCTTCCTAGCATCAAGCTAGTTATTTTATGTTTTCTATTAAAAACTTTTCTATCTGCCACCTCAAGTGTCCTTTCCATTTCCTCTTGAGAAATAGTAACACAAATAGATAATAACTCTTGAATTTAAATATGCTTGTCTTCTTGCATAGCTGACAATCTTCTAGCATCTAACATATTATTCAATTCTATCAGTATTTGGTTTTCAATTTCTATTAAGGCTTTCTTATAAATATCCAAATATAATAAGACTGCTTCCTCTACCTCTCTTTGTTCATCATCCTCTAAGTTTTCATAATAAAACTGTACATTCTTTAACATACCATCCTTAGTGATTTCATCTACTAATTTTGCACAAGTTTTAGGTGGAATGATAGTCGCATTACCAGATTAAATTGCCAAATCAATGTCACTCTTCTTCTTCCTCTTTGCAGTACCGGATGCAGTCGAAGGTGTTCCCTTTGGTGCTTTCTTATGTGTTGGTATTTTGAATGTAACCTTCCTAACTGGTTTCTTTTTAACTTCTACTTTCATTTCCTATGTTTTCTTCCTACTCTTGAATGCCAAGGGTTTGTCATCCATAGATTCAGACTCCATTGTAATAAGTTCAATGTGTACTTCTAGATTCTTCCTCTTCCTTCCTTTCTTCAGGACAATATCAATTAATGTTTTGATGTCCTATGAGACCTCAACAAATTTGCTTGTTTTTTTTTCCTTCTCTCTCTTCTTTTGATTGAACTCTGTTTCAAACTCTTGTGATTTTTGTTTTGCAGTACCACAGGGCTTCTCTACCTCATCAATAGGTGAATCAACAAACATTTTTGCATAGGCCTCAAGAATCTATGCATCTACTTCATAGCCCATTTCCTCAATCCAAATCTTATAGGGCTTAACCACTTCCATAAGTGTTTCATCCTTCTTCACCATTAATCATATGTTAGTTGAATATTTTTCTACAATATGCTTAGGAACCCTTTCCCTAGACTTCATAGATTTTTGAAATTCTTTGAAATATCCCCATACTTTATCATATCTCTGACAACCTAAAGTAGCAATTAACTGTTTCAATTGTCTCCCTATGGGGATGTCAAATTCCTATTGCCTTTTACCAAAACTGGTATATCATTCATGAAAAATAACATTAAGTACACTATTAAGTTGCCATACCAAAAGGTTCCCTTCTTTTCTCCCTTAATTTTTCTGAGGTTTAATAATAACTTATCTAACATCCAACAACATAGATCCAATTTCACATTCTCTCTCATCATTTTGTATGCAGCAAAAATGTAGGAACAGAAAACAAAATTCAGTCAGTTTGATTGAGTTACCTTATACCCGATGATCACGCTGCTGAATCTGATGTCTATGTCAATAGTGCTTATTCTCATAGATCTCCTATCAGATGTCACACCAGTGATTTTGTTGACATAATCATTCAATACCTTCTTGTCTGGATGTTGCCCAGCTGATGGTAAACTGGTGATTGCCCCGATGACTTCCTTGGTGATCTTGTAATGTCTATCTAACCAGATCAAATACCCATGTACTCTGCTCAACACATACCTAATTATCTCATCTTCAAATTCTGGTATGTCTAGAATGTTGGTAAACCCTAAGTCTTCAATGTGCTTATAAGCCAGTTTGATCTATCAAGATTCCCCCATCATCTTGCTCATGTACATGCCCTGTATTTCAGATATTCCCAAGTCCTCAATGTGATAGTGTATGTATTCCCTAACATCTTCAACATAGACAATTCCCTCTAGAACACAGGAAAATGCTCCAACCTAATATTCCAAGGTAGCCACATGCAAATACCACTTGCAAATTGGCCTAGGGTGATCCTTGACCTCTACTATAGTTGGGTTTTCAACAAATATAGGAATAGATGAAGATCCCACTTCCATGTTTAAAGATAAATACCCATTGATCACTTTCGGTGAAAAACCATTAACAAATTCTTCTAATTATCGGTGAAATCGCTCAAGAAGAAATCTAATTGCTCTAAAATGCCTTTAATCGCTCTTAGTCACTCTTAATCACTTTTAAATCACTCTAAATGCAAGGTGATCAATAATGAAGTGAATTCAACCTTTTAACCTCCAAGAAAAACCCTAATCTTCCATTGACATAAATGACTTCTTCTTAAAGATACCAAATCTTGAACAAAACATATCCATGCCGAATAAGTATCTCCAATGTCTAGAACATCTTCCAGAACCTCTTCCCAAGGCATATGTAGCATCTTAATAAATTTTTCCTACCCCTAAGGCATCTACCTCAGTTATCGGATGAGAAACCTATCGGTGCAAGAGCAACCTCCTCTGTCAAATAAGTAATAGGTGCATTTTCATCTAACAATTGTTCTTTAGTCTTCCTAACCCATCTCTGAGTATGATCTTTTCAAATTTCACTAACCTTCTCTTTCCCTTTTTCATTTGATCCTCCATTACCAACTGATAGATTTCTGCTTCTGCAAAATTTAGCAATATGTCCAACCTCATTACATGCATAACATATAACATTATTCCTTAAGTGCATCTTTCTCTTCATCATCCTAACTTTGAAAAAGTTCCTTCCTCCTATCCTAAACAGATGGTAACCTCTCTTATAGGATAAGAATGAATTCCTTAGCAGAATTCAATTCATCTTGTAGCTTTAAGTTCTTCAACCTTTCAACATCATAATCTTCAAGTGTCATCTCAAGTTGTTTCTCCAAAGCCATATCTATGGATTTCTGATTAAGGATCTTCCTCAAGCTATTAAACTTCCTCTAAGGCACAAGGCTTTGATAACTATTGTCAAATGCACACTCCAATGAGAAATTGTAGGTGATTGAAGGTATTTTCATTGATGGAAACCTTGCAATCATGTGATACTGATAGGCACTGACACTGACAGACTCTACACCGACATACAGTACGCCGGCACCGAAAAGAAGAATACTGACACCCTAGTTGACAACAATTTTATGTAAATACATTTTGTAATTAATTGTAAAAACTTTTGTAAAGCCGACATAGCGGATTGTAAAATGACTCTTATATATAAGAGATCATTGTAGATCATTTAGTGTGATAGGATATGCAAAAAATAAATAGAAGGTAGCAGACCTAATATGTGAATTATTGGTTAAGGTTTTTTGTATGTAGTAGAACTTAAACTAGTACTAGATTTGGCATAACAGATGCTAATTTCAAGTAGTACAAGACATTGGATTTGTATAATCCATTTTTGTAAGTCAATGTGACTTCCTTTTGTAATTGAGTAGTGAGCTCGAGGCACTTGGCCTTCCTACATGTGCAAGCCCCTCTTGTAAATAGTAATATTCCCTTATTGGCCAGTAAGTGAATATTGTGGGTCACAAATCCCACCGAGGTTTTTCCCACACTAGGTTTCCTCATTAAAATATTGTGTTATGGTGTGCTTCTTATGTTGTGGTTATTGTTCTTACTTTTTGCATTAATTTTAGTTTACCAGTACACAGTTTTGATATGTTTTTCATGTTATAAGTTTAGAAAATTCATAAACTGGTCAGATACTGATTCACCCCCACCTCTCAATATCTTTGGGAATCCTAACAATTGGTCTCAGATATTGTTCCTCTATTTTCAAAATCCTAATAGCTTGAGGAAGATCTTGACACTGGTAGAGATGGAAAACCTAATGAAGCAATTGGAAACAACTCTTTTTTACTATGATACATAAAAATTAAAGAATATCAAACTTGAAGATGATTTGAAGGTTGCATAGGATATTATTCAAGTACTTCAAGAAAATCTTACTATTGCAAGGAATAAGAGAAGAGAACTTTGTGAAAAGATGTAGAGTAATGAAGATGACAAGGAAACTCTTAATGATCTAGTGAACAAGTTGAGACAAGAAAGCAGTACAACAAATGATGAGATACAAGATATGACTATGAGATTTTGTAAAGAAATCGAATATAGAAAGAAGAATATAGATGAATTGGTTAGAAGACTAAATGATGCTAGAAATGAAAATACAAGACTTAGTCATGAAAATGATATGTTGAAGATAGATATGATGCATACATAAAATGACACAAATGAACTCATGAGATAGAAAGGAATCTTGGAAAGAGAACTAGCTGCTAAAAATCAACACAAGGAGAAATTCAAGAAAAACTCAGAAGAACTTGATGACATGCTGAAAAATTAGAAACCTAATGGAGACACTATTGGCATTATGTGAACCGGTGTGAGGATATGTAGCGTCCTAAAATTGCGACACTTGCAATTTCGACTGCATTTCGGTCTTCACGATGGCGACGCAACACGCAACCTGAATGGAGACCCCAAAACTTGCTCACGAACTGAAAACTGCATTTTTCAAGTACCCTGGCCTGAACCTCCTTGCACCCTAATGTCCCGGGAGGTGGGACCAGAGCGCCCAGCGCCCTGGTCCCTGGGTCCTATTTTGGGCCCGGTCTCCTAAGGGGCTCGGGTCTTTTTGTTTGCAATTTGGAAATTAACTTTCCCTGGTCGGCCTAAGGTCGGGAAAATCAGTCTATCAGCCCTATATGACAAGTATATAAATGACATTTTCCTCTTTCATTCGATATGATGGAAAAAGCGTGGAAACTATACTCAAGCATTCAAGCATTCAAGCATTCTTTCAAGCAATTGATCATTTCAAGTCTCCATTCAAGGCTAAGTGTTGCATTCAAGACAAGGATTCAACCATTGAAGAGGAGATCACATACAACATATTACTACAACATACAACATACAACATCTAAACCTTCGCACATAAGGATACCAACATCCTTAGAACAAGGTATTAGTACTTGTTTGTCATTACAGTCATTTACATTTACAGCACTTGCTCATTTCTTGGTTAATTCCAAAACTGGGGTTTGACCTAAAGGCAAACCCCTAATCCCTAACCCCCCAATTGTCTTCACTTTTCTATGTGTAGGTTGTAGGTACGTGGCTGAGATTGAAGATCTGGAATCCTTGTGCAGAGACAAACTGATCCCACTTCATTTCGTGGATTTTTTGGAGGACCGTGGCGTCGGGCGCCATCGTCCCGACAACTTTTTCTCAAATTTACAGGATAGCACCGTATCGACATTCTACTACTAATTCCAGGTCTGCAGCTTCATCCTATAACCCGAACTCAGTTTATAAGCGAATCTTTATGACTTTCTATGCATGCTTAGCTTAATTTCCTTAATCCACATTCTTTACAAAAGAGGGTAGCTTTGCTTTCCAAACCCTTGAAATTCATTTAGCATCCAATCTTACATTGTGTGGGATTGAATCTTATGAGTTTCAACCCCTCTTTTGAATGTAAATTCTTCCCCCTAAGTGAAAACCCATCGAATCCTAGCGAACCTCCCTTCTCTCTCCTCGGAGTTAGAAGAGGGGAGACCAACTAGGGTTCGATCGCGATTTTCCGCTTTACATTTTGGTGAACCCAACGTGAACATCCTTTCTGATTATTCATGATTAGATCTGAAAATTGATTCCTTGATTACATTTCCATGTTTGATCTTTTGCAAAATTTTAGAGGTGGTTGCATAAAAACCCTAAATTTTCTTTTTTTGAACATTGAACTTGTGAAATGTTTAATTATTAATGCTTGCTTCAGATCTGCTTTTCTATTATAAATTATCAATTCATATCTGTACCTTAATTTTGAAAATTAAGTGGTTAAATGTCAAAACCCTAATTTTTGAAACCCTCTTAATTCAACCTTTATCTGACAATTTGACCGATCAAAACATCTCCAAATCAGCTGTAACTTTGGATTCTGCAATAAAATCACAATATCTTTCATCCCTGAAAATTTGGAAAAAAGTTGCGAGGACCGTGTTGCACTCCGAGCACCATCGTCCCCGACATTTTCTTCAAAATTTCGGGAGCGAGATCTTGCTGTATTTTCCTGCTAAAATCCAGAATTTTGGCTGATTTTGTCAATTATAACACTTTCAAAATTACGGTCAAAGTTGGTCTTGTGATTGCTTGGTTTAAGGCTCCTAATCATTCAAAAATTGTGGAAATTGAAATTTTGTGTCAAAATTGCCTTCTTACTGTCCTAAATCTGAAAATTGTGTTTGCATTCATTCAAAATTTCAGTGCTTTATTCAAATTCTTGCAATTTGTGACTTTTGAAATTAAGTGTTTAATTACAACAACTTTGATTTCCACTTTCAAAATTGAATTTTGCGTGAAATTGAATCAATTTTCAAATTTCAAAATTTGCATTGCTCTTGACATTCCCTCTAAAATCATAAAATTCAAAATTTCAGTTTCCCTCTCTTTTTCAAAATTCAAATTTTGCATTTTTCGACAATCTTGATAGGGTTCAATTTTGAATTTGCAACTTTAATTTGGCCTATCTATAGATCGTAAAATCCCTCAATTTTTTCAGATTAGCTCTAAAATCATCATACCTTTTATCCCTGCAAATTTCGAAAAAAGTTGCAAGGACCGTGTTGCACTCCGAGCGCCACGGTCCCGGACAATTTTTCCAAAATTTCAGGAGACTGTTGTGATTGCATTTAACAGCTTAAATCTGGAAGATTGGCTGGTTTTACTGAAAATTGCTACCTCTAAAATCAAAATCTTCTCTCTCTCTCTAGTGCATGAGTTTTACAACAATAAGCCCTACTTACACTATTCCTGTTAGACGAAGCCGTAGAATTAAGTCCTTCTGAGGTTTAACTACCGAGGAGATGGAACCTAATTTGAGTAGCCTTTTTAACGAGGACATGGGTAATTCCTCTAATCCTCCTAATGATGAAGAAGCTCCCCATGAAGTTTCTGTTGAACAACTTTCCAAATTGGATAACCAATTTGACGATTTTCACCAATGGATGTCTCATGAGTATCCCGATAGTCAAGCTCTTCCTTTAATTGAGGGTCTAAAACGTATGCTTCAAAGTGATAAGAATGGAATTGATGTTTTACGTGGTATCGCACACATTGTGGATTCGAATGTGATGCCTATGAAGAGTTGTGCTGAATCTTTAGGTTATACACAACCTCCTACACAAGTCAATCATTCTATTCCTTTGACCACTTCTATTGCTAGTTTACCTACCTTTACATCAAACATCATGGCTACCTCTATACAAGACATTCCTCCTGTGATCACTAGTCATGGGGGCAATCCTCCTTCTTCAATTAATCCCCTTCCTTCATTCAATCCGACTTCTTCATTCATTCCTTCAATAAGTGTTCCTATTACATCTTCACAAATGAACATGACGCAAGGGGGAAATTCATTTAACCATTCCATTCCTCCTTGTAGTGTTCCTCCTATCCAATCATCCCCTATGGTTGACTATCATAGGGTCCCACCACCTTACTCTTTACCTTCTTTCAATAACATCACACCTCCATCTCAATCTAACACACCTAATATGAACTCTTCGACTGAAGCTACCATTAATAATCTTGCACAAACTATCTCTTCTTTACAGCAACAAATTGCCTCTATGAATCAATCTAAGTTTAGTGTGCCCACATTTGATGTTGTGAGCCCACTTTCTCTTGGCATTGTCCGAGCTATTCCTCCTAAACATGTTGAAATCCCGCATTTGGAGCTTTATAATGGTAAAGGAGATCCTCTAACACATGTTAAGACTTTTCAAACAATATGTACTGATTTTGCTTATGACCAAAGGTTGCTTGCAAAACTATTCACCAGAACATTAAGAGACAAAGCCCTACAATGGTATTGCTCATTGCCTTCTTATTCTATTACTTCTTTCGAACAACTTGCAAATGCTTTCATTCAACAATTTCAAAACAATATAAGTCCTAAAGTTACTTTAATTGATTTAATGCATTGTAAACAAGGTGTTAAAGAAAAAGTGACTGATTTCATTGGTAGATATAAGCATTTGTATGCTCAAATTTCTTTTCCAATGCCTGATAATGATATTCAAAGAATCTTTATTTCTAATTTGCAAAAAGATATTCGAGATAAACTTCTATTTTCTGAGTTTACTTCTTTCCAACAGTTGTGTGCCACTCTTCACAATTATCAACTGACTGTGAGTCAAATGGAACAATCACATCCTATGGCTCCGAGTGATAAGGGTGATAGCAGTCAACAACCATTTGGGAAGTTTAAACCGAACAGAGATTCCATCAAATTCAATGAAAACATCATCAACAACAATGTGAATGCAGCATCAGGTGTGCCTCCTATTTCTAAATTTTTCAGAAAAGAAAGAAAGTATACTCCTTTGAATGAATCATTGCATGATATTATGAATAAGTTATTGGGACAAAATGTGCTTACTCTTCCTCCTGTAAGACAAATTGATCCTGCAAAGATTACTTCGCCTTATTTTGATCATAAAGCTTTTTGTCATTTTCATCGTCAGCCTGGTCATGATACTGAAAAATGCTTTTCTTTAAAGGGTAAAATTCAAGATTTGATTGATAATAATACTATTTCTATTTCTGGAGTGAATGATAAAGGCAATACATCTGTAGCTCCTCCTAACCAAAATCTTCAGATTTTCACTGATCCATTACCTTCTCATACTTCTCATACCTCTAATGCGATTGAGGCTAATGATTCCTCTTTCTCATCTGATGGTCTTGTGTCTATGACTCCGAATGTGATTAACTTTGTAGAGCAGCAAGAAATTCCTGAACAACCTTCCATCACATTTGATTCTAGTGAAACCATTAGGGCACCTGATGGTCCTTTAAACATAGTTGCAAAAGTCAAGAATACACCTTGCTGTGGAATTACTGAAGAATTTCTTTTTACTTTGCAATTGAATCAAGTGATCTATGACAAAACAGATGTGATTGTGAAACTATTTGATGCATTTTCTTCTCCTGCAATTGGTTCTATTACATTGCCCATTGAGGTCCATAACAAATCCCTTGATGTGAACTTTGCTATTATTCCATCTTTCGAACAATTTCGTGTGAAGCTTGGCTATCCTTGGCTATCTTCCA
Organism: Cryptomeria japonica; assembly: GCF_030272615.1. Lineage (NCBI taxonomy): Eukaryota > Viridiplantae > Streptophyta > Pinopsida > Cupressales > Cupressaceae > Cryptomeria > Cryptomeria japonica. Next base: position 180,600,066 of record NC_081414.1, read on the forward strand.
TGAAAGCTATTGCTTCTCCTATTCATAAGTGTTTAAAATTTCCCCATAATGGTGAAGTTGTTACTGTCAATCATAGTCTCTTTAAACCAGCTGAAAGAACCTCTAGTGTTCCTATTGATTACTTTTGGCCGAAACAATTCCAATCGCTTCCTCCGTGAAGTGATCATCTTTTTAAATCTTATCAAAAGTGGAAAACAGATATGATCCTATCTCTAAGTGAACCTAGAACACCCAAACTTGACATTCCTATCATTCTTGAGAAGGAAATTCTTCCTTTGAAAGACAAAACTAATGTCTTTCCACAAGAAGATTCCCAACCCATCCCCATGGATGTGACTATGTCTATGCCTAATAAATCTTCTAAAAGTAGACCTATACCTCCTCGTCATGATGGACTTGGTCTTCTTCCTAAACCAAAAATTCTTCCCTTATATGGAGCAGTTCCTCCTCCTACCTTCTATAGAGAGAAGAGACCTTCTTCTTCTCCTATTATCCAGCCTAAGAGACCACAACCTAAACATCCAAGTGATAAGGATGAGAACATTCCTCCTCCTCTATCTTCTACACTTCCTACTAAGACTAGACGTAATCGTTCTACACGGGAACACCGACGAAAGCATCGTCTTAGGGCTCAAGCAGCTGCTTCTCAAACTTTACAATCTCCAAAAACACCTTCAACAAGCATTATTCCATTTTCTCCTCAGCCGGATATTGAGCCTAAATCTCCTAAACATAAGATGCATGATGGTCTTGATCCTGTGCGAGTTAAAGATCCTATTTTTATAAATCTTGATGATGATATAGATGAAAATGTTATGCATGATGAAAATGTTACTCCTCTTGCTTCTGATAGTGAATATGAACTTGTTGATGTTGATAACCATTTATCTAATGAATTTTCTAAAGCACTTATCCTAGCTCCTAGACAAGAACAATGTGGCTTGGAACATGAACATAGCCCTTGTTTGGATCTTGTGATAGCTCCATCTGCTGTGTTGGATGTTCCTCCTCTAGCATGTTCCCTGCCTTCCCAAAACATTGATCAGCAAGATCGGGGGGTAGATGACGTGCTAGACTAGTTACATTAGCATGGCAGATTCTCTCCCCCTCCCTTTTGTTACTTCTTCTATATGTTATTCTCATTCTTCTATTTGTCATCCTTAGTGTTGTCTACTTGAGGACGATGCAAAGCATTGAGATCTCTCGATCTCTCTCATGTTGACTCAAAAGACACATGTGTTCCCTTCTTCTAGGTGACCTTCCTTGATTGGGGAATGAAGAACAATTATGCATACATACATATGATATATATACATGAATTATCATACAGCATACTGACCCCGAGGAAAGCGAAGTTACCTTGTGCTTTGTGTTTTGTGTCTATTATCCTTGGGTTTATCTCACACTTCGGGGCTAAATCTTTGCGATAACGTGCTCCTTTCCTTTCTCATTTCTTATGTGTATCACTACGTTAAAACAATCACCCCCGTTGAGGCGTGTGCGATCGCTTTAACGTAGGGGGGCATACACCTTGTCTATCCTTTCAAGATACTTGAGAATTTCTTGGCAAACTTAGCTTTGCCTTGAAAATTTTTGGTATTTCTTTTGCATGACTCATAGTGAGGGACCTTATTACTGACAGTCATGGTTCTCCCTCATGATTTTCCCTTTTACTTTGTCAATCGAAGTCGTAAGATCCTTAGTCCACTGGGGGCTTGGTGTATCTTGCCTCCTTGACGTGGTGAAAGTCTTTCAACGTTGTTTCCTTGTACTTTACCGGAAGTATGAGCATACATACTCCCACTAAAGTGGGGGCTAAATGTAGCGTCCTAAAATTGCGACACTTGCAATTTCAACTGCATTTCGGTCTTCACGATGGCGACGCAACACGAACCTGAATGGAGACCCCAAAACTTGCTCACGAACTGAAAACTGCATTTTTCAAGTACCCTGGCCTGAACCTCCTTGCACCCTGATGTCCCGGGAGGTGGGACCAGAGTTCCCAGCACCCTGGTCCCTCAGGACCAGGGCGCCCAGCGCCCTGGTCCTTGGGTCCTATTTTGGGCCCGGTCTCCTAAGGGGCTCGGGTCTTTTTGTTTGCAATTTGGAAATTAACTTTCCCTGGTCGGCCTAAGGTCGGGAAAATCAGTCTATCAGCCCTATATGACAAGTATATAAATGACATTTTCCTCTTTCATTCGATATGATGGAAAAAGCGTGGAAACTATACTCAAGCATTCAAGCATTCAAGCATTCTTTCAAGCAATTGATCGTTTCAAGTCTCCATTCAAGGCTAAGTGTTGCATTCAAGACAAGGATTCAACCATTGAAGAGGAGATCACATACAACATATTACTACAACATACAACATACAACATCTAAACCTTCACACATAAGGATACCAACATCCTTAGAACAAGGTATTAGTACTTGTTTGTCATTACAGTCATTTACATTTACAGCACTTGCTCATTTCTTGGTTAATTCCAAAACCGGGGTTTGACCTAAAGGCAAACCCCTAATCCCTAACCCCCCAATCGTCTTCGCTTTTCTGTGTGTAGGTTGCAGGTACGCGGGTGAGATTGAAGATCTGGAATCCTTGTGCAGAGACGAACCGATCCCACTTCGTTTCGTGGATTTTTCGGAGGACCGTGGCGCCGGGCGCCATCGTCCCGACAACTTTTTCTCAAATTTACAGGACAGCACCGTATCGACATTCTACTGCTAATTCCAGGTCCGCAGCTTCATCCTATAACCCGAACTCAGTTTATAAGAGAATCTTTATGACTTTCTATGCATGCTTAGCTTAATTTCCTTAATCAACATTCTTTACAAAAGAGGGTAGCTTTGCTTTCCAAACCCTTGAAATTCATTTAGCATCCAATCTTACATTGTGTGGGATTGAATCTTATGAGTTTCAACCCCTCTTTTGAATGTAAAGTCTTCCCCCTAAGTGAAAACCCATCGAATCCTAACGAACCTCCCTTCTCTCTCCTCGGAGTTAGAAGAGGGGAGACCAACTAGGGTTCGATCGCGATTTTCCGCTTTATAGGATATAATGACATTGTATGTTGTCATTGATGTCAAATGTGTTGAAGAAGAGTGAACTAGTAATGAACTGGTATACATGAGAATTGGTATAACATTGTCAACCAGTATAGGTGCCAAAGTGAAGTGGTATGTTTGTTCAAGGTGAACTGGCATGTTGTTATGGGAACCGGTACATGGAACCTTTGTGTGACTACCGATTGGTAGTCTCAGGGTTTCTGGTTGATGAGCTTCAAGCCTGTGTGACTCAACTGATGAATTTGTGTGATGAGTTAGCATTGCAAAGTAGAACAGAGTGTGTTGCCATGTTAGCCTTGTGCACATGAAGGATCTTGCATAAAGGAGATTGTTCCTATCTACCTCAGGAATGTGCGAAGTCTATAAATAGTGAAAATACGTGATGGGTTATCAGCCACCATGAAAGCGCTAGAAAAAGAATGATGGAGAACGTCTTAAGATCAGTTCAATACTATTGTATTTAATGCAATGTGCTTAATGGTCAGGATTGAACCATTTGAATTACTTAACCTAACAGGTTTAGGGTTTAGGGTTTATGCCATCAACCTATCTATTTTCTATAAGGTCGATGTTGTGTTTCTTTCTAAGGTTGTTGGAAAAAGTTGTGTGTGTGTGTATCCAAGTGAAGTGATACGAGATTCTTGCCAGACTAGAGGAGAGAAGTGATATATGCAGAGTGTAAGTGCAGAAGGTGAAGAGGAACTAAAGCAGATCTGTATTGGCATTGATTTCTATCATCAGATCATTGTAATACCTATTGATCTTTAACCACTTCGATAGTTGAGAAATCTCTTAATAGGGTAGCCCTAATCGGCTTGCTATAAATCCTTTAATAGGGTGACTCAAAGCCATTGAGTTATTGAAATCCTTTAACAAGGTAACCTTTAACTAGGTTTAACCCTTAATTGGGTATTCTAGCCATCCCTTGGCCGGGTGATCCCTAACAGGATCAGTTCCTAACAGAACCTATTGTAATGTCTCTAACCAGACAAGGCTCCTAACAGAGTGGACTTCTAAAGAGTTCAAAACAACTTGTGGGTATTCATCCCCACCATGGTTTTTCCCAGTTGGGTTTCCATGTGAAAATTATGTGTGTCATGTGTGATGCTTCTTTCTTGTGATGCTTTGTTACTTTCTATAAAGCAGTGAATCATGATTATGTTGGCAAGCTAGTATAGTTCTGATGATAGATTACATATTCATGTATAAGGGTGAAATGGAAGTATAGTATTGAGTAGAGTGGAATGCTAAATGAGTAATTGGTTAATGCTTGTGTCAGTCATTCTTAGCTTTACCATTTGTACTTTGTTTCAAACTGGTGTCACTGTTTGCCAGTCATTTGAAGTGTCTACTGTCAAACCAGTTTAGGACTATGTTTTTGTCTATACTGATTCACCCCCTCCTTCTCCTACCAGTTTGGTACTATCCATTCATCATTGAGTTATCAATTGGTATCAGAGCATCCTCTAGGTCCTCTATGTTATAAGCTTAACCGCTTGGGGAAAAGATCCTAGTCCAATGATGAAGAGAGAAGGTCCAAAGTTCAATAGAGATAATTTTAGTATATGGAAAGACAGAATGAAGATATTCATCAGAAGCATGGGTGCTCAACACTGGAGCTATGTTGAGAATGCTTATGTTGCCCCTACTGGTACTCTCACCGATGACCAAAAGAGAGAGATGCAAGAGAATGGGCAAGTCATGGAAGCCCTAATTAGTAGTTTATCTGACATTGAGTTTATTGATGTCCAAGATAAAGTAAATCCGAAAGAAGTATGGGATACTCTTGAAAGTATCTATGGTGGTGATGAGCATGTAAAACAAGCTAAGGAAGAAAGCCTTAGAGGGAAGTTTGAAGACATGCAGATGGTTGAAGGTGAAACCATTCAATAGTATGTAATAAGAATCAAAACTATTGTCGGAGATATCAAGAGTGTAGGTGGTAAAATAGAAGATTCCACTATAGTGAGCAAAGTTCTGAGATCCTTATTACTGGTCTATGCAATAAGGGTTGCTACTATTCAAGAGCTAAGATCGATAGACAAGACTAAGGTATCCCTTGACTCCATCATTGCAAAGCTGATAGCCTATGAGATGAATAGTTTTGATGGCAGTGTTCAAAAGAGTGAATCAGCTTTTAAAGCCTCTGCTGTACCATCCAGAAAAGGAAAAGAAGCAAGCAACAGTGATGAAACAAGACAAAGAAGAGTAATGGATGATGAGGAGTTTCTAATGGAGTTTGAAGCTCTTCTTGCCTAGAAACTTCCTAAAGGAATCGGTAAATATAGAGGTAAGCTCCCTTTGAAATGTTTTTCTTGTAACTAAATAAGACATATTGTTGTAAACTGTCCTAATGGTGACAACAAGGACAAACCAGAAAGGTTCAAGAAATTCAAAAGAGGAAACCAAAGAAACTATTTTGTGGCAGTTGATGAAGGTGTCACAGATGAGGAATAAGAAGATGAAGAGAATGAAGACATTGTGTTTATTGCTATAAAGGAAGATGTGTCAGACAAGAAGGCTCTTGTCTCCCAATTTGATAATTCCAATGAGTAGATTATTGACAATGGCTGTTCTCACCATATGATTGGTGACCGGAGCAAGTTTCTATCTCTGGAAGAATATGATGGTGGTGTGGTTCATTTTGGTAATGATGCACCATGTATGGTTAAAGGAAGAGGATCCATCTCTTTGAATGGAAAGAGCAGTGCTGACAATGTGTATTGGGTTGATGGTCTCAGACATAACCTTCTAAGTGTTGCCTAGCTGAATGACAGTGGTCTCACTCTGTAATTCAAGAATGGAGTGTGCAGAATCAAATGAAAGAATGGTGAATTTGTGACCACTAGCATGCAGACCAAAGGTAATCTATTTCAACTAAATGCTAATATTAGTACCTATCTTATGGCTAAGTTTGATGATAGCTGGATATGGCATAGAAGACTCTGCCATGAAAACTTTGATAACATTGTGAAGGCCAATAAGATCAAGGCAGTTAGAGGATTGTCAATGCTAAGAAAACCGGAAAATCCTTTGTGCAAAGAATGTCAACTAGGGAAAATGTCTTCCTCAACATTCAAAGGTAAATCTTTCACTACAGACAATTTGCTTGATCTTGTGCATACTGATTTGTGTGGTCCTACGAAAACTAGGAGTGTGCAAGGAGATAGGTATTTCATGATTTTGACTGATGATTGCTCAAGAATGATGTGGGTCACATTCTTGAAAGATAAGTTTGAAGCTTTTGGAAAGTTCAAAGCTTTCAGAGCACTGGTAGAAAAGGAGAGTGGTAGAAGAATCAAATGCCTTAGAACTAATCAAGGAGGGGAATTCACCTCCAGTGAATTCAACAAGTACTATGAATAATTTGGCATCAAGAGGCAACTGTCTGCCCCCCCAACTCCACAATAGAATGGCCTAGCAGAGAGGAACAACCAGACAGTGGTTGAAGCAGCAAGAACAATGTTGATTCAAGGAAAGGTTTCTCACACCTTTTGGAGAGAAGCAGTGAGCACTGGAGTCTACACAATGAATTGGGTACTCATCAAGAAAGGTAAGGATAAAACTCCTTATGAGTATTGGACTGGTAAGACACCTGTGGTTAGCTACTTTAGAGTGTTTGGTAGCAAATGTTACATCAAGAGGAGCGAACATGAGAGCAAATTTGATGCTAAGTGTGATGAGGGAATATTCCTAGGGTATTCCACCAAAAGCAAAGCTCTCAAGTTTTTTAATAATAGGACCCAAAGAATTATAGAAAGAATCAATGTGAGAATCGATGAAACCTCTGAGAAACCTGAGGAAACCGACAGTGAGCAAACTGTAAATGAACCGGTTGCAACCTTCTGGGAACCAGTTGCCAGTCAATCGAGTACCAATAACAGTGTTCCTGCATTGGTAAATACTGATGCTGATGAAGATGAGGATGAAGAAGAAAAGCAAGAGGAATCTGTTAAGACCATTCCTCGGTATGTCAAATTGAATCATGATCCTAAGCAGATCATAGGAGATAAAGATGCAGGAATCCTTACAAGAAGGAAGATCAGAGAAAACTCATCTATGATCTGTGAACTTGAGCCTAAATCATTCAAAGAGGCACATAAAGATGAAGACTGGATCAAGGCAATGGAAGAGGAACTTGACCAAATAGAGAAAAATGGCACATGGTTCTTCGTACCCAGACTGGAGCATAAAAATGTCATTGGTACCAAATGAGTTTTCAAAAATAAGTTGAATGAGGATGGCATAGTCATTAGAAACAAAGCTAGATTAGTGTGCAAAGGATATGCCCAGGAAGAAGGAGAAGACTATGGAGAAACCTTTTCTCCTGTGGCCAGATTGGAAGGAGTTTGTATGCTTCTTGCATATGTAGCCTTTAAAGGATTCAAGGTATATCAAATGGATGTAAAATCTGCATTCCTAAATGGTGTACTAGAAGAGGAGGTGTATATAGAGCAACCAGATGGGTTTTCCCTATCTAAAGATAGTGACATTGTGTGTAGGCTACATAAAGCCTTATATGGTCTAAAGCAGGCACCTAGAGCATGGTATGAACACTTGCATTCCCATCTTATGAAGATTGGATTTGATAGAACAAGTGAAGATAGCAATATCTACTTGAAATCTGAAGGAGATCAAATCCTAACCTATGAGGTATTTGTTGATGACATTATCTTTGGTGGAGATGACAAGATGAGTCATTAGTTTGTAGATGAGATGAAGAAAGAGTTTGAGATGTCACTCATAGGGGAGATTAAGTTCTTCTTTGGACTACAGATTCAACAGATGAAAGAAGGAATCTTTATCACTCAGTCCAAGTATGTCAAAGAGGTGTTGAAGACCTTTGGCATGGAAGATAGAAAACCGGTTGGTACACTGATGGTGACGGGTTGCAAATTATCAAAAGGGGATGAATCAGCATTGGTTGATGAGAAGGAATACCGATCAATGATTGATAAGTTGCATTATGTAGTGCATAGTAGACCAGACATTGCACATGCAGTTGGCATTACTGCAAGGTTCCAAAAAATTCCAAGAGAATCCCACTTAGTTGCAGTCAAGTGGATTCTTAGGTATCTTAAGGGAACAGTTGACTATGGATTGTGGTATCCATATAGCAATGATTTCAACTTGAAAGTATTCACAAATGCTAACTGGGTAGGTAGTGTGGATGACCGGAAGAGCACAACCAATGGTGCATTCTTTCTCAGTGGTAGACTGGTCTCATGGATGAGTAAGAAGTAGAGTTGTATCTCTCAGTGTACAATAGAAGCGGAGTATGTTGCAACATTCATGAACTGCACTCAGACAATCTAGATGAAGCATGTATTAAATGGCTTCAAAGTTCCTGTATCTAAACTGGTAAGTATATTCTGTGATAACACAAGTGCTATCAATATTTCAAAGAATCCAATTTTACATTCTAGAACCAAGCATTTTTAGCTTAAGTATCATTTCTTGAGGGAAAAGGTTCAGAACAAAGAGATTGCACTAGAACATGTTTCTAGTAAGGAGCAGTTAGTAGACATATTCACCAAGCCTCTCCCAAAGGCCACATTTATGTACTTAAGAGGTGAATTAGGCGTACGTCCCCTTCAAGAGGTGAACTAAAGGTATTTGCTCCACATCAATCTGATATTGTACAATCAAATTTTCCTTTTTCAGGACTGATGTGTTGAAGGATGCTCCTCATGGGGAGTAGCATAATGGAATAGGATAAGTTGTGCCTCTACTTTGCCATTGTTGTCAAAGGGGGAGAAGAAGTGAAGCAGAGAAGATATCTGCAAAAATTGGGGGAGAATATGTGAAGCGGAGAGATATCCTTGTATATTGCCATCAATGCAAAAGGGGGAGATTGTTGGCTTTATGTCAATCAGTATGAGGATATAATGATATTGTATATTGTCATTGATGTCAAATATGTTGAAGAAGAGTGAATCGGTAATGAACCGATATACGTGAGAACTGATATAACATTGTTAACCGGTATAGGTGCAAAAGTGAAGCAGTATGTTTGTTCAAGGTGAACAAGCATGTTGTTATTGGAACTTGTACATGGAACCTTTGTGTGACTACTGGTTGGTAGTCTAAGGGTTTCTAGTTGATGAGCTTCAAGCCTATGTGACTCAACCGATGACTTTGTGTGATGAGTTAGCATTGCAAAGTAGAATAGATTGTGTTGCCACATTAGCCTTATGCGCGTGAAGGATCTTACATGAAGGAGATTGTTCCTATCTACCTTGAGAATGTATAAAGTCAGTAAATGGTGAAAACGTGTGATGGGTTATCAGCTAACATGAAAGTGGTGGAAAATGAACGATGGAGAACATCTTGAGATCGGTTCAAGATTGTTGCATTTAATGCAAAGTGCTCAATGGTTAGGATTGAACTATTTGAATTACTTAACCTAATAGGTTTAGGGTTTAGGGTTTATGCTATCAAGCTATCTATTTTCTATAAGGTCAATGTTGTGTTTCTTTCTGAGGTTGTTGGCAAAAGTTGTGTGTGTATCCAAGTGAAGTGATACAAGATTCTTGTCAGACCAGAGGAGAGAAGTGATATCTGCAGAGTGTAAGTGAAGCAGGTGAAGAGGAGCTAAAGCAGATCTACATTGGCATTGAGTGCTATCATCAGATCATTGTAATACCTGCTGATCTTTAACCACTTCAATAGTTGAGAAATCCCTTAACAAGGTAGCCTTAATCGGCTTGTTGTAAATCCTTTAACAAGGTGACTCAAAGCCATTGAGTTCTTGAAATCCTTTAACAAGGTAATCTTTAACTAGGTTTAACCCTTAACTGGGTATTCTAGCCATCCCTTAACCAGGTGATCCCTAACATGATCGGTTCCTAACATAACCTATTATAATTTCTCTAACTAGACAAGGCTCCTAATAGAGTGGACTTCTAAAGAGTTCAAAACAGCTTGTGGGTATTCATCCCCACTATGGTTTTTCCCAGTTGGGTTTCCACATGAAAATTATGTGTGTCATGTGTGATGCTTCTTTCTTGTGATGCTTTGTTACTTTCTATAAAGTAGTGAATCATGATTATGTTGGCAAGCTAGTATAGTTCTGATGATAGATTATCTATTCATGTATAAGGGTGAAATGGAAGTATAGTATTGAGTAGAGTGGAATGCTAAATGAGTAACCGGTTAATGCTTGTCAGTCATTCTTAGCTTTACTAGTTGTACTCTATTTCAAACCAATGTCACTGTTTGCCAGTCATTTGAAGTGTCTGCTATCAAACTAGTTTAGGACTATGTTTTTGTCTTTACTGATTCACCACCCTCTCAGTACCGGTTTGGTACTATCTGTTCATCATTGAGTTATTAGACACAAATGGCCTTGGCTTTGAAGTTGGTGAAAGCTCCAGTACTACAAATAATCATGATCATAGCAAACCGGTAAGACAACCTAATGCTTACAAATTCAATGAGAAACGCTTTAACTGTAACAAGTATGGTCATAGAGAAAATCAGTGTAGATCTAGAAATTATCAAAACACTAATACACCCACCGGTCAATGTTCTAAGTGCAATAGAATTGGTCATAACTCAGAAAATTGTAGAATGAATGTAAGAAGTTATGTTTGTGGAAGATTTGGATACTTATCTAATCAATGCAGAACACAAACTAGCATAGGATATGGGAAAGCTATTCAGAGAAACAATGTGACCTGTTATGCTTGTAACAAGATTGGACATATTGCAAAATTTTGTAGAAGTAAGGCACCACTGGCAAATAATAAAGGTCCTAGCTTGAAAGGTAAAGAAAAGGTTGAAGAGGTAAAGAAAGAATTCTCAAAGTAGTGGATCAAAAAGTCAGATCAGAATGTTGATGGGAATACTCCTCCACTGACAGGAGACTCTTCATCTAACTGAAGGAAAATCTTTTGGGGGTTTAGCAACAAATTGAAAAACATGCTATATTCCCTTGGTTGATGGCAAGAAGTTGAAATTACTTCTATAGCAGTAGATGAGTTAAGTTGTGACTTAACCGATAAGCATTAAATGTGATAGTTGGTGAAAATAAAATTATAAAGCAAGTGTTTTGGCTCCATTTTCATTTCACTAAGTATTCAAATGTTTGAGAGCGCAAAATTTCCCGAGTGAAGGTATCCGTAGTGAAGAAGTGAAGCAGTTCATCCAAGCATTCATCCTTAAGGCAGATTGAGGTATTTATAATCATGGCATCCTCCTCCACTCCTGAATATATTGCAAACCCTACTATTGTTGAGGTTATTAAATGCCCTAGACCCATTTTCAAACTGGTTCCTGAAATTGTGAAGAAAGATGATAGCACAGGTGCGTTTTCTCAAATTCCTAAGGGAGTAATATATGTTGAAGACCCTAGGATGTATATACATTGTCATATAGAGGAACTAGGAGATGAGGAAATTAATTACATGTATCAGACTGTAATTTTTGATGAATCTAGAAATGTCAAGCTAGAACATAAGATAATTGAAACCGTAGGTTTTACTAAAATCCTTAGTATCCTAGATTTTCCCAAGGATATAATAAGGATTGTGCTAAGAAGAGTTCATGGTGAATTCTTCTAGTTGGATTCAATCCATAAAATCACAAAAGAAGTGGTAAAAGTTGTAACAGGGTTACCTTCCACTGGTAATAGACTTGACAAAACAAAGAGAGTCTCAAATGACACAGTGATAGACTTAACTAGTGAAACATTTGACAAAAGGTCTTTAAGGGTAAACACTGTAAAAGAAATAAATGTCAGATTTATCAATATGATCTTAGGTTATAAAGATACACATGCAAATAGGTTGAATTCAGTTTCTAGCTTATGTATAAAAAGTGCCTATGATATGATTAATGATAATACAAGGATAGATGTATGTGAATGGCTCAAAGATGAGTTGATAGACAATCTCAGAAAGATTAAAAAGGATAAGAAAGGAACATTCAGATTTGGAAATTTTCTTGTTTATTTGATGTTGTACATAACAAAACAAGTGCCCAGTATTCCAAGAGATTTTGGTTTTGACATTCCGATAGGAAAACAACTATTGGATCTATTGAACAATATGAAAGAAAACTGGGAGAAAAACTTAAATAAATACTTTCAAGCATTGAAGGCTCGAATGAAAACTAGAATAAGACTATCGCAAGATATTGTGGATAAATATCAGAAGGAAATTTGTTTTGTGATCAAGAAAGATGAAATATAGATGGAGGCAGTTGTCCCTAGAACTATCTAGGTAACTGAAATGGGATATGAGACAAATGACAATATTATTGAAACTTATGCAAAAGCCCTCCTTGAAGCACCAAAGGAACCCACTGAGAAATTTTTTGGCAGTGCTAAACAATTGAGAGTCAAATTTAGTCTAGGAAAAGGGTTAGTAAGGTCAAAGAAAGAGTAAGAAAAGGAACCCGATAGGCTAAAGCAATTAAAGAAGATGTTTTGAAGCAAACTGGTATAAATGAAAGTGAGTTGGAAGGACTTCAATGGGAAAATCATCTTTCACTAGTTGGAACTTCCTCTAAGAGTGATATACTGATGGTATTTAAAAGGGTAGAAAGGAAAAGAAAACCCTCACCAGTACCCTCACCCTCTCCTAGGAAAACAAGACAAAAACAATAGGCAATAAGGCCTCCAGCAAAGAAAATGACTCCTAAGAAGAAGGTAAAACAAGATATTGCCCCAATAGACAAACTTCTTAGTGAAATTACAGAGGATGGTAAGCTAAAGAACATCAACAAAATATACAATACACTATCAACTGATGATAAGGAAAGCATAGAGAATAGTGTAATCTTACACTTAGATATATACAAGAAATTTTTGATGCAAATTGTTGATGAAATACCAAATGATCTGTATAGGAGACTTGAAGCTAGAAGGGTACCTATTATTGAACTGGATAAGAAAATAAAAATTGAAAGACTACTTGCAGTGCATCCTATTAACTCACCTAATGAGATAGATCAATTAATCTCTGAGGCTAACTAGCTAGTATTCTCAACTACTCACCGACATGTATCACTGATGGTAGGAAGAGTGAATGAGGTAATAGAAGAAACAACACATGCATGGGATATATTCTTGGTAGAAAAAGAGAAACATGAAGAATTACTCAGAGCAAAGACTATTAAAGTATACCAAAAAGATAGAGATAAAGGGAAAGGTAAGGTAGGTGGACCTCCAAGCCTAAAAAATAACTGATAATATGCCCCCACCTCTTTCAGATACTCCACCGATAGTTACCACTGACAGTTAACCAACCACAGAGAATATGGAGACTCCACTAGAGGATACAAATCCTGCGTCTAAAATTTTGTATACTGTGAATATTGATACCCAAGAATTAAATGTTGTGGTTGATAGAGAAACCACTGAGGGTAAGAGGACAGATGTGACTACTAAGTCACCGGCTGCAAAGGTTGAGATAAGCATAGGAAAACCTATACAAATAGAGAAACTGGAAGTACATACAAAGGCTACACCTGAGAAATTGGCTGTTGAGAGCTTAGAAAAAGCTTATGAGACATAGATTGAGAAAATAGAATAGGAAAATGTTGAAGCACAGGTTCAAACAGAGACAATGCCACTGGCCCAAACTAAAAAGCCCAAACCCTTACTTATTGAAATGCATACACAAACTGACCTACTACAGGTCAAATCAAGCAAGGTAATTACTACAACCTACATGGCTATTGTGAGAACAATTGGACAATCATCTAGTACTTCTATGGCAGGATTTAGACCTACAAATGTAACAGAGGTCTTATTAGATTCAATAAAGAAGATCACAGAATGTAATGCACAAGCCTATAAGGCTATTGATGACACAATTCCAATCCTTAAATTGATAGCACCAAAATACATTATTGATAATAAGGATTCTTTAGGTCAACTAGACACATTGTCTAAGTTCATCATCGACAACATATTGACTATTGATCAAATAAATGAGGATACATTTAAGGAAAGAATTATTAAGGAAAAAGAGAAATTCTTTGAGGAATTTGTGAATAAGTACAAGGAGAAAATGGATACCCTATTACCAAAACTTGGACAAATAATTTTTTACTTCAAGAAATTGTATAGAGATACTTGTAAATCAAATATTCTAACAGAAGACCTTGACAAAGAAATTAGCAAAGAACGGGATGAGATTAATAATATTGTTGACAATCTGATAGGTACATTGGATTCATTTTTGGAGATAGAAAGGAACATTGCAGAAAAAGAAGAAAAAATTGAGAAATTAGAAAAGGACAAAGAAACAGTAAAGGATAAAACAAAGGACTTGAAATGCAAACTTGGTCCAAGACTAGAATACCTCATTTCTTTGAGAAAAGAAATATTTGAGGCTCTAGTTCCTGGACTAAAGACACTGAAAGAGAAAAAGCACATACTGACCAGTACAGTGCAGAGAACTCAAGAGGCAATAAAAGATAACAAAACATTAAGTAATGGTTTAAATTTCATTTTGACAGATATTTTTCAGATTGTAACCCACCGGTTACAAGAATCCAAGCAGGACTCCACTGACAGTGAATGACAACCTTTGCTATTGATGTCAAATGGGGAGTAGAGGTAATGAGAAAAATGATTAGCAAATGACACCATCAGCTTAGGGGGAGCACACATTTTTTGGTAATAGATTTTTGGTAAGACAATTTTGGCAGATTCTTTTTGGATGACACTTTTTGGATTTTTCTCATGAGTGTTGCCATCAATGCCAAAGGGGGAGATTGTTGTAAAATGCACACTCCAATGAGAAATTGTAGGTGATTGAAGGTATTGTCATTTATGGAAACCTTGCAATCATGTGATACTGACAGGCACCAACACTAGAAGACTCTACACCAACATAAAGTACACCGACACCGAAAAGAAGAATACCAACACCCTAGCCGATAGCAATTTTATGTAAATGCATTTTGTAATTAATTGTAAAAACTTTTGTAAAGACGACATGGCAGATTGTAAAATGACTCTTATATATAAGAGATTATTGTAGATCATTTAGTATGATAGGATATGTGAAAAATAAATAGAAGGTAGCAGACCTAATATGCGAATTATTGGTTAAGGATCTTTGTATGTAACAGAACTTAAACCGGTACTAGATCTAGCATAGCAGATGCTAATTTGAAGTAGTACAAGACATTGGATTTATATAATCCATTTTTGTAAGTTAGTGTGACTTCCTTTTGTAATTGAGCAATGAGCTCTAGGTACTTGGCCTTCCTGCATGTGCAGGCCCCTCTTGTAAACAGTAATATTCCCGTATTGGCCAGTAAGTGAATATTGTTGGTCACAAATCCCACTAAGGTTTTCCCACACCGGATTTCCTCATTAAAATATTGTGTTATGGTGTGCTTCTTATGTTATGGTTATTGTTCTTACTTGCTGCATTAATTTTAGTTTACCGGTACACAATTTTGATATGCTTTTCATGTTATAAGTTTAGAAAATTCATAAACCGGTCAGATACTAATTCAGCCCCCCCCCCCTCTCAGTATCTTTGGGAATCCTAACAATAACAATTGTTGGAATCCAATAACACTAAGAGGGGGGGTGAATTAGTGTTATACCAAAATGATCAATTTTAGCCTTATTAAAACATGCATACACCAACTGGTATATCGATACATACAGAATTGAAAGAAGTAAAGAAACCAATAAGCCAATCACATAAATGAGAATCATAACACAGAGAATTATATGTGGAAAACCTCAAAGAGGAAAAGCCATGATGGATTTGTGACCCATCATATCAATCCACTGGCCATATGAAGAGATATTACATAATAAGGGGCCTGCACTTGTAGGAAGGCTTACAGCCTAGAGCACACTACTCAATCACAAATGGAGCCTGACTAACTAAAAATAAATCTAGACTACAATCCAAAGAAGTGTTGAACTGCTAAGATAGCATCTTCTATTCCATAATACAGTTCAAGCTTTGTTTGTTCCAGTCTGAAACCCTAAACCCTTTACCAGAATAATGCTTTCATAAATATCCTCACATACATAATCTCTCTAATATATTTTGCATCTCATTCAATATCTCTTCTAATTACATATTTGCATGATGACACCAAAATGATCTATCAAACTGACCTATATAGCCTATACAATTTATCATGCCTTATGTTGGCTTACAAAGATAATTACAATATCAAATTACATGTTGACTAGATAACATGAATGCATAAATATTAAAAACAATTGCCGATGTCCGATCCAAGAGATGTCGGCCTCCAATACCGATAACCATATAAACCATGTTGGTCTACATTATTGGTAACCAAAGAAATCCTTCTATCCTATCAGTGTCAGTGTTGGTGTCGGTGCCGATGTAGTGTGTGTGAAGTGCCTATAGGTACACAACTGAACCAAAACATGAAGCTAGAACACAATACCATGTTTCCATCAATGACAACATAGTGAAACCAACCAATTGAGTGTCAATTGCCAACAACTATCCTTCACCATATCCATGTTCATCCCTTCACATATTATCTCTACCTGGGTACTAATGACTCTTCCTACCTCCTCTTTCCAAAATTTTAAAGGCTTGACTGCCCCATCTTCATCCTCAATATCTAGAAAAAGATTTTTATTCAACTCACTAAAAATTTTCATCAGTTCCCTTACCTTTCTTTCTATATTCTCTAGAAAAAATTGGGCTTCCTACATTGATTTTACCAATAAATATGTTGGTTGGAGTGCATGTGGTCTCTTAGCATGATACTTAGAAGCCATAGACATTATTCTGAGCTCATTTCCCCTTTGCAAATATTTTGTGAACAAAGGGATTGCCACTTTTGTATCATCATAATTTTTTTTAATATCATTAAATAATAAAGAATATAAGGTATGAATACTATTGAGTCTACTATGAACTTTTTCATTTAAATGAGTTACCATAGAGCTAACTATTTCATTTATATGCCCAGTTGATTGATCTTCTGATTCTTTTAGCCTATTTTCTAGTTCAACAATCTTATCCAAAATATGAGATTGAGTTGGTTCAGTTGATCTAGTGGCTTCAGGCTCATCATCATCATATGGGACTAATGATATACAAGGGATGCCAACATTTATGTTAGGTCGAAATGCTTCTTCTTCCTGGACAACAGTTGATGACCTAGATGTTGATGGTGTAGATGTCTCTATAAGTGTAGGAAAGGAAACCTTTATCTATCCCTGCTTGAGAAGTTGCACTCTCATTTGCAACTCCAGAAACATTTGTTTAGCTACATTGTAATCAATGAAAAGCTTATCAAACTTTCTCATTAATTTCACCTTTTCAATGGCTTCTCTTTTTGAAGTCTCATGTGCCAATTTAGCAACATCAACATTCAACTTTGTAGCCTCTACACTTGATGTGTCAGATGCTCTTTTTAGAATTATGCCTCCCCTCAAATTGGGTTTTAAGTCATTAATGTTAGGCTTTTTAGGTCCTTCCTCTAGTGCCCATATTGCCAAGGTTTCATAATCATCTACAAAATCTTAACCCTTTAATGCCAAACTTTCTTCCTCCTCTAAACTAAATTACTGGCCTTTTCATTTCCTAATTGCATCAAAAGCCATTGCATCTGCTATGTCCCATTATGGTAAAATCAGGACTCTAGCCTGGCTTGTAATCATCTTTCCCTCATCTACAATGATTCCCTTAAACTCTTTCATCATTTCATTCTTGACCTCTTCCTGATTTTCTTGATCAGACCTATTTGGCCTTTGGGCCTTTTTCTCAGTAGTTCTCCTTTTGTACTCTTCAATCTTCATCTTACATACTAATTGTAAAAAGGTTGGGGTCCTCACAAAAGTATCATCTTAAAGGAACTTATCACATGCTTCTTTTCTTACATCCCTAAAAGCTTTACCTTGAATATCTAAAGTAGTTAGGTCCAACTCTAGATTTGGGGGCAAAAGAGGAATACCAGTTTGCATTTCTGCACTTGTTACTACAAACATATCTTCCACCATTTGTTCTTCATACTACCTTACAGGTGAAAAGGGGATGGGTGATGGCAAAGGACTTCTATCTAATTCTTCAAGATCAATGATCTTGACTCCTTTAAAAGGCTTGATTTGCATATTCGGGGAAGGCTCTATCTTCATTATCTTTTTGCCTTTTCTAGTTACTAACATTCAATTATGATTGATTCTCTCCTCTTCATCACTTGTTTCTTCTCTTTCTCTTCTTTGCAAAGATTCATGATCATTTCTCTTTTCTACCATGCCATCTACTCTTTGAGGCAAAGGAAGTCGTAACCTTGGTTGTTGCATCCCCATTTGATGAATCAAAGCTTACCTCTCCATAGTGATGGGTGTTGGATGAAGTACATCCCCTCTTTCAACTTTTCGGCCATGAACTTCTTCAAGTTTGGCCTTCTTCTCCTTCAATATCAGCTTCAATTCATTGAAATTGTTCATTAACAAAATCAACTTTAGCACAAAATGGAGTAAAATCCTTTGTTGAATCATAGCCTAGATCCATTTTTTGAATTGCTGCCCATAACTTTCTGAAAAATTATCCATTTCTCTTTCCTCCATTCTTGAGTCATGGAATCAAATTCATTTTTAATTATATCCTCAAGAAATTTATTCTCATGAGGAAATAGACTTCCTTTTATTCTTGCCTTGAAGATATTGTAAAACCCCTTTAGATCACTATGTCTAGATATGCTCACCCTTAAATGATATGGTGCAAACTTTTTATCAAAATGCTCATATCTTCCTTTCATAATCACAAAATATGGGATGATGGTATAATCAGGGAAAATTCTTTCTTTGCCCTTTCCCTTTAATTCCTTGTCATGAATACATCCAATCTACCACATTACCTTAGTAAAACCCATTCTTAAAGGAACATTAAAAGGTAATACATGTTGCTGACCAAAGAAACCATAGATCTTGATAACAATACTTACAGGATAAGGGATGAAATCCCCCCAATTGTGCTCAATCCTGACAAGTGGCTGATAGACTTGAAAAGCACTGAGAGGGGGGGTGAATCAGTAACACCAAAAACAATACTACTTTAAACACTGACAGATAGATAAACATAAGAAATTTGTTAAACAATATGCATGTAATCCAAAATGATATAACAACATCCACAATAAGTAAAACATCCACCATAACACAAGTGCTTATATGTGGAAAACCCAAATAGGTAAAAACCATGGTGAGATGGGACTCACAAGTTAACTATCTATAGTAATAGATAACTGATCAGTTAAGGTCTACAAAAAGCTTTGCTAGAAGTGAATCTTGTTAAAGATCGCAAAGCTTAGTTAAAAGATATACCCTATAAAAGGTAGTACCCTATAAAGAGTAACCTCAGTGGAGGATTTCTGAATCCAAACTAATGGATCACCTAGTTAGAGGATTTGTACAATGAAGCTTGTTAGAGCTTACCCAATTAGGGGTTTTGACTATTGTAGTGATTAGAAAACAATAGGTGGTGTGATCTAGTAGTAGCACAACTTGCTTGAATAGATCCTCTTCTGTGCACTCAACTCTTCATTACCCACATACTCTACAACTTAACACTTCTACCTTCACATAGAACATATCTCCTTCACTCATACAAAATAATTCATTGTGATGTCAATATATAGACATTTAGATTTCATGTCGGCCTCTAGAAATCATAACACAATTTCCTAGGTGTAGTGTACCTGGTCATTCATTCATAACTCATCACAAAAATACCACCAAAAATTGTTAGTAAGGATAACTCATCATGACTAGTGATAACTCATCACATAATCAATGAATACTAGTTGGCACAACAATATTGGTTGGAGTTAAGCATATAAACTGGTTAACCTTTGATGGTCCTATGATAATCTCTATTGGATCTTCAAGTTGATGCTGAGTTATGTATATCTACTAGTTGTCTCTATGTACATACTGGTTGTCACCATGTTCCAGTTAGATATAAACCTCTAGTATACTGGTTGTAGTATAAACAAATTTGAAGTCACACCGGTAGACAATATGAACATATGTGTGTGTATGTGTTTCATCAGTGACAACATATCATGAAGTTATTCATTACAATCATCATCAAGCCAACAATCTCCCCCTTTGGTATTGATGGCAACACTTAAAAAAAATTACTGTAATACCTCTAGGTGTGCTAACAAAAACAAATTTATATACATACATATATACTCCCCCTCACTACATACAACATACATACAAAATTTTCACAACACACATACATATTTCCACTCCTCCTTTGACAACAATGCCAAATTGAAAAGAAAAATACATATATATATAGAAAAATTTGTAGCAAAATGTTTTACATATACAAAAACTTGAAAATCTGAATCAAGATGTATGTAGTACTATCCTTAGAAAAATTTCTCTAAAGTTACTCTGCAATTGAGAAAAAGCATTTTACCATGTCTCCAGTGAATTCTCAGTGATCTCAATTATGGTCATAATCTGAGTACAAAAATCTTACATTGAATCAAGTGTACATGTCTCTGGAGTAGCCAAAAGTGCTTCTGCATTCTAGTAGGCTCTTTGTAGTATGTTCACTTTAGGTCTGAGTAGATTCTTCAATTCCTTCAAGGACTAGAGTCTTTTTGCCTTTTCAAATCATAGGTATCTAACCTATTTTGTAAATCATCCACAGATTTGCCAAAAGCAAAAATAGAATCTTGTAACTTGGTACATATGCATTGCATATCTTCTCTAGCTCTTTCTCTATTTCAATTTTCCTCTTATTGATATCAAAATAAAAGAATGAAACATTAGAAGTAGAGGCAATAATTTTCCCTCCTAATTCAATATCTTTTCTTAATAAATCTTTATTAAGAGATAGAGCGATTTTTCCTATATCAATATCTTTCATAAGATGCTCTCCACACTTCTTCTTGTAACTCTTTTGAGCATAAGTTTGTGTTGCTTCTTCTAGGAACTTAAGTTGGTGAGATGCATCAGCAACCAACTGGCCATGTTTGCAAATAGGTGTTGTCAGATGTCCTATAGCAGTTTCTGGTAGTAGACTCATCAGAATATCCACAACATTCTGAATGGTTTTTGCTTCCATTCTTTGTTCTTTAAGTCTCTTCTTGTGTGCCCTAGATTGCATGATAGTTGCAATCTTCATCATTTTAGATGCACTCATATTATCAATAATTATAGGCCATGAGATGCCTAATGAGTCATCATCATCTTCATCAGTCTGTTGTATGACTAATGATGTTATCAGTTCAGAAGATGTTACCTTAACAATCTCTTTCTCTTCTTCTTTCTCCGTTTCCTGTTCAGAAATATGTGTATCAACTTTTTCATCGAATTCCTTTTGAATGTCCTGTGAAACCAGTGGGAGTTGGGGTTTCTCAGGTTTTTCCTTGACTTGTGTAATATCCACTCCTGGTTGAGTTGCCAGTTTCTCAATTGAAGTAACCTGTTAGTCAGTAATTTCAGGTGGTTGTATATCGGGTATAATAATGTTTCTAGATAGATCAATTTTATCATGAATATCATCAATAAGCATGATTCATTGGATAATAGTGTCACCCTTCTCCTTGATAGGATAGACAACATCAGCTTGCACAATTTCTTCCTCATACATTCTAGGTACATCAATAGTATCTTTCTCATCCTTAGAAGAATGTATAAGCTCTTTCATCCATTGGATGTTGCAAGCAATCTGATGAGTCTCAGTCTCAACAGTTTGCACCTTTCCACTTAGTAGCTTCAATCTTCTTGCCTTGAAAGAAAATTGAAATTTGTACTTATCAAGCAATATATTTAGTTCATCCTTTGACAAATTAGGAAAATATTGTACAAATACATCATCTATAATTTCTTTTTCCTTCTTTACAGCTTCCTCCCATTTATTCAAATGAATAGTATACAAGGAATTAGAGATATCCTTTACAAGATCATGAGGTAATCTATTGTAATGGCGCAAATAATTAATTACCTATTGAATAATTTGTTCCTTTTCATCTTCATTGAATGAATCAAAATGATCTTTGACATTATTAAATCTATTTCTTCCTAATGTCTTCATTGTTCTCTCAAAATTAGTCTCAGGCTTGCAAGTGAAGACATTAATAGGCACAATTGTCTTTTTCACTTCCTTCACTGGTTTGGTTGTTTTACTAGTTTCTTTCATCTTCTCCGCTTCCTCCTCAGTATCAGTACCTTCAGATTCTTCTTGGAGAATTTGTTTCCAACCTCCTTTCTTTAATGTAGTCTCCTTCTTTGCATATACTTTGGGTTCTGGTTCCTATTTGGTTTGGACACTTCATGTCACTCTTGTACTTTTTATCACCAAAGGTGCTTGCTCAACCTTCTTCTTCTTACCTTTACTACTTGTGGTTGGAACACTATTGGTTTTAGCTTATGCAGTCTGAACTTCAACTGTATCCAATTTTGCCTTCTTTTTGTCCACTGGAGATGCCAACAGGTTATTGGCATAACCGATCTATAAGTCATAGTTGACTCATAACTCATGTCTTCCATTTCTTCTTCTCTAGGTTCAATAGCCTCCATTAAATAAAAATCAGTGGTAACTATGAAAATAATGTCCTTAGCAAAGTGTTTTACCAAATCCTCAGGAAATGTTACTCTCATACTCATTTTCTTCTGAAATTCATTGAAGTATTTATTCATTGCAGTAGAGAAGGTGTTCTTCACAACCTTGATGTTGTTCTTAATCTAGGTAGATACTGGTAGATCCTTAGACCATTCAAGATTACCAATTCATCATAGGAAATTCTGGAAATAAAAGAATAGACCGATCAACAACTATCCAAATTTAAACTTTTGACTACTATCCTTCTTGATAGACTAAAGATTCAACAATAATTGGCTCCTTATGGCCTCACATAGGTCATAATTAGCATTTTCAGCTCTCATTTTGTAAGCAGTATGCATTGCTACAGATGGAACAATATTCCCTATAACCATAGCTACCAACTTTACCACTGGGTCTTGATGTTATTGACAGAAAAAGAACACCCATTAGAGGTTGATTTGGTTCGAGTGTTTACTATCTCTTTTGAAATATTCCCCAACTTAGGTACTTCACTAGTTGAGTAAAAACCTAGTAGAGCTTGAATAGATTCCTTGGTTATAGTGTGAGTCCTTTCTAAATACATGTTTTCCCCATGAACATGACTCAAAATAATTCAGATATGTTCCTCTTCAAAATCTTCAAGAAAGTAAGTTGAATTATGAAAACCTTTCTCATAAACCCTAATATATTTTGTTTGAATCTTTCTGTTTTCATCACAAAGGGATTTCAACTGAGAATATATCAATAATGATCCTAAATCCTCAATCTTGCAATCAATGTAGCTCGACAAATCTCCTTTCACTATGACACCACTAGAAACTTGTGATAAAGCATTAGAAGATGCAATTCATTCCACTTTTACAACTTCCATAGGTTCAAATGTAATCATCAATTTCTCTACTGGTTTAGAAGATGTTGCCATTTCAGATAGACTAGATTCGAAGCAGGATTTTTCAAAGAAATACCTTATTTCACATGTGTTGCCTTGTTTACTAGTTGAATACTCAAGTGCACACTAGTTCAGTCTTCACCAACCTTCAAATCAGCTTGATACTCAAATCATAATATAACTTTGACTAAAATCAACTAACAATCCTTTCTTAGCTCTGCAAGCACTCAAAAATTCTTTCTTGTATGCATTAGGGTGAAAATAACAAACTGAAAACTCAATTTTATCCTTTTTACCTACTACATTAAATGCTCACCTGTTAGGGGTACAAACCCTAATTACACCACTCAAAGATATATAGATGTCAAACCGGTTGATAACTGATTGACAAAAAGTCATCAAAATTTCATGCATTCAAATTCTCTTGCCACTCATTCATTTCAAGGGGTCTAGAGGTAGGTTTACCATTATTCTCCCCTTAGCCATATTGAAAAGGCTTAATTCATCGGTGCAGGATTCTCCACACTTGGTGAAGGAATAGTTTCTTCTCTATGTGAATCATCACTCTTCTTCTTCCATATTCGATTCATTTCTTCTCTAGTTTCTTCAATATTGACCTTCTGCTTGCCTTTCTAATCTTTAGAATGATTAACCAGTTGGTTCTTTTTGTATCTACATAAAATTTCCATGTGTCCTAGTTTATGAAAAGGACCTGCATTGCCTCTTCTAGTTCTCCTTTTGCAATTCATATCCACATGACCAAAATTGTTACAGATGGTGCAAATGACATTTGTTACCTTTTCCATCTCAAATAGACTAAACCGGTTGACATAGGGTCTTTGCAAAATCATGTTACCCTGGTTATCATAGTTTCTCATCCATTTTCCATTTGATCTTGGATTCATATGTGGTACTCGATTATTTACTCCATATCTACATTCAACTGATCTATGTCCATACATTTTGTATGTGAATCAATGATCTTCAAATTTTTTGGACATATACCTAGCATTTGTATTGTAGCTTATATTTCCATTAGGTTTGTTTCTACAAACATTTGTAGTGTGACTAGGTTTATGGCAAACAAAGAAGACACATTTAAAGACCTTCTTACCGGTAGACTTTTTAGCTTTAGGAGTAGATTTGTTCTTTTGAGTGTTGCTCTTTGTACTGGAGGATTCTCCTATTTTAGATGTGTCAAAACCAAGTCCAGAGGTATCATGATTCATCCTTAGTGATTGAATTTTCTCTTCTAGCAAGGTAGAACTTTTGTTGAACTTTTCCAATTTCCCATTCACTTCAATGAGCTATCTTGTGAGATCTTCATTATGTTTTGACAAGTTCTCTCTCAAAGATGATGCTAATTCAAGATCTAGTTGCAAGTTGTCTTTTTCTTCTCTCTCTGCATTCAAATGCTCATGCAAAGTAGCATTCTCTTGATTGATCTTGGAAATCTCATGATCTCTTTCCTTGATGAGATCTTCAGCAATTCTCCTGCCTTCTAGTTCCTGACTCATGCAGATAGTAAGACCTTCTAGCTCTCTCCTTAGATTTATCTTTTCACTGTTTACTTTTTCAACTTCCTTAGCTAAAGCATCAATATTGGCCTCATCTGAATAACTATTATCATATATTTGTAACAATTGTTCAGTTAGCTCTCTCCTTTTAACTTGAGAAGCTTTCAATTTGACCCTTAGGGTTTCAATATCATCCCTACTAGCCTCAAGCTCTTTATCCATCTCAAAGTACCTCATATTCCCCATGGTAGCTTTAGGGTTTCCTTCCAAGCAATTAGGATTTAAAGAAGTTAGGCTCTAATACAAATTGATGGACTTATAAAGCACTAAGAGGGGGGGTGAATTAGTGACACCAAAAATAATACTACTTTAAACACTGATCAGTAGATAAACTTAACAAGTTTGTTAAACAATATGCATGTAATCCAAAATGATATAACATCATCCACAATAAGTAAAATACCCACCACAACACAAGTGCTTATATGTGGAAAACCCAAATAGGTAAAAACCACGGTGATATGAGACTCACAAGTTAACTATCTGCAGTAATAGATAACTGACCGGTTAAGGTCTACAAAGAGCTCTGCTAGGAGTGAATCCTGTTAAAGATCCCAAAGCTTAATTAAAAGAAATACCCTATAAGAGGTAGTACCCTATAAAGAGTAACCTCGATGGAGGATTTCCAAATCCAAACTAATGGATCACCTAGTTAGAGGATTTGTACAATGAAGATTGTTAGAGCTTACCTGGTTAGGTGATTTGACTATTTAGTGATTAAAAAAGTAGCACAACTTGCTTGAATAGATCCTCTTCTATGCACTCAACACTTCATTACCAACATACCTACAACTTAACACTTCTGCCTTTTCATATAACATATCTCCTTCACTCATACAAAATAATTCATTGTGATGTCAATATATAGACATTTAGATTTCATGTTAGCCTCTAGAAATAATAACACAATTTCCTAGGTGCAGTGTATCTAATCATTCATTCAAAGCTCATCACAAAAATACCACCAAAAATTGTTGGTAAGGATAACTCATCATGACTAGTGATAACTCTTCACATAATCAATGAATACCAGTTAGCACAAAAATATCGGTTGGAGTTAAGAATATAAACCATTTAACCTTTGATCATCCTCTGATAATCTCTATTGGATCTTTAGGTTGACATTGAGTTATGTATATCCACTAGTTGTCTCCATGTACATACCAGTTGTCACCATATACCATTTAGATATAAACTTCTAGTATACTAGTTGTAGTATAAACAACTTTGAAGTCACACCGGTAGACAATATGAACATATGTGTGTGTATGTGTTTCATCAATGATAACATATGGTGAAGTTATTCATTACATTCA
The DNA here is from genome assembly GCF_030272615.1 of Cryptomeria japonica. Classification (NCBI taxonomy): domain Eukaryota; kingdom Viridiplantae; phylum Streptophyta; class Pinopsida; order Cupressales; family Cupressaceae; genus Cryptomeria; species Cryptomeria japonica. Next base: position 180,626,458 of record NC_081414.1, read on the forward strand.
TCATCAAGCCAATAGTGGCAACCTCTGTTTAGGCCTTACAAAATCATGCAGCTCCTTTGGGAGCCTATGTGGGTTTACTGTCAACCTTTTCCTCAACTTAGAAGCACAATTGTTGTCAAATCTTACAAAACTAGCCTTATGTCTGTCCCAAGACACATCTGTGCTCCAAAGTTGCACTGGACTTTCCTTATTATCAATTTTCCTTTTAATGTTCATGGTACCTTCAAATTAATCTGCATTCCTATAGAGCAACATGTGCATGAGCAAGGAATACTATTAGAATTTAGCACTAGCCACTTCATTTTTAATATCCTGTAACCCCTCATGAATCTTATCTTCAAGGTATGGGGCAAACTCAAAAACCATTGTATAATCTGGATGTTGAATTTATATGGCCATATACATGAAATTAGGTGGCATAACTGTAATTAGGTTGAAACCCAATAGCTGACACAAAGAGAAAAAGGTAGCCGGAAAATAGGAAGAAAAATCACCAATAGGGAATGGCTCCTCTGAACTAGGGCCAATGTGATATGTTGGGTTTCCTACTCTAGCCAAATGCATAGGAATAAAATTACTTCTAATGAAATCCTTCATTTTATAATACACTTCTTTTAACTCATTCAGGTCTACTTGCACTGGGTTTTCAAATGATTCATATAGGTCAAACATTTCCTAGAATTCTTCTCTTTTGATGGTCAGCAAAGTCTCTCCTTCATTTCCCCTAATAACCCTTGAGACAGATGTTAGTGTAGGTTTTTTATTTTCCTTATGTTAGGGGATATTTATTTTTTCCTACACATATATTATTTAAGCTTGCTTAGGTGGTGAAATACTTTGGCTACATATGTAAATCTCCACCTCACATGGGTAGTTGAGTTACACACCCTCTTTTGGCTTGTTGTGCCACCTCTCATAACCACTATTTTGTCATTTCCTAAGTGGGTTATGGGGTAGTTGGGTTTCACACCCTCTTTTGGCCTTATGTGCCAACTTTCTCAACTCTTTTTTTGTCTTCATGTAAGGAGGTTATGCCACATGTTTTGGCATTTACCAAGAAGGTAAAACCTCCCACTTTTTATGGGGAATAGGAGTTAATGCACCCCTTGGATGTATATGCTTATATTTTTCTATATAATAAGCACTATACTCTCACCTTCACTAGTCAAGTAGGTGAAGTGATAGTTCAGTGAGAGTCTTCTCCAAATTCTCTTCTTTGTCTCTATTTCTCTCTCATATCAAAATTATCTTCATTCATCTATTTTGTTCTTTGATCATCTGTTGCGTGAGGAGTTGCATGTGATCTACGACCGACATCAAATCTTGGCTCGGTTCTCACTTCTTGCAGAATCTCACATGGTATCAGAGTTATTGTCTGGTATACCTCATTGTTTTTCTTAATTTATTTGAGGGATTTGAGACTTTTATATAGCTAATATTTTCCTTAAAAACTAAGTATGCTCTTCTCCTGCATTCTCATGTGATCTGGAGAATTAGAACAGTTTAAAGGAAAATTGCTTCTAGTTAAATCTAGTTTACATGTATGTGTCCTTGTAAGATCTGGGTGATTGCAGCTTTGTGGTAATATTGGAAGCTTAATAAGAATTTCCAGAGTGTCCATAAGGCTTGACAAAGTCAAAAGTGACTTTTACTTCACCAAAATCAGAGTTTGGAGGACAAAGTAAAAAATCAGAGTAATTTTTTTTTACTGGAGCTATTTTCATTTTGGCTTTAGTGTTTCAACTTTTGATCACTTTCATAAAAAAAGATTTCTGGGTTTTCTTCCCAGCATTAAAAAACTTTAGGGTTTCAGATGGTATTTCTAGAAAATTAATAAATTTTGTAGAAATAGAGCTTGAATAGGGCCTAAGCTATTTTTCTATCAGGGAAATTCAACAACATTTCTTAAAAGTTGCACAACTTTTGCCTCGAGTGTCAGATATTTGTAAACAAATACTTGACAGAAAGTTGGAAATGAGCACTCTCCATTATTGTAGGTCTAATTGAATTTTTTTTGCCTTTGTCTATTAGATATTAAAGGTTGTATCAGCTGCTTCATTTTCTCTTCAACTAGTCATATCTTTCTCCTCACAACTCTATTTTTAAAAAACTAATAGTTGTTGGAAAGGTATTGAGATAAATTAATCAGTTATAAGACTGATATGTTTCAAATCTTGTCTCAAATTATTCATATTTGAAATCTCTATTGGTTTCTTAAAGAATTGTAATCTGATAAAAAACCTTGTAAATGTGCTAATTATAAAGTGCCAACCTTGTAATATTTGTGGGGGGTGATTTTTGAGACTAGTAACAAGGGGGGGTGTCTCTTGTGCCTTCTTTCTTGCACTTTTCCTAATTATTTGCAATCTTATTTTCTGCTATCATGGATGCATCTATAGTTCCACTTTTAACACCATATAATTACTTTGAATGGAAATCTAAGATGATTATATATCTAAAAAGACATGGATATCATCATGTTACTATGGGACTTGAAACTGAACCTCAAGATGCTGCAGAAAAGATTAAATGGTTTAATAAATGTGATGAAGCTTTTGGTACTCTATGTATGTCAGTATCTCCAGACCTTCTTTTTCACATTGAATCTATCAGTACACCAAATGCAATGTGGACCACTTTGGAAAACCTCTTTGGTAAGTAGGATGAGCTAAGAGGTCATCAGTTAGAGAATGAACTCATAGGGTTGAATCCAACCAATTTTGATACTATACAAGACTTCTTCACTAAACTTAAGTCTATAAGATTGTAGTTGGAATGGTGTGGAACTAAGAAAGATGATAAGCAACTGATCTTGAGTATTCTTTCTAAGCTTGGTCCTAACTATTCAGTGTTTGTTTCTACATTCTATGCTACAAAATGTGCCCTAGGTACCACATTCAAAATGCCTTCTCTGGATGAATTTGTTGCAGAACTCACTAGGGAGCAAGACAAATTGGTTCAAATGGGTACAATAAAATCCTCTAAGTCACATGCCTTAGTTGTAAATCAAGGCACAAAAAAACAAAAAGGGTCTAGTAAGCAAGATAAGAAACAAAAGAACCAAGGAGAGAAGAAAAAAGATCAGAAATCTGCTACTTCAAAAGTATATAATCAGACCTCTTCATCAAGAGGTGAATGACCTAAGAAGGAGAAGGTCAAGTGTTCTTATTGTAAGAGGCCTGGTCATGATGAACATAAGTGTTTAAAGAAACAAATTGATCACCTTTCAAATCTTCTTGAAAAGAATAATATCAAGGTGCCTGATTTAGTCAAACAGAGTTCATCAAAAGGATCTTCTAAGGATATAGATAAGAGTAAAGGGAAAGGAAAGGGTAAGGCCCTAGTTGTTGTTGCTTCACAACCCAATTCTTGGAAAATTGACTCAGGTGCTTCACACCACATGGATTCTTCAAAAGATGATTTCACCTCTTTAGATCCATGTTCTATGCCTTTCATACTAATGGGTGATGACACTCCTATTGAAGTGCATGGGAGAGGGTCTGTTGATGTGGGTGAAGGAACATTTAAGGATGTCCTTTGTGTTCCATCTTTATCAACTAATCTCCTATCTATTTATCAGATCACTCACATTGGTTCTAGCAAGTGAGTTGAGTTCACACCAGATACAGTGGTAATCAGTGAAATGCATAATGGGTCTACTATTGTTGTGGGAAAAGTAGATCATGAATCCAGATTATATTAGTTTTCTCACTTTGTTCCCGACTCTCCTTCGATAGTTTTACTCACTCATGTAGATGAGATTAGTTATTTGTGACATCAACGATTTGGCCACTTGAACTATCGTTACTTGCAACAACTCAGTAAACAAGACATGGTTTTAGGGTTGCCTTCTATTCGATTTTCTGATGGAGTTTGCTAGGGATGTATTCTTGGTAAGCATCCTGAGGAGAAGTATGATAAAGGCAAAGCATGGAGAGCTCCACAGCTATTGGAGTTGGTACATAGTGACTTGGCAGGACCATTTCCACAACCATCTTTTAGTAGGGCTAGATATGTCTTAACATTTATTCATGACTTTTCCAAATTTACATAGGTTTACTTTCTCAAACAAAAGTCTGAGGTATTTGAGAATTTTCTAGATTTCAAAGCTTTTGCAAAGAAACAATCTAGGAAGTTCATCAAGATTTTGTGTACAAATAATGGGGGTGAATATGTTAATAATCAGTTTGAACAATTTTGTGCTTCAGAAGGTATCAACATGCAGCACACAATTCCATATAGTCCTCAGCAGAATGGTGTCACAAAACGGAAGAATAGGTCCTTAAAGGAGATGGAAAATTGTATGATTCACTCCAAGTCTTTGGCACCTCAATATTGGGCAGAGGCCATAAATTATGCATGTTACATCTAGAACTAAGTTCCTCATAAAGCTATGAAGGGGGTAACTCCTTTTCAAGCTTGGACTGGTCAAAAACCTACAATTAAGCATTTCAGAGTGTTTGGTTCTCTTGCATGGGCCCACATTCCAGTAAAGAAATGCAAGGCTATGGATCTACAAGGAAAGCCTTGCATATTTGTTGGGTATCTAGATGATGTCAAAGGGTATAGACTTCTCCTTCCCTCTACAGATGAGTTGTTCATTAAGAGGAGTGTTCATTTTGAGGAGAGTTCTTCTATTTCTTCTCATACCACTTCTCCATCCACTATCACATTGGAGACATTGCATGATGATGACAATTCTTCTGAGGAACTTAATCCTCCTAATCCTATTCAAGAGTCTTCTTCCTCCACTTTAGATGGTGACAGTGATGGTGAGGATTCACATTCTTCTCACAGTCATCCTTCAAAGGTTGATGATTCTTCCCCAGACTCTCCAGCTTCAGTGCCTCTTTGGGCTTGACAAAATTTTGAGTCAGCAAGAGATTGGCTTGGTGATCCATCAGATTCTAGAAGAACTAGGTCATAATTTCAGCAAGCTCCATATCTCTTCATTGCTTCAGCTTCTGATTCATAGTCTTTTCAAGAAGCTACAGGTGTTCCTAAATGGGATGCTGCAATGCAAGAAGAGTTTAATTCATTGGAAAGGAATCACACATGGGATTTAGTTCCTCTTCCTAAGGGAAGGAAACTTGTTCGATGCAAGTGGATCTATCAAACAAAATTTGCAGCAGATGGGTTGGTTGATAAGTATAAGGCTCACTTGGTAGCAAAAGGCTTTTCCCAAGTTCCAAGGGTTGATTACTCTGAGACTTTTGCTCTAGTTGCTAAGATGAATTCCATCCAGCTTGTCCTCGCTATTACTGCAACCCATCATTGGGAAGTTCATCAGATGGATGTCAAGAGTGCATTTCTTCATGGTGACCTTCAGGAGGAAATCTATATGGAGCAGCCACAAGGGTTTGTTCAAGATCCTTCACTTGTGTGTCAACTTCAAAAGTCTCTCTATGGCCTCAAACAAGCTCCTAGAGCTTGGTATGCCAAGATGGACTCCTTCCTTCTAACAGTTGGTTTTACTCGATGCCATTCTAATCCAAATGTCTACATTCTACACCAGGATGATACTCTCACATTTCTAGTTCTCTATGTTGATGACTTGTTGATCACAGGGAGTCACTCATCCACCACCAAGGTAGTGAAAACTGCTCTACATGATAGATTTTTGATGTCAAACTTGGGTCTTCTACATTACTTCTTGGGAATTGAGATTACTCAATCTTCTTCAAGCATCTTCCTTGGACAACCCAAGTATGCACTTGAGATGCTCTCTAGATTTCACATGGTTGACTATAAGCCTGCACCTACTCCTTTTTTGTCTGGGGTCAAACTTGAGGCTAAGTGCTCTTCACCCTTGGTTGATAGCACTTTATATTAACAAATTGTTGGGGGCCTCATCTACTTGACTCATACGAGACTTGACATTTCATATGCGGTGGGCATGGTCTCTAGATTCATGTAGGAGCCACATGAGTTGCATTGGAAAGCAGCTAAGCAAATTCTCCACTACATTTAGGGTACTCACAATTATGGAATTCAGTATGCAGTAGGAATGGATATTGACTTGGTGGGATATATGGATTTAGTTTGGGTGGGTGATTCTCAAGATTACAAATCCACTTCAGGGTATTGCTTCTCACTTAGTTCTGGTCCAGTTTGTTGGTTGAGTAAGAAGCAATTTGCAATTTCTCTTTCATCAACAGAGGCTAAGTATTAAGGGGTAGTTAATGCCACCACTGAGGCTATTTGGCTTTAGAATATTCTCACTGAGTTTGGTATTCTAGTTAGGAAGCCTACCATCATCTTTTGTGATAATCAAAGTGCTATATAGATCTTAAGAAATCTAGTTCATCACCAAAGGATGAAACACATTTAGATACATATGCACTATACTCGGGAGCTCATTCAAGAAGGCATCATTGATCTTAAGTATTTTTCTACAACGGAGAAAACTACAGACATCTTCACCAAACCCTTCACCAAAAGCAAGTTCCTTCATTTCGATCTTTACTTGGGATATGATAGGTGTCTACTACAAGAGGGACTTCTTAGTCCTCCTTTCTTTCTCTCCTTATTTAGGGGTGGGGGCTATTTCTCTTATGGGGGGGCTTCTTCTTTTGGGGAGGCTATCTATGTACATGGGTACCTAACATGGTTACATTTGTCGAAACCCATATTTTCACCCAACTAAGCTACACTTAAGGGGGGGTGTTAGTGTAGGTTTTTTATTTTTCTTATGTTAGGGGATATTTATTTTTTCCTACACATATTATTTAAGCTTGCTTAGGTTAATAGGAGTGGTTTATATGAGGACACATGGTGAAATACTTCAGCTACATGTGTAACTCTCCACCTCACATGGGTAGTTGAGTTACACACCCTCTTTTGGCTTGTTGTGCCACCTCTCATAACCACTATTTTGTCATTTCCTAAGTGGGTTATGGGGTAGTTGGGTTTCACACCCTCTTTTGGCCTTATGTGCCAACTTTCTCAACTCCTTTTTTGTCTTCATGTAAGGAGGTTATGCCACATGTTTTGGCATTTACCAAGAAGGTAAAACCTCCCACTTTTTATGGGGAATAGGAGTTAATGCACCCCTTGGATGTATATGCTTATATTTTTCTATATAATAGGCACTATACTCTCACCTTCACTAGTCAAGCAAGTGAAGTGATAGCTCGGTGAGAGTCTTCTCCAAATTCTCTTCTTTGTCTATATTTCTCTCTCACATCGAAATTATCTTCATTCAGCTATTTTGATCTTTGATCATCTATTGCATGAGGAGTTGCATGTGATCTACGACCAACATTAGATCTTGGCTCGATTCTCGCTTCTTGTAGAATCTCACAATAGAGTCATATTTGTTTGCAATAGCCTTTTGAAGGTCAACATCCATGAAGACACATGACACCACTAATTTAACCAAATCATATTGCCAGGGACTTGATAGTGGGGAATGCAAGTTCCTCTGTCCATACCATAATTTGAACATCTCTAATCTAATCATTCGTATCCTAACATCTACCAAGCGGTATGCTTTATCAGTTAACCCTTCTCCTAGGGTTTTTCCACTAACAAATTTCTACCCTTGGTACCTATCATTTGTCAAGAGCTTCAATTGATCCAAAAAATCATCATAAAGATTCCTTTTCAAGTATTTTGTCTGCCCTGAGTATTTTCATGAGGGAGCCATCTTTTGAACTAGGGTTTTCTATTACAACCTGAGATTAAGAAGGAAAAAACTAGGGCTAACACAAGATTTAAATTACAATAGTAGTTTAAACAAATTTCACTTTTCTCTGTTTAGCTTCTAACTCTTGAATAATTAAAACTCTTTTCCTACAATTTTGAGCATAATTTATTATATTAATTTCTTCAAGAATAGATGAAAGAGATCATACTAACTTACTATTTTGATTACACTAGAGGGATAGTGATTTTTTGTTGCAATAAATCATCTCAATCTTCTTCAGTCGTGTAAATGTCTTCTGAATCGCTATCAATTTATTTATGAATCAAGAGTAGCTTTAAGAGTGTTTTTATTACTTCTTGGAATAAAATGCCAATGTCTCATCTGCCATTATTACTCATGTGAGAAAAATAACAGCTCTAACTTGCATTTGAAAAGTTTAAAACCCAACCATCGATCTTGTTTGAAGCTAGGAAATCTCACGGACCAAACCAGTCAATCTGACATTGACCCTCCAATGTAGCAAATGGGTCCACTCTAAGCATGATGTGGCATATCCAACTCATGCCTATTTCACCACATTTGGTGACCCCACCGTCAGCTTTCCTTGACCTACCTTGGACACATGGCATACTCTCATGATGTCGCGGTCCATAATCTCCTCGCATCTCTCAATTGCGGGGTCACAAAAACTGTTTGATATGCTCGTTGTTTACTTTCCAATTGTACCAGTCACTTAAAAATGGTTGCTAACTCTTGAGTACTTCTTTGAATGGAATTAAAACATCACCATTTGGTATAAGCATGTGTAGAAACATTCATCTTTAGTAACTTGGGTTTTACCCACTGGGAATCGGTAATATTTAAAGTTTAAAAAGTCAAAACGTCGGCTCACCCTTCTTTGCCTAAGACACATGGCATCATCTCATGATGTGGTGGTATTTATATTTCTTGTACCTTCGACCAAGGTTAAGCGCAGACCATCAGATCTATCCTAACTTTATCAACCGGCCGATGAATTAAAAACATTCGACTTAGGAAAATTTGATGGGTGCGGGCACAAATATGAAAATGGGACTGACCACAAGGAAAAAAAATTTGCGACTTCTGATAATCATTAAATGGACTGGTTGAACACAACTTAGCGATTAGGAAATAAAATGACCCTACCACCGGCAACCAACCCTTGGCTTAAGTGAAAAAGGTAATGATGGAACATAATAGGAAGGTTTTCTTATAACAAGTTTTAATCACAAATGACAACCCCTAAAACCCTAAACCTTGAAACTTTGGTAGAAGGTAAGATAAATCAAGAAAAACCAAAATTTACCCATTGACCAAAATTTTGTAAAACATAATTTTTGGTCCTATCAATTATCATGTACATGAAAAGAAATTTGAGCATACAAATTCTTATATCTACCAATGAAATCAATCACTTTTTCTTTAACACCTTGTTTACAATGCATTAAATCAATTAGAGTGATTTTAGGACCAATATTATTTTGAAATTGTTCGATGAAAGAATTTTCTAATTGTTGAAAGGAAGTGATAGAATAAGAAGGCAAAGAGAAATACCATTGTAAAGCCTTATCTCTTAGTGTTCTTGTAAACAATTTTGCAAGCAATCTTTGATCATAAGAAAAAATGGTACACAGGGTTTGAAATGTTCTAACATGCATAAGAGGATCACCTTTTCCATTATAAAGTTCTAATTGAGGGATATCAACATGTTTAGGTGGTACGGCTTTAACAATATCAAAGGAAAGTGGGCTCACAACATCAAAGGTGGGCACACTAAACTTGGATTGACTCATAGAAGCAATTTTTTTTTGTAAGGAAGACATGGTTTGAGCAAGATTGTTAATTGTCGCTTCAATAGAAGAATTGATATTAGACATAGTTGATTGAGAAGGTGGTGTGATGTTATTGAAGGAAGGCATGGACTGAGAATAAGGTGGTTGGACATTATGATAAGTAGGAATAGGTGATTATTGGGTAGGAAAAGGGACACTTAAAGGAGGAACAAAGTTGTTGAAGGAATTGGCCCCTTGTGTCACATTGATTGGTTGAGGAATAATAGGAATACTTATGGAAGACATAGGTAAAGATGGAACATTAAATGAAGAAGACGGATATCCCCCATGACCAATGGATGTAGGAATGAAATTTTGAGTTGATGTAGCCATGATGCTGGAGTTAAAAGTAGGAATACGGGTCATAAGAGTAGTCAAAGGAATTGAAGGATTGATTTGTGTTGAAGGTTGTGAATAACCTAGGGTTTCAGCACAACTCTTGATAGGCATGACATTAGAATCAACAATATGTGCAATTCCATGCAATATATCAATTCCATTCTTATCACTTTGAATCATGCACTTAAGGCCTTCAATTAATGGAAGAGCTTCACTATTAGGGTATGCTTGGGACGTCCATTGTTGGAAGTTATCAAATTGATTGTCCAATGTGGAAAGTTGATCTATAGAGACCCTAGTTAAAGCTTCTTCTTCATCATGAGATTCATCAATCGGGTGAATAGGCACATGATTAGAATGTGAAGGTTTAGCATGATCCTCATTAAAGAAGTCACCCAAATTAGGCTCCATCTCCTTGGTAATTAAACCTTGGGATGCCTTAATTCTAATGCTTCATCTAATGGGGATAGCATAGGTAGGACTAATATTGGTAAAACTCATGCACTAGAGGAAAAATTTGAATTTTGAATTTTAAATTTTGAAGTATAGGAACAAAGCTTATTAAATTGGGTAATACAAAATTTATTAAAATAATGATTAAATAATTTGAACTTTATTGAAGCAAGAGGATGACACAATTTACAAAAATAAAAGGAAAATGGAATGTTAAAATTAGGGCCAAGGGAATACCACTTAATTTTTAAATTATAATTTTTAAAATCAGGGCAGATTATAATTAACCTCTTAATTTTAAAAATTTTCTTGAAATTTGGAATGTTGAATTTTGGAGGTATTTTCGATTCTAGAGGGATCAAAGATCAACAAAATCAACCAATTTTCTGGATTTAGGCTATTAAATACAATCATAACAATCTCTGAAAATTTCATGAAAAAAGTCGAGGACCGTGATAGGAACACACATGGTCCGACCAACATTTTTCAAATTTTTTAGGGATGAATATTATGATGATTTCAAATCTAACCCCCAAAAATTGATGAATATTATGATTTCTAGATGGCCGAAATTAAGCTTCAAATGTAAAAATAGGACGCTATTAGGGTTTCGAAGAAAAACAGGAATTGAATTGCAAATTTGACAAAGGTCAAACCTAATGGATATGGACACCTTGGAAAATGTTGAGAAATCTAAATTTGAATGAAATTTATTGAAATTTCCAAAAAATCCAATTAAATTTGAAAATTAGGGTTTTATGACCTAACCACTTAATTTTAAAATTTGAATTTTGGGAAAAAGGAGGGAAATTGAAATTTTGAATTGTAGGACTGAAAACAAGTCCGAGAACAATCAGAAATCTGAAAATTAAATGCAAATCCAATTTTTGGACATGTTCAAGATGATTTTTGAAAATTAGGGTTTTAAAAAGTAACCTCTTAATTTTGTAAATTTGATTTTCAAATTGAACAAGACAATGAGGAAATTGAATTTGACAAACAAAACAATATTCAGATCTAAGTTAACCACAAGCAATTTTTACAAATCACGAGGTCAATTTTAATTATAAAAACTAGGGGTTTTAATGATTTAACCACTAAGTTTGCAAAAAATTTAAACTTGCAAAACAAAAATATGCAATTTTGTTCAAAGAAAAGCATGGAAAAGATCAGGTTCACCAAAATGTAATGTTACCAAAGTGTATTGCTAGGTAAAAATGTGTAAATGAGAGATCAAGAGGAAAGCTACCATTTCCCTCCAAGGAGAGATGAGAGTTTCACTATGCATTTCCCTTTAAACACTTTTCACCTAATTACATTAGAAAAGGAGAGGAGAATTCACTAGATTCAATCCTCCAAAGAAGAAGATAGAATTCTAAGTGAAATGGGAATGATAAGCTAGTCCCCTCTTCCTACTTGAAATGGAAAGGAATTGATTGAATTATGTAGTGCAAAAGTGACAAAGAACTGATTATAACTTGAGATCAGAATATGGGATGAACTTGTGCACTTGGATCTAGTAGTAATATGTTGAGACAAAGTCACCCTGCGAATTTGAGGAAAAGTTTCCCGGATTGTGGTGGGAATGTACATGGTCCTCCAATAAATTCATGAAACGAAAAATGGTTTGTCTACCTCTGCAAATGGATCCCGAATCTGAAAGTATAGTTGCACACCTACAAACTACACACAAAAAAGAGAGTAAAATGGATTGGGATTGGGAGTTGCCTTCAGGTCAAACCCCAATTTTGGAATTAACCAATTAATGAAAGAAAGTACTTGCAAGTAGATGTAAATGAAAGACTGAAATGTAGATCACCCCAAGGGAGGTTCTGATAGAAATGTTTATAGAAATGCTTGTGTGGAATTGAATGTTGGAATTAATCTCCTCTTCAATGGTTGAATCCTTGACTTGAATGTAACACCTATCCTTGAAGGGAGACTTGAGATGCTCAATGCTAGAAAGGAATTCTTGAATGGTCTTGAATGCTTGATCACAAATTTTCACCTTATTGAACTTATGCAAATGAGAGGGCAAATTCCACTTAAATACATGTCAATTAGGGTTAATGAAACTAATTTTCATCATAGGCCAACATCGGGAAGTTTTCCCACTCACTGTACAACCTACAATGCAGGCTCAGGAAACGTCCTACCCCAAAATTGTTAGGATTCCCAAAGATACTAAGAGGGGGGGGTGAATCAGTATCTTGTTGGTTTATAGATTTTTTGATCTTATTAAATAAATTGCATTCCAAAATGGTGTACTGGTAAACATGAATTAATGTAGTAAATAAGAATAATAAGCACAACATAGAAAGCACACCATAACACAATATTTTTAACAAGGAAACTCGATGTGGGAAAAACATCAGTGGGATTTGTGACCCACAATATTCACTCACTGGCCAATGAATGGATATTACTTACAATAGGGGCTTGCACATGCAAGAAGGCCAACTGCATAAAGCTCACTACTTATTTATAAAAGGAAGTCTCACTAACTTACAAAATGGATTATGCAAATCCAATATAATGTACTGCATTGGTTCAGCATCTGCTATGCTAGGTTCACTACCAGTTTAAGCTCATACAATAACCATAAACCTTACTCCAAAATCTGCCTTAATATTCACACATTACTACTATAATAATGTTCCCATGTTTGTATCTACCTCTTACATAAATGATCTACAAGATCTCATACCTATATATGAGTCCTATTACAATTCTCCTTATCAGTTTACAAAAAGATATTACAAATAAATACAAAATGCAATAAAAAAAATCCTATCGGCCAGGGTGTCGGTAATCATCTTTTCCGTTGCCAGTAAACTAACTGTCGGTGCCTTCTGGTGCCATAGGATTGCAAGGTTGCCATCAATGATAATACCTTAAATCACCTACAATTTCTCATTGGAGTGTACAATGCCAACAATCTCCCCCTTTGGCATTGATGGCAACACCCATGAGAAAAATCCAAAAATGTATCCAAAATTTGAAGTCCAAAAAGTCTTACCAGAATTGTGTGCTCCTCCTGAGTAGATGATCTCTTCTGTCCATTATTTTTCTCATCTCTACTACTCCCCCTTTGGCATCAATGACAAAGGCTATCAAAAATGTCAACTAAGTGTAGTTATCAGCTAGAGCCCTGTAACCGGTTGGTGACAATCTGAAATAGATCTGCCAATACAAAATTCAGGCTCTTAGTGAACCTTTCACCATCCTTCAATGTTGCTTCTGTCCTTTGAATTGTACCGATGAGGGTGTGCATTTTCTCTTCCAGTGTCTTCAGTCCTAGAACAAGTGCCTCTGAAATCTCTTTTCTCAAAGAGATGAGGATGTCAAGTTTTGGACCAAGTCTGCATTTCAGTTCCTTAGCCTTGAACTTTATTCTTTCCTTTTCCTTCTCCAATTTCTCAAGTTTTTCCTCAAATTTTGCTATTTCCTGCTCTATAACTGATAATGGTTCTAGTGAACTGATGAGATTATCAACAATATTATTTATTTCTTTTTGTGCTTCACTTATTTTCTTGTCTATATCCATTGTCAAAATATCAGTCTTGCATGTGTCCCTGTACAACTCTTTAAATTCCATTATTGTTTTGCTAAGTGTTGGTAAAAGGGTGTATATGTGTCCCCTGCACTTCTTTATTGTCTCATCAAATAATTTCTCCTTTTCCTTGTTCATCTTCTCACTGAATGTCTTCTCATTGATCTGATCAACTGTCAATAAGTTGTCAATGATATATTTAGACAATGTGTCTAATTGACTCAAAGAATCTTTATTCTCCATATTGCACTTGGGTGCAATCAATTTCAATGAAGGAATTGTATGATCAATAGCCTTGTATGCAAGTGCATTACAATCTGTTATTTTTTTATGGAATCCAATAATACCTTTGTTACATTGGTTGGTCTAAATTCTATTAAGGAAGAACCAGATGATTGTCCAACAACCTTAACAATCTGCATTTCACCAGTGTGAGTAACCTCTTTGCTTATGTTGACCTCTGATAATTCAGTTTGTGTTTGCATCTCAACTAGCAAAGGCTTGGGTTTCTCAGCTGTTGTCGGTGGCACTATCTCTATCTCAACCTTTTTCTGTTCATGTTTCTCAGAATCTACCTCAGTTTATTTCTATGTGCTTCCTTCTATAAATTTCTCCGATGAAGTCTTAATATTTACTCTTGGTTTCTCAGTATGCACTTCTAAATTGTCCATTGTCAGTGTGTGCACCAATTACCATTCCACTACCAAAGGGATCAACTAATTGTTCAGTATGTGTTTCAACCCCAATCTCAATATTTCCATCTATATGCTCAACATGTGTTTCCATTTTGATATTCTTAGCCGGTGGCTCAGTTGCCACATCTTTCTTCTCAGTGGTTTCCTTATCAACCACAATATTTACCTCTTGTGTATCAATGTTCATTGTATATAACACTTCTGAATTAGTATTGGTGTCTTCGTGTGTTGATTCCAACTCAACATTATCAGTAGCTGGTGGTGTATCAATAGTCTATGCTGGTGGAGTATCAGAAGAAGGTAGGGGCAAGTTGTCTATTACTTTTATGCTTGGAGGTCCACCTACCTTGCCTTTACATTTGTCCTTATCCTTTTGGTAAACTCTGAAAGCTTTGAGTCATTTGAGTTCTTCTTTCTTTTCTTTCTCCACAAAGAAGATATCCCATTTGTCTGATGTCTCTTCAGATATTTCATTCACTCTGCTAGCCATTAAAGCTACATGTTGGTGACTAGTGGAAAATACAATCCTATTTGCCTCACTTAACACTTCATCAATTTCTTCTGCTGATTTCACTGGGTGAACTACAAACAGTTTTTCTATCTTTATCTTCTTATCCAAATCTACAATGGCTAATCTCTTTACATCTGGTCTTCTATACAAGTCACTTGGTAGATCATCTACAACTTCTATCAAAAATTTATTATATATATCTAAGTGTAGAATGACACTGTTTTCTATGCTTTCCTTTTCTTCATAGGTAAAATTATTAGACAACTTGCTGACATTTGACAAGTTTCCATCATCCATTATTTCATTCAAAATATTTTCTAAAGGAGGAATAACTTGTTTTTCCTTCTTCTTCCTTGGTGTTATTTTCTTTGCTGGGGGCCTTACTGCCTATTGTTTCCTTCTTGTTCTCTTAGGTGTAGGGGCTGGTACTAGTGAAGGTTTTCTTTTCCTTTCTACTCTCTTAAACTTAGCTGGGATTTCACTATTAGATGAAGTTCCAACTGGTGAAAGATGAACTTCTGGTTGTATTCCTTCCAGGTCACTTTCCTTAATACCAGTGATATTCAATATGTTTTCCTTGATCTCTTTGGCCTATTTTGTTTCTTTTATGATAGATTGTTCTCTTTTCTTCCTTTTTTTAAGGGTTTGTACATTTCTCTCAACTATTTCAGCATTTCCAAATATTTCCTCTTCAGGTTATCTAGGGGCTTCAAGTAGGGCTTTAGCATATGTATCAATTCTATTTTCATCTGCCTCATAACCCAATTTTGTCACCCAAATAGTTCTAGGAACCACCACTTCCATCCAGATTTCATCTTTCTTTATAACAAAAGATATCAATTTCTGATATTTGTCAACTATGCTCTGAGATAGTCTTTCCCTAGTCTTCATTCTAGCCTTAAATGCTTGGAAGTGTTCAATTATGTTCTTTTCCCTGTCATCTCCCATGTTGGTAAAGATATCCAAAAGTTGTTTGCCTACTAGTATGTCAAAACCAAATTCTTTTCTACCTATATCGGGAAATTCCTTAGTAATGTATAGCATTAGGCATACAAGTAAATTACCAAATTTGAAAGTACCTTTCTTGTCACCTTTTATTTTCTTTAGGTTGTCAATTAGTTCATCCTTTAGCCATTCACATATGTCAATTTTAGTGTTAGTGTTCACCATGTCATAAGCACTCTTGATACATAAACTAGAAACAAAGTTTAATCTGTTAGCATGTGTAGTCTTGTATCCTAGTATCATGCTAATGAATCTGATATTTATATCTTTGACATCATTGATTCTCGAGGATTTGTCTTCATGGTTTGCACCAGTTAGGGTCATCACAGTGTTGTTTGGAACCGTTTTAGTTTTATCAGGCCTACTATCGGTGGAAGGTAAGTCAGTCACTACCAGAACTGCTTCTCTTGTAATCTTATGTTTAGAGTCAAGCCAAAAGAATTCCCCATGAACTCTGCTAAGCACAATTATTACAACATCCTTGGGAAAATCAGGAATTCTAAGTATCTCTACAAAACCTAGGGTTTCAATTATCTTGTGTTCTGGTTTCACATTACCAATTTCATCACAAATTATAGTCCTATACATGTTCATTATCTCACCAGCACCAAGTTCGCCAATATGACAATGCATGTATATTCTAGAGTCTTTAGCATAAGCAACACCTTTGGATATTTTATAAAATGCTCGTAGGGTATCATCCTGCTTTGCTATTTCGGGTATGATCTTAAATATGAGTCTAAGGTATTTAATCACTTCAATTACAGTAGGGTTTGCAATGAATACAGTTGCAAAGGAGGAAGCCATTTGATACATACCTTAATCTTGTTGGCATATGCACACTCCAATGAGACATTGTAGGTGATTGAAGGTTTTGTCATTGATGGCAACCTTACAATCCTATGACACCAGCAAGGCATTACACTAGCACCAGCAAGATCAGAATCTACATTGGCACTCAAACCCTCAGACCACCGACACTAGCACCGACAGTGAAAGGAAGCATATCGGCACAGAGGCTGACAGGATTTTGTTATAATATATTTTGTTTATTATTGTAAAATCTTTATAAGCTGAGTTGGCAACATTGTAAAATGACTCATATATATATGAGATCATTATAGGACATTTGTAAGAGATATGGTAGAATGTAATTAGGTGAAATAAGGTGGACCTATTATGCGAATTATAGGTTAAGGATTTATGTAAGAAGCAGAGTAGAAACTGATACTAGATCTGGCATTATAGATGCTATTTTGAAGCAGTACAAGACATTGGATTTATATAATCCATTTTGTAAGTCAGTGTGACTTCCCTTTTTGTAAATTGAGCAGTGAGCTCTAGGCACTTGGCCTTCCTACATGTGCAGGCCCCTCTTGTAGCAGTAATATTCTCTTATTGGCTAGTAAGTGAATATTGTGGGTCACAAATCCCACCAAGGTTTTTCCCACACTAGGTTTTCTCATTAAAATATTGTGTTATGGTGTGTTTTTCATGTGGTTGCTTTTATCTTTGTTTATTGCATTACTTCTTTCTTATTGGTACATTGTTTTAATATGCTCTACATGTCTTAAGTCAAGAAATTCAATATACCAGTTAGATACTAATTCACCCCCCCCTCTCAGTATCTATGGGAATCCTAACAATTGGTATCAAATCTTGGTCCTCTATTTTCAGAAGCCTAATAGCTTCAGGAAGATCTTGACACCAGTAGAGAAGGAAAATTTGATGAAGCAACTAGAAGCAGCTCTCTTAGACTATGATATAGAAAAATTGAAAAACATCAAACTTCAAGATGATCTAAAGGCAGCTCAGGATATCATTCAAGCACTTCAAGAAAATATTACCATTGCAAGAAACAAAAGAAGAGAACTATGTGAAAAGATGCAAAATGAGAATGATGAAAAAGAATCACTTAATGATCAGATAAGCAAGTTGAAACAAGAGAACATGACAATGAAGAATGAAATGCAAGATATGGCCATGAGATTCTATAAGGAAATTGAAGATAGGAAGAAGAATGAAGAAGAGTTGACTAGAAGACTAAGTGATGTAGCAAATGAGAACACAAGACTTAGCTATGAAAATGACTTATTAAAGATAGATCTGATGCATACACATAATGACTCCAATGAACTGATGAGACAAAAAGAGATCTTAGAAAGATAACTGGATATTGAAAATCAACACAAAGAAAAATTCAAGAAAAGCTCAGAAGAACTTGGTGACTTGTTGAGGATTCAAAAACCTAATGGTGACACTTGTGGAATTGGCTTTGAGGCAAGAGAAAGCTCTGGTACTGCAAACACACAGGATCATAGAAAACCGATAAGACAACCTACTGCTTACAAATTCAATGGAAAATGCTTTAATTGTAATAAGTATGGTCATAGAGCAAATCAATGTAGATCTAGAAATTATTAGAACATCAACACACCCACCGATCAATGTTCAAAATGCAACAAAGTTGGTCATAACTATGAAAATTGTAGAATGAATGTGAGATGTTATGTTTGTGGAAGATTTGGACACCTATCTAATCAATGTAGAACACAAAATGGCATAGGTTATGGAAAATCTATTTAGAAGAATAATGTGACTTGCTATGCATGTAACAAGATTGGGCATATTGCAAAATTCTGCAGAAGTAAAGGATCATTGACAGACAACAAAAGTTCTAGTTTGAAAGGAAAAGAAAAGGTTGAAAAGGTTAAGCAAGAATTCTCAAAACAAAGGATTAGAAAGTTAGACCTAAATAATGTTGGAAATACTCCTCCATCGGTAGAACCAATCAACAGTCCACCAGCAAGAAGCTCTTCATCAAATTGAAGGAAATTTTCTTGAGGGTTTGGCAATCAAATGAGACATGTGCTATTATTCCCTCAGTTAATGGTAAGAAGTTGAAAATTACTTCTATACCGGCTGACAATGTTAAGTGATTACTTCACTGGCATGAATTAAATGTGGTAGATGGCAAGTAAACATTATAAAGTTGTGATTTTGGCTCCATTTCACTTCACTGAGAATTCAAAAGTTTGAAGAGCACAAAATTTCCAGAGCTAAGGCATTTCAAGCAAAGAGGCAAAGCACTTCAGCAATCAATCCTTCCTAAGGTAGAAAAAGGTATTTATAATCATGGCATCCTCCTCTGTACCTAAATTCATAGCAAACCCTACTATAGTCGAGGTAATCAAATGCCCTAGGCCCGTATTTCAACTAGTTCTTGAGATAGCTAAGAAGGATGACAATATTGGTGCATTTTCCCAAATTCCAAAAGGAGTTGTTTTTGCAGAAGATCCTAGAATGTACATCCATTGCAATATAGAGGAATTAAGAGATGAAGAAATCAAAAACATGTACAAAACTGTTATATGTGATAATTCTAAAAATGTGAAACCTAAACATAAAATTGTTGAAAACCTAAGATTCACTGAGATCATTAGCATTTCAGACTTCCCTAAGGAAGTGATTAGGATAGTTTTGAGCAGGGTACATGGTGCATTCTTTTGGCTAGATTCAATTCACAAAATTACCAAGGAAGTTGTGAAAGCTATAACAGGGTTACCTTCCACCAGTAACAGACCAGACAAGACAAAGAAGGTCTCAAATGACCTAGTAAGAAACCTAACAGGTGCAACATTTGACAAAAGGTCCTTGAGGGTTAATGATGTAACTGACATAAATGTGAGATTCATTAGCATGATTCTAGGTTACAAAGCAACTCATGCAAACAGACTTAACTCAGTTTCCAATTTATGCATAAAGAGTGCTTATGATATGGTTAAGGACAATGTGAAAATTGATGTATGTGAATGGCTAAAGGATGAGTTGATTGATAATTTTTGGAAAATCAAGAAGGATAAGAAAGGGACTTTTAGATTTGGTAATTTACTTGTATGCTTAATGCTACACACAACCAAACAGGTGCCTGGTATAGGCAACAAGAACCTTGGATTTGACCTACCGGTATGGAAACAATTATCAAACTTATTCAACAACATGGGTGAAAGCAAGGAAAAGAATATCAATGAGTATTTTCAAGCACTAAAGGCCAGAATGAACAAAAGAGTCAAACTATCATAGAAAATTGTTAACAAATACAAGGATGATATATGCTTTGTGATTAAAAAGGATGAGATCTAGATGGAAGCAGTTATCCCAATAACAATTTGGGTTACTGAGATGGGTTATGAAACCGATGATCACATCATTGAAACTTATGCTAAAGCCCTTCTGGAAGCACCCAAGGAAGAAGTATTTGGTAGTACTGAAACCATTGAAAGCCAAATTCAATCTAAGAAGAGAGTGAAGAAAGTTGAAGCAACTATGAGAAAAGGATCAAGGTAGGCTAAGGCTATCAAAGAAGATGTATTGAAACAAACTGGTATCACTAAGGATGAGTTAGTAACATTATAGCCTGAAACTCACCTATCACTGGTAGCAACTTCTTTAGAGAATGACATGCCAACAACATTTAGAAGAGTTGTAAGGAAAAGGGATCCTTCACCGACATCCACACCCTCACCTAGAAGAACTAGATAAAAACAAGTAGTGAAGTCTCCGGTCAAGAAGACAACCCCTAAGAAAAATGTAACACCCAAAAAGAAAAGGACTCAACAAAACATTTCCCCAATTAACAAATTGCTAAATGAAATCACAGAGGAAGGAAAAATCAAGAACATAGGAAAGTTATTTAATACATTATCAGTAGATGAGAAAGAGGAAGTTAAAAAACGAGTCATTTTACACTTGGACATCTATAAGAAGTTCTTAATGGAAGTGGTAGATGAACTACCAGATGAACTATTCAAGAGATTGGAAGCAAGAAGACAAGCTGTTGTAGAGCTTGATAAGAAAATTAAAGTTGAAAAATTACTTGATATTTACCCAGTAAACTCATCAAAGGAGATAGATGACTTAATTGCAGAATCCAACTGGTCATTATTCTCTACTGCACACTAACATATTGCACTAATGGTTGGAAGAGTAAATGAGATAACAAAGGAAACAGAAAATGAATGGGATATATTCCTTGTTGAGAAGGAAAAATAGGAAGAGTATAGAAACCCCAAACCAATAAAAGTATATCAGAAGGACAAGGACAAGGGAAAAGGAAAGGTTGGTGGACCTCCTAGCATCAAAGTAAAAGATAACTTACTCCCACCACCTCTGATTACTCCACCAGTAACAACAACTGAAGATCAATTGGCAGATGAGAATATGAGTATAGAGGATACAAATCCTAATCCTGAGGTTCTATACACAGTAGATGTTGATACTCAAATAGTCAACATTATGATAGACCAGAACACAACTGGTAAGACAGATTTGCTAGTGAGCCACCAACAACTGATAACATTGATAATACTGAAAGAAAAGTGGAAGATGATAGCACAAGGCAATAGGCAGAGACTTTGATAGAGACTCCAACAGATCAACAGATAGAGAGACAAGCAAAGCAACAGGCTCCAAAACAGGAACAGGTTCACGTGGAAACAGTGCCGCCGGCAATAGGAGAGGAATAAAAACCCTTGCTTAAGGAAATCGAAACACAGACTGACCTACCAGAGGTCACTACAAGCTTGGTTACTTCCTCCACCAATGGAATTCAGAATGTTGGTTCCTCCTCAGCAGGTTACAAATCGACAAATGTAACTGAAGTTCTTTTGGACACCATCAAAAGAATAACAAATTGTAGTTCACAGGCACATAGAGCTATAGATGACACAACCCCAATTTTGAAGATGATAGCTCCAAACTGCAATATAGATAATAAGGATTCTTTAAGCCAACTTGACACTTTGTCTAAATACATCACTGAGAGCATAGCAATAGTTGAGCAAATAAAGGAAGAGGCATTCAAAGATAGGTTAGAAATTGAAAAACAAAAATTCTTTGTGGATCAAATAAAGAAGTGTACTAGGGAATTTGACACACTTCTACCAGAACTATGCAACTCATTGAAGGAATTCAAAACTCTGTATAGAGACATCTGCAAGACAAACTTTCTAACAGTTGACATAGATAAGAAAATGAGCAAGGTACAGGATGAAATCAATAAACTTGCTGACAATTTTGTTAACTCACCCGATACATTATCAATTTTTGAACAAAAGATAACAGGTTTTGATGAAGAATTACTTAAGTTAGAAAGAGAAAAGGAGAGAATAATAATCAAGGCTAAAAATTTGAGACTAAGACTAAGTCCAAGACTAGACTATCTAGCATCCTTGCAGAAGGAAATATATGAGGCATTAGTACAAGGACAGAAAACACCGGCAGAGTATATGCAACACCTCACTGATATAGTTCAAAGATCAGAGGCAACAATAAAAGACAACAAGAAGTTTATGGAAAGTATAAACTTGGTTTTGGCAGATCTTTTTCAAATTGTAACCACCCAGTTACAAGGTTGAGACAAAAAACTATAACTCTATTGACACCTTGACAACCTTTGTCATTGATGCCAAAGGGGGAGTAGTAGTATGAGAAAATAACCAACAGAAGACTTGTCTACTCAAGGGGAGCTCATATATTTTTGGAAACAATTTTTGGAAACAATTTTTGGATTACAAGTTTTGGATACACGTTTTGAAATTTTCTCATGAGTATTGCCATCAATGCCAAAGGGGGAGATTGTTGGCATATGCACACTCCAATGAGACATTGTAGGTGATTGAAGGTTTTGTCATTGATGGAAACCTTACAATCCTATGACACCGGCAAGGCATTACACCAGCACTCAGATCACTGGTACCAGCACAGTGAAAGGAAGCATACCGACACAGAGGCTGATAGGATTTTTGTTATAATATATTTTGTTTATTATTGTAAAATCTTTATAAGCCGAGTTGGGAACATTGTAAAATGACTCATATATATAAGAGATCATTGTAGGACATTTGTAAGAGATATGGTAGAATGTAATTAGGTGAAATAAGGCAAACTTATTATGTGAATTATAGGTTAAGGATTTATGTAAGAAGCAGAGCAGAAACCAGTACTTGATTTGGCATTATAGATGCTATTTTGAAGTAGTACAAGACACTAGATTTGTAAGAGATATGGTAGAATGCAATTAGGCAAAATAAAGTAGACCTATTATGCGAATTATAGGTTAAGGATTTATGTAAGAAGCAAAGCAGAAACCAGTACTGGATCTGGCATTATAGATGCTATTTTGAAGTAGTACAAGACACTGGATTTATATAATCCATTTTGTAAGTTATTGTGACTTCCCTTTTTGTAAATTGAGTAGTGAGCTCTAGGGACTTGGCCTTCCTACATGTGCAGGCCCCTCTTGTAGCAATAATATTTTCTTATTGGCCAGTAAGTGAATATTGTGGGTCACAAATCCTACCAAGTTTTTTCCCACATCGGGTTTCCTCGTTAAAATATTGTGTTATAGTGTGTTTTTCATGTGGTTGCTTTTATCTCTATTTATTGCATTACTTCTTACTTATCAGTACATTGTTTTAATATGCTCTACAAATTCAATATACCGGTTAGATACTAATTCACCACCCCCCCCCATCTCAGTATCTATGGGAATCCTAACAAATCTACCTTCAGGTTTGAATGCTTGATAGATTTTACTTCACTTCTCATTGTGGATGCCTTCGCTCGGGTTTTTCATGCTCTTAGGAAATTTGAATGCTCGGTGAGTGAAAAAAAGTGAAAAACACTTGCTTTATAATTTCATTTCTTTCAACTACCATAGTAAATGCCTATCGGTGAAGTGAAAATTTAACTCATCTGCCAGTAAAGAAACATTTCATCTTCTTACCATCAATCGAGGGTAAACTAGCATGATTTTCAATTAGTTGATATACCCCCAAGAGATTTCTTTTTAGTGAGATGAAGAATCTCCTGCTGGTGGAGCGATACTCTATCCTACAAGTGAAGGAATAGCCTCATTAACATTCTGATTTATCTTTCTAATCCATTGTTTTGAAAATTCTTACTTTACCTCATCAACCTTTTCTTTACCTTTCAAACCGGGTCCTTTCTTATTTGTTAGTGATGCCTTACTTCTACAAAATTTTGCAATATGTCCAATCTTGTTACAAGCATAACAAGTCACATTATTTTTCTGAATAGCTTTTCCATATCCTATGTCGGTATGTGTTCTACATTTATTAGATAAGTGTCCAAATCTTCCACAAACATAACATCATACATTCATTCTATAGTTTTCTAAATTATGACCAATTTTGTTGAATTTAGAACATTGACCAGTGGGTGCATTAGTGTTCTGATAGTTTCTAGATCTACACTGATTTTCTCTATGACCATACTTGTTACAGTTAAAGCATTTCTCACTAAATTTGTAGGCATTAGGTTGTCTTACCGGTTTACTGTGATCATGATTGTTTGCAATACCAGAGCTTTCACCAACTTCAAAGCCAAGTCCATTAGTATCTCCATTTAGTTTCTGATTTTTTAGTATACCATCAAGTTCTTCTGAACGTTTCTTGAATTTCTCTTTATGTTGATTTGCAGTAGCCAACTCATTTTCCAAGAAATCTTTCTATCTCATGAGTTTCATTTTATCATGTTCCAAGTGAATCAGATTTGTCTTTAACATATCATTTTCATGACTGAGTCTTAGATTTTCAGTTCCAGTATCATTGATTCTCCTAGTCAAGTCATCTTTATTCTTCTTTCTATCTTCAGTGTCTTTACAAAATCTCATTGTCATGTCTTGCATCTCATTCCTCAAGGTCATGTTTTCTTGCTTTATCTTGCTTACAAGATCATTAAGAGTTTCCTTTTCATCATCATCACTCTGTATCTTCTAAAGAAGTTCTCTCCTTTTGTTTCTAGCAATAGTAAGATTCTCTTCAATTCCTTGAATGATTTCCTATGCAGCCTTCAAATCATCTTCAAGTTTGATATTCTTCAACTTTTCTGCATCATAATCTGCAAGAGTTGTTTCCAATTACTTTCCCAAGTTATCCATCTATACCAGTGTTAGAATCTTCCTCAAGTTGTTAGGCTTTTGAAAAAAGAGAACCAGGATTTGGTACCAATTGTTAGGATTCCCAAATATACTGAGAGGGGGGGTGAATCAGTATCTTGCCAATTTACAAATTTTTTGATCTTATTAAATAAATTGCATTCCAAAACAGTGTACCAGTAAACAAGAATTAATGCAGTAAATAAGAATAATAAGCACAATATAGAAATCACAGCATAACACAAGATTTTTAATGAGGAAACCCGGTATGGGAAAAACCTCGGTGGGATTTGTGACCCACAATATTCACTCATTGGCCAATGAATGGTTATTACTTATAATAGGGGCCTACACATGCAGGAAGGCCCACTGCCTAAAGCTCACTGCTTAATTACAAAAGGAAGTCTCACTGACTTACAAAATGGATTATGCAAATCTAATATAATGTACTGCTTCAATTCAATATCTTCTATGCCAGGTTTTGTATCAGTTTAAGCTCATACAATAACCATAAACCTTACTCCATAATCTACCTTAATATTCACACATTACTATTGTAATAATCTGCCCATGTTCGCATCTACCTCTTACATAAATGATCTACAAGATCTCATACTTATATATGAGTCCTATTACAATTCTCCTTATCCGCTTACAAAAAGATATTACAAATAAATACAAAATGCAATAAACAAAATCCTATCACCCAAGGTGTTGGTAATCATCTTTTCCACTATCGGTAAACTAACTATCGGTGTAGAGTCTACCAGTGTCGATGCCTACCAGTGCCATAGGATTGCAAGGTTGCCATCAATGACAATACCTTCAATCACCTACAATTTCTCAGATTCCGAGGGTTGACCAGTCTCTATTCTCTCATCAGGCTAGGGAATTTGATATCGCATGCGTGAGGACCCTAATGCATTCAAAAATTGCTAGCGTTGCAATTTTATGACACTACACCCCAGTAGAGGTCTGAAAACTTGTTTCAGATCTTGGTGAAGTTAGTTTGGAGGACAACCAATGCTAGGATAGTGGATTTTGTATCTGGTATCATATGTCGACATGCATTAATGTCAATAAGGAATTAGGGTTTCATAGGATAAAAGGATAAGTTGCTTCATTTTTATCACACAGAACTCAGAGCAAAGTAGAGAGAGTTTAAGGAAATCAAGTCAATTAAGAGCATTTTCTAGTGATTTCTAGTATTTTTTGAGTGGATTTTTAAAGGTTTTCACTGACTTTGGTTGAGAGGTATTATCTTTGTTTCTCACACTAATTTTCTAAATCATGATGGCTTCTATATTTGTTTCTACTCTAGCAGATGTGGCTACCCTTGTTGTGGTGGATATTAAGGATCATCCACATCTAGAATTTAAGCAATGTCCTAAAAGTCCAAATGTTGATGACTCCATCAACATATTTTCTAGTGTTCCTAATGGATTTATTTATGTGGAAGATGTGAAAGCATATATTCTCTACACTCTGGAGGATCTAGGTTCATCAGAGATTTAATCAATGTACTTGTCCACTTTTCTGATCAAGGATGGATTAGTCAAACTAGAATTTTAAATTCTGAAGGATCAGGGTTTCACCGATATTCTAGAGATCACTGAGTTAGAGGATGAGATGATTTGGTATGTGTTGAGCCAAGAACATGGTGAGTTCATGTGGCTTGACCAACCCTAAAAAATCACCAAGGAGGTAATTCATGCTATCGCTGGTTTACCCCAGGTCAAACAAAACCAAGAAAGAGGAAGATTCTAAACAATGAGGTGAACAAGCTAACCGATGCCAACTTTGATAACTGGTCGATGCGGATTAGCACCATCAGGGATAAAGATGTTCAATTTGCAAGAATGGTAATTGGATACAATATAACTCAATCAAATAGGTTGAACTCCATTTCTAGTTCCTATATCTACTGTGCACACAAGATGGTAAAGGAAAATGTGAAATATGATCTTTGTTAGTGGATGTGTGATGAGTTGATTTCAAATTTAGGAAAGATAAAGGGAAAAGTGAAAGGTACATTCTGGTATGGGAATCTCATTGTCTATTTAATGATTTTGTTTTTGAATGAGATACCAGGATCTGGTAAGAGGCAATGGGCCTTTGATACACCAGTAGGAAAATATATTAAGGATGTCCTGAGGAATTTGGGACAAGATAGAGACTCCATTATGTGGGGTTATTTAAAAGTATTTTAGAAATTAATGAAGAAGAGGGATAGGATACCTAGGCATATAGTTGACAAATACTCTACTACCATATGCTTCATTGTGAAAAAGGTTGAAACTTTAATGGAGGCATTGCAACCTAAAACTATCTGGGTTACTGAAATGAGCTATGAGGTTGATGCACAAATCTTGGATCTCTATGCCAAGATGATTATAGATTCCTCGATTGATGAGAAGGAGAAAAATTTTGGTATTGCAAAGCAAAAGGAATCTCAAGTAGAAATAGGCTTTAGTAAGAAGAAAAGGGAAGGACAAATAAAGAAGGTTGGACATGTTGTCTAGAAGATGTCTTTTGAGATCAAACAAATAATTGGTTTGGAAGAGATATCTCCTCGAATAGCTATACAAGCTTCTTTGGAAGCAGGAACCAACAAAGGTATGTTGAAGAGGAAGAAATTGGAGACCTTTACTGCTCCTATTGTATCTAGCTCTGAGATTGAGGAAGAAACCCCAAATATTCCTAAGATCTACATGACAATTCTGAGGAAAAAGCTCAAGGAAGGGAAGTTGCAGAAAACAAAAGTCACTCCTCTGACAATACAAAAGAAAATTTTTGAGAGGAAGTTTATTGAGAAAAGAAAACTGGCCAAGGAGTTTGCTCCCACCCATGGTAAGAAGAAGAAATCGTATTTATATATTTCTCTTGAATCTGGTAAAAGTGTTAAGGTTATTGCTCCTTTTTTTGTTGTTGAATTAATTGATTAGATCACAAAACATGGTATTTTGAGTAACATACAACACTGTTATAGTGATATGGATGATAAGAACAAAAGGAGATCAAAGATTCAATTTTGTTATACTTGGACATATATAAGAAATCCTTACTTGAGATTGAAAAACAAATACCAAGAGATTTATATAACAAGTTAGATGTTAGGAGGTTATCGGCTATTGAGGAGGATAAGCATATTAAGGTTCAAAAATTGTTAATTGTTTGTGGTGCTATAACTAATGAAGAGATGCAATACTATCTAGAGTTTGTAAACAAAACTATTTTCTGAAGTAGACACCAGCATGTAAGTATTATGGTAGGGAGAGTAAATGAAATTGTGAAGGAAACACTATTAGACACAATGCACCATGGAGAGGGGGGTGAATCAGTGGTTCTCAAACTTTTCTTCTTAATAACCTAGATGTGTATACCGATTATGGGATTTAATATAATGCACTTACCAGTTTGTGAGGAGATAGAAATACAAAAGAAATCACACAATGGGGCATCACATAACACCAATATGTATGAGGAAAACCCAAGATGGGAAATACCTCACTGAGCAATGCTACTGGAGTCTACTCCTCCAATCTAGCCTCATAATCAAAACTCTGTTACAATGTTTAGGGCACCAACCCAAGGAGCTACAACCCCTAATTTAGGGCACCAACCCAAGGAGCACCAACCCCTGATTTAGGGCACCAATGCAATGAGCACCAACCCCTAACTTGTTTATGGGATACAACCCCTACACCGAGCTACAACTTAGTGATCAAAATAAAACATCAATTACAAAAGTAGTTATCTTATTACAAGTGAATCTTGCAACCATTTCATATACCTTATTCTGTCGATGAGATACCTTCTCTACTACATCGATACACTTCTCCTGCTACTCTCATCTGCTGCTTCACAATCAGTAAACTCTACCATTTCACCTCTACTCTCCTTTTGCTCTGTTGGATCTCCTCCTCACTGTAATTCTCTTCACTGGTACTATACTCTATCAGTTCTATATCTTCCTTCTTGACAGCTCTCTTTACTTCTTCTTTGCCAGTATAACCACTACTGGTTCTGCACTACTATCGGTTGAACACTTCAACCTGGTTCTCCCTCTCCTTTGTTCTCTTCTCAGATACTCATTGAGAAATTTGACTAATTTTCTCTTACTTGTAGAAGTAACACTCGCTTACTTCTCAGCAACTCTATCCTCTTCTCTTCAGTAGCACAACTCTCTCATCCAGCGACAACCATCTCTATTTTTGGCTTGCATATTTATAGACTGGTTTTCCAACCAAAACCCAATTCAAACTTTTAGCAATTAGGGTTTCCTCATCATGCTCAAGGCAAACCAAATCCAATCAGATCTTTCCTGATCTGATCTCACTGATAGCCAACAGTACACCTCTACCATTAACATGCCTTCTTGACCATGCCTTCTATCTTTGGCAATCTCCTTTTTACCTTGTCAATTGATCTCTTGGTCAAGCATCAAGATTGGTCTTTTTGTTTCCTTCATCTACCTCAATCTTCTCAATCACTCTTAGCTTGATCTTAGTTGTCCTCTATACCTTAAGCCCCAAACTTCTGCAATAGGTCTCCAACATGTTGCATGATTTTTGGGATCTACCATTAATGTTGAACAACCCTACAACTACCTCGTTGATGTTCAAACCATCTACCACTGCATGAAATTCCACCACCTTGACTCCATGTGGCATCTACATTGACTTACTACCATCTTAGATCATCGTGTCATTCTAGATAGGATCACCGACCACACACTCTATCAGTTCCTCTTTTCTGCCAGTTTGCTAGCCCTGTCAATTAAACCCTCAAACTGGTATGTCATCAACCTTGCACTCTACTTCTCTTCTGGTGGACTGCTCAACTAGTCAGCACTCTTGTTAACCTATCTTATTCACATCTTCATTAGATGAGGAGTCACAACTCTTAGCCTCTTCACTTCCTTACCAGTTCTCATGCTTACCAATAGCCAACTTGATGACAACATGTCATCATCCTTTAGTGGTTTCCAACTAAGACATTTTCATGCTAGTTTCATTCTCTATTTTCAGTTGCACCACTTTGCCTCCTTCTTCATCAGCTTGAATACCATGTTTGCTAATTTCCCAAGGTGACAAATTCATCACACTTCATCTGTTCCAACATCCCAACATGCCTTCTCAGTCCGTTCAGTGCATATCTCTGATTTCATGCACTTTAATGCATACCTCTTCTTCCTTATCTCACAAAACTATGATGCAAATAATGCATGATAGGAGATAAGCTCCACTTACCAGTGGAGTGACACCTTGTCTTCTGCATCCTATAATGTACTCATGTGGCTTCCCTGTTTGTGCAACATATCTTCAAACAGGCACATGTGATCTGGTGTTTAGCAATTTCACTATCAGTCATTGCTTCTCATGATGAGTGCATCTTCATCTAATGGGAGTCCTACTGCTCTGCAACTTCACAAAATACCTATGATTTGTTCATTCTTCTCCTAATGTGTTGATTTGATTCAAGTAACATTCCACCTTGGCCATCCAACTTGTACACTAGTCATGAGCTTTGTAGGCTACCAACCACTCACTTGGTTGATTTGTCTTCTCCATGTGAAGACATCACTTACTAGTTGACATCCTTTCCTTACTGGTGATATACTATACTAGTACCAATCACCTTACCAACTCATCCTCCCAAGTTAGGTACTAATTTGTGTACTGGTAACACCAGTGGTCATCCATTTGAATGACATTCTCTTCTTTACCTTATCGGTGTCCTACAACACATTGTGATATCAAAGATATCTTGACCTATACTCCTCCTTGACAATGTTGCACATACATCTCTCATACCAATAGTTATCCCATACTGGTTGACATCAATGATAACATAATGCCAACAATCTCCCCCTTTGGCATTGATGTCAACTCATGTAGTATCTGACACACTACATAATCGATCCCCTCCTTTCTCTGATCGGGTAGATTCTCAACACATGTAGTATGTAGTATACTACAAAATCCTTGTCCCCCTTTGACAAAAATGGAAAAGGGTACTGTTAGGGTATCATTCCTCCTTGTATTTACCGATCACTGACATAATTATTTCTTCCCCTTTGTCTTTACCAGATGTCTCTCCTCCTTTGACACCAATTGTTACAAATTGTTACATTTTCTCAAGTCACAACACTTCAACCATCAACTAGAACCAATTGAGCATGCAAGTTTTATACCATTTGTTAAACCACTCAATTGTAGAGGGATGTGTCAGTGAACACTACTCACCTGTGGGTCAAACTGCATCACCTCTTGTTTGATCCCAAATTTCTTTAGGAATCAAATGTGATTGTTCCTTCTAGGTTCAAGCATCCCATATTTGCATCATAGCCACTTGAGCTCTCCCTAAGTCATACATCTCAGGTCCTCATCTCCAGTGGGGTCTAATACCAAGGCCTCCAATCATCTCAATGTAACAATTAAGCTATGCAAGTGAGATCATCTGATGATCTTTCAGCTTCATTATTTCACCATAGCTTATGACATGATCCTATATGAACACAATGTCATCATCAAGTCATAAATCTCACCGGTAGACCTATAAACATGCATGCTTGCATGGTCAATCACAGGGCCAACATATGTCATTTAGGTCTTTTCCAATACCACCTGAGACATGAAATCTACATTCCATGCTATCAGGGTTATTGTAATGATCTCCAACTTCATTGTCTTATATAACCTATAAGTACCTATTAGCATTTATGCTGGTAACATCTTGTACATACCGGTTTCTTGTACTGGTCCATCATAACTATCAAAGCACCTTCCTATGATTCTTGACCATTGTGTCACTTTGTATCTAAATCTAATTGTTATGTCATCATACTTTGACAAAAGAGTAATGATCCAGCATTCACCTATAGGTGTGTAGTCAAGGTAGCCTCTACACATACTTGTTTTCTCATTTTCTTCCTTCATACTAACAACAACTTGTTCTTCCGTGTGTCC
This sequence comes from Cryptomeria japonica, assembly GCF_030272615.1. Lineage (NCBI taxonomy): Eukaryota > Viridiplantae > Streptophyta > Pinopsida > Cupressales > Cupressaceae > Cryptomeria > Cryptomeria japonica. Next base: position 180,658,445 of record NC_081414.1, read on the forward strand.
TCTTCCACTAAGGGGGTGAATGATCTAGTCAATATGTTACTCCCACTAAGATTCTGCATCTCCTTTAGGCCTTAGAAGATAACACTTATGCATTGAATGCACAGTACCGGTCCATGGTCTTCTTCCTCCATACCTAGTTGGTCTCATTCATCTTCCCATTTTCAGGCTTGGGGGCAAGTCTTTCCTTCTTCTATTGATGGGTCCTTCCATTTCTTGATTCTCCATCATAGCTAGAAGTAGTGCTATAGTAGCACACAACATCCATCCAAAATTCATGATTGGGGAATCTCTTGTCATACCAGTTTTACCATCTTCTCCTGGTCATGTTTTTGTGTTTAGCAACTAGAACCCGTGGACCTCTTGATCCTATAGGAACAATTCTCCTTTGGTTCCATGCAGGTCTCCGATTTTCATATGCTATATATTCACCTTTTTGAAGAGGATAGTTATACAGGCCATGATGTGACTACAGGTTCCTCTTCCTCCATTCAAACTCTCTATGGCCAGATCCATTGTAGTTATAACATATAACGATAGATGGATTCCTTCTAGCATAACTAGGAGAGGGGACATGCATGTCTCTACTCCTGGATACATTTTTCTCATACACATGATGTCCATGAGATCCTATATTATTCTTTATAGATCTTTCTACATTCCTTTTCCCTATGGCCATAAGTATTACATGCAAAGCAATAACCAGTAAAGGATGACATATGACTTACAAATTTATTTTCCCATGCATGAGGAGATCTTACCAGTTTAGCATCTCCATTTATTCCTCTTTGAGAATGGATCCTTGGTTGTCCATTCTGTGCAGCTCTTTCATCTGGTCTCTTCTTCTCTCACACTTGCTTTTCCCTATGGGTGGCAGCATTTCTTTCTTCTCTACTGGTGGGAGGTCTTCTTTGTTTCTTCCTCATTTTCTTACTTCCAATGAAGTTTTCTTCTCCCATATTCCCTTTACCTTTGGGATCTACATTGTTTCTTCTTTTTGCAACACCGGTCTTCATTCTTGTCTGCAAGTCTTCACTGGTTGTTCTTAGGTCAACCTTCTTCCAGGGATCATTTCTGACTATCAAGGTCTATCCTTTGCTTTCTCCATTTGAGGAGACAAACTAAATGTCATTGTGAGGGACATTCTTGTTGGTGGAGAATTCACCGGCCCCACTTCCTAATCCTTCATTGTCCTTACAATTCTTCTGCTTCTTCAACATCTTGTCCAAGGCATCACTTCTACCATCAAACCAGATTCTTATCTTGAGCTCATCCTGACACTTCTCAAGGTCATTTTGGGGAATATCCATTTCTCCAAGGAGGTTTTGATATTCTTTATCTTTTACTTCTAGATCAGAGGCTGGATCACTACACTGACACTTCCTCTTGAGTCTTCAATTTTGAGATACATTTCTCAGATTCTTCAAGGCATTTTGTCAACCAATTTTGCTCCACTATAGCAGCATTCTTGAATAGCTTGTATTCCTTTCTTACTCTATTGAGTTCTTCAATTGCATTTACAAGCTCTCCTTCAAGATCAACTTTTTCTTCCTCTTCTTCTTTACCTTCACTATCACTCCCAAACACATCTTGTCGATAGGAGTGTTCTACCTGATCATTTTTTAGAAGTGTGCCTTTCATCTTCTGATTCTTGAGTCATGAAGAGGTGGGTTCCTTCATCATCATTGTTGTAGCTACTAGCAGATCTACCTTCATCATCTACAGATATATGTGGTGTATTTCTCATTAAATCATCACTAGCTGGTTTTGCAGTAGTAGGCTCATTTCCATAGAGCTTCTTCAATCTCTCCCATAATCTTTTTTCTATTTTGCATTTTTCCACCTCTGAGGAGACATCACCAGTGAGCCCACTAAATATGGCATTCATGTCTTCTTTATTGCATAAGAATCTCCTTTATACTTTAGATCTAGAGGGAGGATTGACATTCCTAGGGAGACCATTAATAATCGACATCCACACATCATAACCTAGGGAAGATAGGTAGACTTCTATTCTGCAAATCCAAATGGCATAGTTTGATCCATTAAGCACTGGAGTAGGGATTGACACTAAACAAACCATTGTGTCCTTATGACAGAATCTACCCAAGCTAGAGAAAGTTCTTCTCACTGGGAACCTACACTCTGATACCAATTGTTAGACACAATGCACCACTGAGAGAGGAGTGAATTAGTGGTTCTCAAACTTTTCTGATTAACAACCTAGGTGTGTATACTGGTTATGGGATTTAACACAATGTAGACTTACCAATTGGCAAGGAGAAAAAAATACAAAATAAATTACACAAAGGGGCATCACATAACACAAATATGTATGAGGAAAACCCAAGATGGGAAAAACCTCAGTGAGCAATGTTGTTGTAGTATACTGCTCCAATCCAGCCTCACAATAAAAAATTTGTTACAATGTTTAGGGCACCAACCCAAGAAGATACAACCCTTGATTTAGGGTACCAACCCAAGGAGCACCAACCCCTGATTTAGGGCACCAACCCCTAACTTGTTTATGGGATACAACCCAAAGGAGCTACAAACCCTACACTGAGCTACAACTTGGTGATCACAATCAAACATCAATTACAAAAGTTGTTATCTTGTTTCAAGTTAATCTTGCAACCATTTCATATACCTTATATTGCTGGTGAGATACCTTCTCTGCTACATTGGTACACTTCTCCTACTACTTCACTACCAGTAAACTCTACCCATTCACCTCTACTCTCCTTCTGCTTTGCTAGATCTCCTCCTTACTACAATTCTCTTCACTAGTTCTATGTCTCCCTTCTCTGCATCTCTCTTCACTTCTTCTTTGTCGGTATAACCACTACTAGTTCTGCACTACTACCGATTGAACACTTCAACCTAGTTCTCCCTCTCCTTTGTTCTCTTCTCACATACTTGTTGAGAAATTTGACTTATTTTCTCTCACTTGTAGAAGTAACACTCACTTATTTCTCAGTAGCTTTATCCTCTTCTCTTTAGTAGCACAACTCTTTCATCTAGTAGCAACCATCTCTATTTTTGAATTGCATATTTATAGACTAGTTTTCCCACCAAAACCCAATTCAAACTTTGGGCAATTAGGGTTTGCTCATCATGCTCGAGGAAAACCAAATCTAATCAGATCTTGCTTGATCTAGTCTCACTAATAGCCAATAGTACACCTCTACCATTAACATGCCTTCTATCTTTGGCAATCTTCTTTTTATCTTGTCGCTTGATCTCTTGGTCAAGTATCAAGATTGGTCTTGTTATTTCCTTTATCTGCCTCAATCTTCTCAATCACTCTTAGCTGGCTCTTAGTTGTCCTCCAGACCTTAAGCCATAAACTTTTGCAACAACTTTGCAACACGTCTCATGATTTGTGAGGTCTACCATTAACATCACCCAACCCTGTAACTACCGCATTGGTGTTCATACCATCTATCACTACATGCAAGTCCACCACCTTGACTCCATGTGGCATCCATGCTGAATAACTGCTAGCTTAGATCATCATGTCGGTCCAAATAGGATCACCGACCACACACTCTATCAGCTCCTCTTTTCTGCCACTTTGCTAGCCCTGTCGGTTAAACCCTCAAACTGGTCTGTCATCAACCTTGCACTCTGCTTCTCCTCTTGTGGACTACTCAATTGGTCAGCACTCTTGCTAACCTATCTTATTCACATCTTCATTAGATGAGGAGTCACAACTCTTAGCCTCTTCATGTCCTTACAGGTTCTCATGCTTACCGATAGCCAACTTGATGACATGTCATCATCCTTTAGTGGTTTCCAACTAAGACGTCTACATGTCAGTTTCATTCTCTATTTTTAGTTGCACCACTTTGCCTCCTTCATCAACCTGAATATCCTATCTACCAATTTGTCAAGGTGACAAACTCATCACACTTCATCTATTTTGGCATCCCAACATGCCTTCTCAGTCAGTTCAGTGCATATCCCTGATTTAATGCACTTTGATGCATACCTCTTCTTTATTATCTCACAAAACTATGATGCACACAATAAATGATAGGAGATAAACTCTACTTACTAGTGGAGTGACACCTTGTCTTCTGCATCCTAAAATGTACTCATGTGGCTTCCCTATTTGTGCAACATATCTTTAAACAAGCACATGTGATCTGATGTTTGGAAATTTCACTACTAGTCATTGCTTCTCATGATGAGTGCATCTTCATTTGATGGGAGTCCTTCTACTCTATAACTTCATAGCATACTTATGATATGTTCATTCTTCTCCTTCTATGTTGATGTGATTCAGGAAACATTCCACCTTGGCCATCCATCTTGTACACCGGTCATGGCCTTACAGGCTAAGAACCACTCACTTGGTTGATCTATCTTCTCCATGTCAACACATCACTTACTAGTTGACATCATTTCCTTACTAGTGATATATTGTACCTATACCAATCACCTTACCAACTCATCCACACAAGTCAGACACTAACTTCTGTACTGGTAACACCAATGGTCATCCATCTGAATGACATTTTATTCCTTACCTTACTAGTGTCCAACAACACAAGGTGATATCAAAGATATCTAGACCTGTACTCCTCCTTGACATTATTGCAGATACATCTCTCATACCGATAGTTATCCCATATCGGTTGACTTTAATGACAACATAATTCCAACAAACACATGAGGCTTGGGTTGAATTATTTGTGGATAAATTAGGTTTCTTTACATCACGAGATATTTTGCTTAAGTCTGACATTCCAGACATCCTGGTTGATGCTTAAGGTAAAGGTATACTATGTGGAGATCCACCAGTTTTAGAACATAAATCAACTAAGGACACTCCTTTGGTAGTAACACTTGTATAGGATGTATGGATCAACATACCAGTAGAAGACAATCCTCCTTCAGTAATTGATGTTCATACAATTGAAATTCATGAGGTAAAGGCTACAGAAATAACCACACCAAGTGGTGAAGCCATTGGTGCTAAGGAGATAAAGGATAAAATAGATCAAAAGGAAGAAGAGGATGATCAAACTAAGGTTAGGGTATCAAAACCTTCACCAGATATTGGTCCCTCATTGTTGGAACTTGACTCATCTAGTCAAGAAGATTTTGGTCATTTTGGGAATAAGAAAATTGAGCAACTAAGAAATTTTGAATTGATGTTTGTTGCAACTCAAAAATTAAAGAAGGAAGGTTCAAAAGATAAGAAGGCAATTGAGAAAGCTATTCCAATTTTGAAATAGCTTGCACTAGAATGGAATATTGATCAGGTAGCTAGTCCATTCGGTAAGCTGAAAGGTTTGACTGAGAAAATTGCAAAAGAGTATAAAACTCTTCAACAAGTTTCAAACCGACAGTTGGTGGAAATGTATAATACAGCTAGAAAGGTCACCTCTGATAATATGATCACATCCAACAAAGCTAAGCTGATAGAAGAGATGGAAAAGGATTGATGAATCTCTTCATCAATATAGTTGCATATACTAGTCTTGCACTAACATAGAAAAACTAATAATAGACCTGGATAATAAAGTTAAGGTGGATAAGGACAAGTTGGAATAACTTGTAGTCACTTTCTATGGTACTGAACCTTTGACCAGCTTTGTTGATGGTCAAATTTTTCTTTTAGAGTGAAATTTCAGCCTTGGAGAAGGAAAAGGACAAATTTATCTGGTGGGCCAAAGAATTGAGAGGTTTAGTAAGTCCCCGGTTTAATACTTTGTTACTTCATAAGGAGGAATGTATGGACCAGATGAATATGCCCACATCGACAACCCTAACAGAAGAAGAACTACACGCTTACATTTGAAATGATTTTGTATCAATTTTGGGAACTCTAAAATCTAGTTGGGATACTTATTTGGCATTTTTTAAGGGTGCTTATCTGGATATCTTCAAGTACATTTAGATCTGGTATTCACAATTTTTCTTTGTACAAAATTTCATTTTTTTTACCTTGGTCATGGCATTACTGTCAAAGGGGGAGAGGTGGATGTGAAAAATGTTTTTACTTCAAGGGGAGAAGTCTTCGAAGATCAGTTTTGGGAGAGCAGTTTTTGGATGAGAATCAGTACAACACTTCAATGATCCATTTTTCACATGAGTGTTGTCATCAATGCCAAAGGGAGAGATTATTGGTAATTGACAATAATCTGGGTTATAGGTATTTTCATTGCTAGAAACACACTTCATGAGAGATCTAGAAATCAAGGTAACTGACATTCACTTCATTGACATTCAGGGAATCGATAGGCATGTAACAAACAAACTTGGAACTCGTACTCTAAGGCCAACATAGGAGATTGATCTAGCAAGCATGGAAGTAGAAACAATAATATTGTTTCATTTTTATATTTTGTTTGAGCCAACATGTGTCTTATCAATTTGTAATATGGTTGTAAGCCAACACAAGGCATTTGTGTTTATTCATGTAATTGGGTATATAAGTGATTCCAAGTTAGGTCATTTTAGGGATATGAAAGACAAGAGATGTGATAGGTTATTTGATGGTATGTGAACAATATCTTGATCAATATAATGTGAATGTAATTATCTGCAACTAGTCTCGATTATTTGTCTAGAGGTTTGGGAAGTGATCTAAGATACCAGTAAGGAAGGTTACAATATAATAGGTACAAACAATGCATTAACTAGAACTCATCCAGCATAGAACATGCTCATTTTGAGTTCAGTTTTTGTTTATAATCTAATACTTTACATTTTTAATTAGTGAGGTTCCTTTTGTGATGAGCAATGTGCTCTACATAGTGTGCCTTCTTGCATGTGCAGGCCCCTCTTGTAATATTTATTCAGTTGGCCAGTGGATAGATATTGTGGGTCTCCAATCCCACCGTGTTTTTTCCTCTTTGAGGTTTTCCATGTATAAATATTTGTGTTATGGTTTTGATTTATGTGGTTGCATTAATATTACTTGTTGTTACTTTCTTTTATGCATACCAGTTATTAAGTGGATTTGTTACTAAGGTTAAAAATATTATATCTGGTAGAACATTGATTCACCCCCCTCTTAGTGTTCTTGAATTCCAAAAAGATCCACAACACAAATTTTTTTACATGGAAACCCGGAAAGGGAAAAACCACATTGGGGCTGAAATTGACAATATTCATATACTATGGCCAGGAGTACATAAATATTACATAGATGGGGAACGCACTTGCATTCAAGCTCACTGCTCAAATAGAATTTCTTCGAAGGTTAAAACCCTCAGGGAAGTCTCACTGACTTACAATTTGATTACAATGAGAGAAATATAATAAAAAAACTCTGAAATAGCATCTAACAATGCGAGATTGAGTTTTGGTTAAGCATAATATCTCTGACTATACTTGCTCTTCAAATACTCTATTTCTATCTCAATCAGCTACTAGATCACCTATGAATGAAATGCACATGAGGAACTGTGCTCAATCACACCAAAGAAGATCACCACAATAGTATTACCATTAAAAATCAATTGCCAAGACAATCTTATATATCCAGTAATAACAAAAATGAACTCCTCTAAGTTGCCTTCATGAAGTGTAATGTGTAGTCACATGTCGACTTCAATCATGGACAAAATATAGCACCAAATCAAAACAATTTCACAAAAAGATTCTCCAATGTCAACCTCATCATTTTCACCTCAAACTTAATCACCAAAAGCACCACAATCACCACAAACCTTTCCAGATCAAACCTGTACTAGGATAATCTTGAAATACCAGTTAATTGGATACTGATTATCATTCACTTCCAAATAAACAGAGTCATGATCACCAGATCAAATCTCTAGGAAGAGTTGCAATCAATGACAACCCTAAATGAATAATCAATCACTAGAAAGCACTAAATGAGTGTCAATTTCCAACAATCTCCCCCTTTGGTATTGCTGGCAACATTCATGAAAAATGGCTAAGTGTTGAAACCTGTTAAACCTATAACCGGATCATGAATGAAAGAATTATAAGACTCCCCCTTAGATTAACAATCCAAAAAATTTCATCAAAAAAATGTACACTCCATACAAACAAACTAAACTTTTTCCACCTTATCTCTCCCCCTTTGATAACAATGCCAAAGATGGAGTGTGCATCAAAATATTTTGTCCATATATACACACACCAGATGATCATATCTAGACATACTTAAGTACATATGCATATGTAACCATAAGGAATCCAAAATAGGTGTTCCACCCCTTCTACAAAGTCTCCAGAATTATGACAAAACCATTCAAAACATAGGCATGAAGCTCAATTGGTGTTTCCTGAGTCATGATTTGTATGCACTCAGCTTTATGAAATACTAAGGTGTCAAAGCAGGGACCAATTAGGTTCCAGAGTTCACCTTCCTTCCTTATCATTTTCTCCTTCTCCTTCTCAGAATTCCCAATTTGTTCCAAAATTATCAAAATTTGACCCTCTATACTGTCAGTTAAGTTAGTTGTAGGATCATAGGCTTACGAAATTTGTGATAATTGACCTCTATAATTATCTATTTTCTTGTCTATCTCAATAGCAAAATTTGTCAAAATCAAACAAGACTTATAAATCTTGCTGCCTTCAATTAATACCTCATCAATTAATTTTAATTCATTTTCTAGCTAGGCCTTATCACTGTCAATCATCTTCAAAAATGCTTGTGTTCTAGCTACTTTAAATTTTTCCATGGCTTGCCTACCTGAAGCCTTAGTCAAAAAATCAAATTGGGTGGATATATGATCTATCAATGTTTGAAGCTTATTGGATGGGATGACATCAATACTGAGTTGCAGTTCTAGTACCACCTATTCTAAGACTGAGATTGTTTTCTCAATAAGTCTCTTCTCTTCTGAGTCTAACTATACTATTTCTTGACTCGCTTGAGCTTGGACAGTAGTAGCAACAATCATCCTTTTAGCCAGAGACGTTTGATTGAAGGGCTTCTGAAAATTGATGTTGAATTGCAAAAAATTCCTTTGGCTTTGTATTTTTTAAGTGTCAATTGCCATAAGGATTTGAGTTTCTATTACATTACCCTTCCCTTTGTCTGATTTCCCCTATTTTTCCTCTTCCTTTTTCTCTGCCTCCTTTCCTACAATTCTTACATCATCAATGGGTGCCTTCTATGCATCGGTGTCACCACTTGGTGCACCAACCTCTGCCTCAATTGATTTATCGTATGCATTATCAAGCTCAACCTAAGACAAATCCAAAATTTGTTCCCCTACAATGTCTTGAGTGTCCTCCATCTTATTTACATCATGAACCAAAGGGCTCTTTGCCTGAGTGGCTACAACTTGTGAGTCAACTTCCAAAGGGGAAGTCATAGGTAGCCGGTTCTTAGTGAGAAACTTCTTCTAGAATTCAATAGTTTATCTCCTTATTTCTTATACCCTACCCACCATTAGGCTGTTAATGTCAAAAAATTTAGATACATGAAGAAAATTGAGGGGGGGTGAATTAGTTTTCTACCAATTGAACAATAATCACATTTTATTAACCTACCACTGAATCTCAATAAAACAACACAATAAAAAATAAAGCACGAAAGCACAGTACACATAACACTAGAATTTTGATGTGGAAAAATTGGTAAAGGGAAAACCATAGTGGGAAACCCTGCCCACAATTAGATAATCATTCTATAGAAGTATGTGAAATAATTACAATGGGGATTTCACTTGCAATCAAGCCAACTGCCTAGAGCTTACTTTCTCATCACAAAATGGAAGTCTCACTGACTTACATAAACATTGGACTACAATCCAAAGAAAATGAACTCTGAAAGTAGCATCTACTAATGCTCGATATAGTTCTAGTTAAGCAGAGATGTTTTCCCTACAACACCAAAAACCTTTCAAAATCTTTTGTTGAATGATCTAACCTTGTTCACACATAACTTTTCTCTGATAATGCAGATATAATCACTGATACCCAAAACCATACCCAATTACATGAATAAGTCACCTTTAAATACAAATCATCAACCTTATTGATAAGTTTGACTAAACCCTAAATGCATAAACCCATAATTACAGAAATTAAATCACATGATATTATCGAATCAATCGTGTAAAGTGGAAAAATTGAAAAATAGGAGAGAGAAAGGAAGTCACTAGGATGTTTTTCACTTGGGATAACTTTACATTCAAAAGAGGGGCTTCAATCCACTAGATCCAAGTCCAAGGTAGACAAGGATGTCAATTCCAAGTGGATTGCAAGGTTTGAAGTGTTATTTACCCTATTTTGTAAATAGGAAAGTTGACTTGTTGAATATGTGGAAAAGAGAGAAAATAAGTGAGATAAGGAGCTGCTGGTTTAGGATCACATTGTAACTTTGGATCTAAGCTAATTAGACATAAATGGGTCTACCTTGCAAATTAGGAGAAAATTCATAAGGACCATGGCGAAAGTGTACAGGGTCCTCCGAAAAATCCACAAAACAAAAAGGGTTTTTCTGCCTTTGCAAATGGAGTCCAAATCTGAAAGTACAGCTATGTACGTGAAACCTACACACAAAAAGAAGGGGAGAAGGGTTGTGGATAGGGGTTTGCCTTAGTCAAACATCGATTGAGGAATCAACTTTGAAAGAAAGTAATTGCAAATGCTGAAATATAAATAATGGAAATGTATACCTTGTAGATCTGCAATTTGTTGATGATGATTGCTTTGCTTCTTGAATGTAATCACAAGTGTTGCATGAAATAGAATGTAACATGACAAAACCATAACACACACATGCTTGACAATGAATATTTTAATGTTTCTCCAATGGATGAATGAAGAAGACACATGAAGAAGAGAACTTGATGGATTCCTAAGACTTCAATTCTTGATGAAAACTTTTTTCTTGAATTTCGCTTCTTATCCTTATGCCAAATGAGAGGACTAGATCCCCTTTTATACTTGCCTATGAGAATCAATTTCATCTCATTGAAGGCCGACATCGAAGGATTTAAGTCCCTGAGAAGCAAATTAGGTCCAAGGGTTAGATGGACCCATTTTGGGGCCACACAAAGATGGAGGACAAGGGTGTGGCACCCCTATGCTAAGGATGACTAGGTGGCATGCCATGGTCCTAAGGAGGACCATGGTTCCATACCATGGTCCTAAGGAGGACTAGGGCACCATGCCATCATCCTACCCATTTTTTAGGGCCCAAAACAAGGTCTAAACAAGTTGCAAAGTGTGGAAATGAGGCCTAGTTCCATGGTGGAGGCATAGGTGGATCCCGATCAAGCATAGGAGATGATTTCACCAAGGTAAAGGGCCTAAAAAAGGGTCAAAATTTCAAGGGGTGCAATTTTATGATACTACATTTAGCCCCCACTTTAGCGGTATTATGGCCTAGGCCAATGCTATCGGTAAAGTAAAAGAAAGAGAGATGAAGATGAGAGATGCAGAGAAAGATCACAAGGAGTATAAGATGTCACTAATCTCAAGGAACCAATCACCCAATCTTAGGATCTTAATTCACTTAAACATATTCAAGTGCACATAAAAAGGCATGCAACAAGAGCTAGTATCTTAAGACCTCAAGTCAACTAGTCAAAGAGACCTCGATATGAAAAATGTCTCAATCAACTAATATCATTCTTGTAACATAAAATGCCATCTCATGAACACATATAATCACATAAAATAGAAAAGTTGACATCATCCATGAACCATCAATAGTAAAAATATGGGTTCATGAGAGGAAGGAGAGAGAGGACATAAATACACACTTCGATGGTTAATGAGAAGAAAAGTGAAGAAGAGAGAAACCATGGACATCTCGCCCCTAGAACTAGGTTATCCATGGAGAGAAGGACATGGAAATCTATCCCCAGAGTTTGTCTAGGTGATCCATGTGAGGAAGGAGAGTGATAACACCATTAGTTCCACTCAACCTCATGCGTGTGTGTGCAAGTGAGGTTCAAAGAACCTCATAGGATTCTATGCTCGATTATGCTACAACCTATATAAAAGTGTCAAGAAAGGTGTGACATCTCTCTCTAAGAGTCTATGCTTTGGTTCCAAGAATAATCACCCCACATAAGAGAAAAGTGACTTCATCTCACTCTAAGAGTATGCACTCTAGTTCTGAGAATGACCCACTGTACAAAAGAAAAGTGATGGCATCTTTCTCTAAGAATCTATGCTCTGGTTCCAAGAATGTCCCACTATACAATGCACAAGGGAAGTATAGTACAAAGGAGCAGTGTGAGTGCCCCCCCTTAAGATGTCAACATAGGTTGATGTTGATATCTTAAGGAAAGTAGAACAATGATACCTACCTTCATCATAAAGAAGATATCCGCTATACAACAATATCACAAATCCAAACAAAAGAGGGAATACTCTTCAAACAAGGATAAGATAGTTGAAATGAGATATCTTGTTGTAAGTGTAAAGGAGATCCTTGGAGGAGAAGAGATTTTTGTTCAAAAGGCATCTTCCTCCAATATAAGTTGTCTTAGACAAATATAACATCTTCTAGAACAAAGGAAAGGAGAGAACAAGAATTTGATCCATCATCCTTTTGCTAGGGTAAAGAGATTCTTGATGAAGGATGATGTACTTTTAGCCCTATGGGGGATGGGTGGATTTATTATAGATTTACATTACCAAGTGTGAAAGAGGTTATAGTCAAAGACCTACACCTCTTGTATAAGAGATAATCCTTAAGCAAACAACCAACAATTACGCACAAGGAGTGACATCTAGTAATAAAACTCACACCATCCACACAATAGGGAGAAATGGATCCTTAGAGAAAGAGAGAGGGAGAGAGATCATTGCCCCCAAGTGTAGGACAATGAGAAGAATTACACAACTTATAGAGAGATATTGATCATAAAAGACACATCATCTCAAGAAATGAATACATCCTAACCAAGGAACAGACATGTGCTCGCATGAAGGGTAACTCCATTCAAGAAAGCATATCAAGTTATGAATAACACAATAGAAGAGGTAATTTTTGAAGAGAGAGAAAGGGGAAGAAGAAGGTTCACAAAAGTTCTTTGAGGAGAGATTGTTCATAATAGATGTATTGTTTAAAGCAAGGAGAAGATCCCACTCATGGAACGTACATGCGCTCGCATGAAGGAAAAATCCATGCAAGAAAGGACATCAAGTTTATGAATAAAGCACTCCATAAAGAAAATAGTGAAACTTGATAAAGAAGAAAGGGAATATTCTTACCCCCTAAGCATAGAGGGAAGAATAAATAGACTATTACATTTCTCACTAAGTGTGATTTCACCTGAAATTGTACCACCATGAATGACAAAGAGCCCCCAAGAAGTAGGATAACAATGTCACATAGTGAGGAGCAACATAATAGGAACTTGAATGTTATTTTAAATGATCATGATGAACATGCCATTGATTTTTAGATGTTATTTCTATGATACCTATATCAATGAAATGTTGTATTTTTGTTTTATAAGCTTTACACTCATTAGTAGAATGGCCATGGATTTGATGATATTTACAAAAAGAAGAATTTTGAGAATGTTGTTTATGGTTTCTTCTTCGTTTAGGATGAAGAGGAGATATGAAGTTGGAACTTAGAAGATTGGTCAACACATTTTCTTGTTGTAACTCAAAATTAGAATGGAAAGATGTGGATTTACAAGATAATGGAGAATAAGATATTGACAAAGGAAAGTGCGATTTCTCATGACTTTCAAGACTTTGTTACACACTTCTTAGAACTCGTCCATTGTATTTTCTCTTATCAAGACCTGTGTTAGAAGGAGAAGTGGAAATTGGTTTAGAAGCTTGGATAAAAGACACAAAAGGCTTCATGAAGGCTTCAATCTTAGATTTAGGGGTCATGTATCCATTGGAGGAGGGTGTAAAGTTTCTTGTACCCCAATTTGTTTTTTTAGAAGCATCATTGATAGGAGATGGTGTTGCTAGAGGAATCATAGTACTAAAGGGGTGAATATATCCCACTTCATCATAAGTGAAATTAGAATCAACCTTTATTGAGTGAAGTTTATTATTATATATGAATTTGATTGTGTGATAAAGGGTAGAAGGGACTTCTTTCATAGAATGAATCCACGGTCTACCGAGAACAAGGTTATAATTAAGATGGTTGGGCATGACATGAATAGGAGTAGGCAAAGTCATGGACCCTACTTTAATAGGTAATATGACTATTCCAAGTGACTCTCTAGGAACATTATCAAAGCCATGCACACAAAGATGATCAGGTTGAATAGAAGAATAATCCCAATTTATCTTATCTAATAAGTAAACACAACAAATGTTAAGAGTTGACCCATTATCAATTTAAGTACCTCTTATCTTTTGTTCATAAATGAAAGAAGTAATCATAAGGGGATCATCTCTATTTCTAACCTCTATAGAAGGCAATTCATTTTGTGAGAATGTGATATCATTCGGTTTGGAATAATGATAAGAAACCACTTTATCAACGGATTCTTGGATCAATGAGGAAGTTTGAATCAGGTCCGAAAGGGAGATCTTTGCTAAGATACCATAGATATTCTCAACAAGATTCTTATCAATGTCATTCTTAGGGTGAGAGGGGTAAGAAAGAGAAGTGAGAAGAATATTAGGATCTTTCTTTTTGACACAAGAATTGAATATTTAATATATTTTGGACCCATATTTTTGTTCTAGGTGTCTCTCCAAAACATTTCTTTCACATATGTCTTTTTCAACTTGTAGGATATTAGGAGTTTTTTTAGGTCTAGACTTCTCATAACTAGAAGTATGAATTGTATTGACTTGACTAGTTTCATTTTTATCTAAAGATACATCTTGACAAAGAAGAGAATCAATAAAATTGCTAATAGTTTCATCTTCTTGTTCTAAGGTATCATTGTGATTCGGAAAGGGACTATCATATGTAATTAATGCTTCATCTTTATAGGGAAGATCATGAAAAGAAGGTATGGTATCACTAGAATAAATAGCCATAATCCTCTTGCACCAAATAATCCTTATGAGGGAGATACTTTTTAGGAAAAGAAGAAACACAATTCTCCAAAGATTCACCTTTAGGAGGGAGAACTTTGAAAAAAGTGTCCATATTCCCTTTTTGTACCAAAGTGCCCTCATCAATTTTGGGAAAGGGTAAATCATAGCTATGAATGGAAGGGAGAACTAAATTATCATCATATGCATGAAAGGGAACATCATGAACATATTTAATGTAACTTGAAATTGAACTAGCAAAATAAGATAAGAGCTCCATATGTCATTTAACCATAATAATGTTCAATCCATACATGCATAGAAAATTTAATAAATGAGGGAAAATGGAATTTGAATTGAAAATTTGAATTTTGAATTTTGAATTTTGGGAACAAAGCTTACAAAAATTGAATAATGCAAAATTTAATATAATGATTAAACAATTTGAACATTGTTGGAAGGATGAAATGACACAATTTCCAAAAATAATTTTATAATAAGTCAAAGGAAATTGGAATTTTAAAATTAGGGCCAAGGGGATACCACTTAATTTTAAAATTAATAAAAACCTGATTTTTAAAATCAGGGTAGATTATAACTAACCTCTTAATTTTCAAAATTTTCTTGAAATTTTAAATTTTGAATCTCAGAGGTATTTTCGAGTTTAAAGGGTGTAGGCACCTAAAAATGGTCAACGCTTGTGGAGTCATGCTTTAATATTTGCGCATTGCCTCATTTTAGGTTTTTGCATCGCATTAACATTTCTTCTATGTTGCGTACTTGTTCTTTATCATTTGCAAGCATCAAGTCATTCTTCTACATTCTTCCATCATCTCATTCTCAAATTTGGTCTTGTCGACAATAATCTTCAGTCATGATTTTGGTCAATCTTATCCTGTCGCATCAATGTGCATGCTTATTTGTCATCATTTTGGACATTGTCAATCCTAATTAGGGTTTTGTCCTCTTATCAATCTTATCATCATGTGATCAATTTGTCATCGATCGTTGTCATTGTTTGATCTTGTCATTTTGTCATCGATTTGTCATTGATCATGGTTATTTTTCAATCTTGTTGTCTTGCAATCTATGTTGTCATCAATCCTTGTCATCTGGTCAATTTTGTCATTTTGCGATCAATTTATCATCAATCATTGTCGTCTTCTTAATCATGTCAATTTGGATCAATTAGTCATTGTTCCTCATCAATTGGCACATTTATCAATCAAATCATTTATCACATTGGTTATTTATCAATTCAAAATCATGACCGAGTTAATTATCTTTTGTCAAGACCTAATTGTCATTCTCGCATTGCTAATTTATCTTCTAGGGTTTCATGATTTAATCCTTTAACCTTGTGTGTCATTTCTTCCTCTAGGATTAATAATTTATTTATTTATCCTAAGTCTTCTCATTTCAATTAAATGTTCATTTAACTGGCTAATTATTCCTTTTTTTGTGAATTAATTAATAAATGACAAATTATTAATTAATTTACCTAATTTATTAACTCCTAATTTTCATCAATTTCAATTTTCTAATTTCCTAATTTCTAATTTCAATTCCCTCCTATTTCATCTCCTAATTCCATGGGAATGACATTTCAATTTGTCATAATTTGTCATAATTGACAATCAATCAATTTTGACATAGAAATTTGTAATAAATTATCAATCAATCAAATTTTGCATAGAAGGTGCATAATTTGTCATAATTTGTCATAATTGACATGTTTGATTTGCAATTTCCATTCGAATTGAATCATGCTAATTTGGTCTTTTTCTCCAATTTCTCTATAAATTGGATGAATTTCTTCAATCCCAATCAAATCACAGAATCAGATAATCAGATAATCACAGAATCAGATAATCAGATAATCACTTTTTTGAGTCAATCACGCTTCAAGTACTCTTGTGCCAATGTCAATCTTGCTTTAACATTAGGTGTATGCACTTGAAGGTGAGATCCACAAATAAAGGCTATTTGGAGAAGAAAGAAGGACAATGGAGCCGCATGAAGGAGCATTCAAATCTACATTTGGTTTGCATATGTCTTTAATTTTTAATGTTTTGATTTCATGTCTCTATTGAGTGTGTTTAGGATAGATCATTGCATTTTAGTTTTCGTGATTGAGCTAGATTAGTTTTGATTCTTGCTTTGATGATTTCCGATTTCCTAATGTACATTAATTGGTGAACCTGACATGAACTAACCCCCTAATTATGCTTTTGAGTGCTTTTGAGATGTTTTGCAGGTCAAAAACCCAAGAAACAGGGTAATGCAAGGCATTCTGGGGACTTCTGCGCCTGTGTAAAGTCCAGAATAGAGGTAAAAAGGCAGTGTTTTGCTTAAAAATTTTATTTTTTTTTGCATTCTGCTTTCTGTTTTTTGGTTTCGGTACTAATAATCTATGTAGTATCCTGGCATATGCATGGCAAAGACAACAAATGAAACTCCTAACATGTTTTATGCAAAATCAATAGTCAAAGAATAAACACCTCAAACTTCTAACTTGGGTTTTGTAGGTTGCCTTGGAGAAACAACTAAACTTTGTGTTTGCCATTAATGTTATAGGCACCTAGTATGATCTTTGAATAGGTTGGAATGAATCCATGTTTGTTTTGATTGTTGAGTATTGACATTGGAGTAGGAGAGTATGCTCTCATCCTTCTTAGGGTGATTAGAAATCCAAATCTTCAATACCATGCTCATGTTTGTGATTGTGTGTCACCTTTAGAGGGCCTGCCTTCCTGACCATTTGCTTTTGCAAGAAAGTGATAATCGTGAGAAGGGAACGACCCAAAGTGAGTACAACTAGAATACCTTGGCATTCTAACTCACTATAAACAAATACCTGATGAGCGAAAGCTTTGAAGGAAGCGTTATGTGGGAATTGTAGTTACTTGGGAAGTGATGACCCTTGAAATCTTTCTCATATCAACATCTAAGTAGGGCCTCAAGGTCTAAATCATGCTTGCGTGACTACATTTGTTTGGTATCTTGGTGGGCTTAATGTCTCAATCATGCTTGCATGACATCAAGGAGTAACACTTAACAAAAATCCTTACTAAACACCTTGTTTTTAGAGGCCAAAAAACCCTTCTAGTTGCTTGAAAAGGAAAAGTTCGGATACTTGGAAGAGATACTAAGTTCGCCATGGGGATATTTCCATGGGGATTGATGCTTGGCTACCCTGAGAAGTGAGTGTCGTGCAGGGGAGCTCGTGGGGTCAAGTATCTATGTATTCTCCTTGAATCCCATAATGAGTCTACCTCTCAAGTACCTAATGTCCTTGCCTACCCTAAGAAATGAGTGAATGAGCATGATTGTCTTGAGTCTAAGTTGAAATATCTCATCTTCTTTGTTTGTCAAAAGCTGAATTGCATCTCATTTCAAAAACAAGACAAATTGATTCAAAACAAGATTAAACACAAGAGCATTTCATCCAACAAAGTTCAAAACACCTTCAAACATGGTTGTCAAACATTTGTCAAAATCTTGTCTCAACATTCATGTCACTTAGATTTAGGTTCATCCTAGGTTTGCATTTTGCAAGATCATTGTCAAGGTTAAGTTTCATCTAAGTCATACTCCTTTGCATATCAATAAGGGTCATCCATTTTTATATGTCCTCTTGCATTAGAGTAATATCATTGTCATACATTTGCATTTGTATACCCTAGGTCCCATTATTAAGCTTAAGTCATTATCATATCCTATTAGGGTCATTTGCATAGCAATTATCCCTTTGCATATAGTGTCAAAGCTAGGTCTTGTCATACTTGAGTAATCCAAATCTTTGAATAAACCCTAAGTCATTGTTAGGAAGTCTAGACCTTATCAAACCTTTTATCCTTTTGTCATCAATATCATTTCGTCAAACCTAGCTTAGTATCCAAGCATATAGGGGAGACATTGTCATCTTGTCCTTTTGTCACTTGGTCCTTTTGTCCTTTGAGGTCTAGACATCATTTCAATTTCCTAAAGGTCTCTTTTAGATTTGCATTCAAAAGTTCGTCAAAATCTTGAAAAACAACCAAAAACATAGATTGCATTTTCATCTATTTAGTTTGCATTTAGTGGCATATCATATATTATCCTTGAAAAATTCCAAAAATATTACATTTGCATAAGTGACATGCCTGTTGAGACAAGGTCAAAATCTAAGAAGATGGGCGAACCAACGTATCAACCCATGGACAACATAGCAAATTCACAGTTACAAACTAGTCAAACAGTGCAAGTTGAACGTGCATCAAACACATCATTACCACCATATGGAATGGTTCAACTTGGACCACCTCCATTATATGAACCAGTGTTTGTACCCATAAAACTAGGACATGGGAGGGTTCCACCAACACCAAAAGGAAATGCACCTTTCAATTGGAATCAACCAAACATGCAACATGACATTCAAACTCAAACATTATATGAAGAACAAACTCTTTCACAAGGATTTGGTTCAGACCAAGGCATTCAACAAGAAACAAATCCAAATGTCCAACCAAATTCTTCATCAGATTCTAATGCTTCTGATGATGTTGATATGTTCCTTCAAGATCCAAAGTTAACAAAAAAGATGGATAAATTCTTGAACAAGGTCTTTAAGATGTTCTCGCAAAAATATATTAACATGATGAGTAATGTGGCTTCCTCAAATGAGCAAATTAATGTGCAAATGCAACAAGGTAGTGAGCTGTTAAGTTTCTCTTCACATCCAAATGAAGAAAATATGCAACAGGAACTTCAACCTACCTTGATGAGTAAATGTACTTCAAAGGTGTTGACAGTGACTATTCCTCAAAAGTCACCATTTGAGACAATAAATAATCCATTATTCAACACAACACCTATAATACAAGATCAAATGAAGACCACGCAAATATTGACAATGGTTCCTCACATCCATAAAGTCGGATCAAAATCCAAGATGCAAGAAAGCTTCACGATGGGAATGCCTGATATCACCAATGTTCAAAATAATTCCACAATGCAACAAAGTTCTTATGTCCCATTAAGCTCAATATATTTGCCAAACACTATTGTGATAGATCCTTTGATAATGGCAAAACAAAGAGCTATGGATAGTGGTTTGCACCAACAACAAATGTTGCAACAATTGAGTAATACACAAATGGGACAATAAAATGTGCAAACAAACAATGCACCACAACAACAATATCGTAGTCGACAACAAATTGCAGCACCTTCTGCTTCATTACAAGTTAATACAAACTTGCAACCATCACAATGGATTGGAAAAACAACACAGCAAGTTAATGCAAGTGCCATACCCCATCTTAAGGAGAAACAACAAAAACCCCCTAAACAAATTTTTTTGCAAATGATGGGATTTACACCGTGATGACAACAATTGGCACAAGGTCAGCAAATTCCGATTCGTCAGCATCAACAACAACATGTGCATCAATATGTGCCAAGACAAATAAGTTATCATACTTCACAACCGCAATTGGCGCCTGTGCAATATCAACAACATCCTCAATTACAATATCAACCGAAGCTACAAGAAGCACAATAATGTGGTCAATATCAAGGCATGGCACAACCACAACAACAAGATGTGTACCAAGAACATTATATGCTGAAGACACCAAAGACGGCAATTTCAGAGTATCAACAATCAATCGGAAACGCGATGTATCAACAAAGAGTACCCACCAAGATTATTAATTATGAACCTCCAAAATCTGATACAATTGCACAACAACTTGAGAAATTGCAATGACAAGTTGATGCATTGGAAACCAAAGGAACAAAGAAGCTATATACAGATCAAGAATTATGTCCTAATCCATTCGACAAGAGTTTATACATGCCTCCCTTCCCTAAGCATTTTGAGGCACCAAATTTTGAGAAATATAAAGGGAATGGCAATCCAAAAGATCACATTCGAGCATTTTTTGTGGCATGTACTGAAGTGAGTTATGAAGAAACATATTTAATGCACTTATTTGCATGAAGTCTCATGGGACAAGCCATGGATTGGTATTCGCATCTACCAGGAAATATAAAGACCTGGTCGGAACTGGCCCAAAAGTTTATATCTCATTTTGCATTCAACATCGATAGTGACGTGACTATGTCAGATTTATTCAACACCAAGCAAAAGTAAGGTGAACCATTAGTGACTTTCTTGCAATGATGGCGAAGCTTGTATAGTCATTCTTCTCTAGATATACCTGAAGAACAACAAGTAAATCTGCTTATCCAAAATCTGGTCCTAGAAATGATGTATGAGCTCAAATTGAAAAGTCCCAGTACTATTGAGAAGCTCATTAAGAAAGGGATGAATATTGAAACTGCTCTTGTAGCTAAAGGAATCATTAAGCTCAATAAAGACAGTGACAACACAAATAATTCAGGGGACCGAAATAGATTTTGGTATAAAAACAAGAATGTCACTAATGATGGTGTTGTTGATGCAAGAGCGGTGAATGCAAATCAACCCCCATTCACAATCAAGAAATTGAGTGTTCCTAATATGTCAACGATGGAACAAAATCAAACACCAATGAGCAATGTTACTCAACAGCCGCAATACCAATAGCATGCATAATCAACAACAAGGTCAGCAACAAAGCCAGCAACACAAACCTTTCCGATCAAGAGATGGACCTCCTCGACAGTTTACGCCATTGGGAGAGCCTATTGAATCAATAATGAAACAATTAATACAAGCAAAATTTATCAAGCTACCAGATATCAAGGCAGAACCAGTGGTAAAGCCCCATTGGTGGAATGATAATGCATATTGTGAGTACCATAGATCAAAAGGACATAAAACTGCATCATGTTTTCAATTGAAACATATGATTCAAGATTTGTTAGAACAAGGAGTAATTGAGGTAGATCCAGCCAACATGACCTCTAATACTGATCACACAATTTTCAAAACTCCTTTGCTTGATTATGACAAGGGTAAAGCATCTTCGTCAAACTCTACCCAAATAGCAAATTATGCAAACACTGGTTATAACAATATCATTAATTGTTTTTGAGCATCAAATGAGTATGTTTCCACCATACAAATAAAAGAACAAGATCCTTCTTGTGCGGTCACCACTCGTCGATCCAAAATAGTCCTGAAAGGAGCTCCCATAGCTCCTCCCAAGCCAACTCATGCATGTCAGTATAATCTCTTGGATCATCTAGGAAAGACACCTGCACAAATATCCATTCTTGAGTTGTTGAAAATGTCTCCCATGCATCATGCAGTCCTAGATAAAGCTTTAATTGAGTCCACTATCCCGACAGACATTGATGTTGACCAGTTTCAAGCCTGAATTGGACATTTAGCTATTTCCCAAAATGTTGCATTTTCTGATGATGATATCTCACTCGATAAAATTCCTCATAATGATCCTTTACACCTTGAAGTCTTTGTCCATAATTGTAAAATCTGACGAGTCTTGATAGATGGCAGAGCGGGTCTTAATATTTTTACCTTGAGAGTGGTTATCGGCCTTGGTTATACAGAAAATGACATTGATGCTTCCAAAAGAATAACTATCAAAGCATATGATGATGTTGAGCATCCACCTAAAGGGATAATTACACTGCCTATCAGAGTTAGTTCAGTGACTGAAAACACTTTCTTGCAAGTCTTAGACCTTGATCTCCCTTACAATATGATTCTTGCTCGCCCATGGATCCATGCAATGAAAGCAGTTCCATCCACCTATCATCAATGTTTAAAAAATCCCTAAAATGGAACTAAGATAAAAATTCTAGGAGATCCTAATCCATTTCAATTTTGTGCTGCCCTAAAGGATTCTTCGCAATAGCAAGTCCCAGTCAACAGAGAAGCCAAATCAAATAGCTATGTGGATCCTAATGAATTGTTAGATGCTATCAAAGGAAAACTAAAGATACAGGACCAAGGATGCAGAGAATATTCAATGGATAAAACATTCCTCATCAAGAATTTACCAATATCTCCAAAATCATATGGCAAACCAAGTTTGTTGCAAAAAGAACCTAAAGTGGTTATTCAATATCAGCCTCCCACTACATTTACAAGATGGGGTGAACTTGACAAAGAAACTTTAGATGATGATGTCATAGACTGGCTTTATAAGGATCCAACCGAGACCCCACCTATCAAGTTGCCAGTGGAACAGTATGGCAAAGGATTTACTATGCTCCAAAAGAAAGGATATGATGGCAGTAGTGGCTTAGGCCCAGACAAAAAGGGAAGGCTAGAACCTATTATACCCAAGATGCGACCTCAAACTTTAGGGTTAGGTTTTGTACCATTGCGAATTGGACCCTCATCTACCAAAGTGACCACATGTGGAAAAGGGCGTAACTCTGATGATGAAATAATACCCGAGGATACCCAACCCGAAATGGACTCCAATGAATGGGAGTGGAGTTATTTTTCTTCTAGCTCCTATGCCCTTGACAATATTTTCATCGACCCTGATAATTTGCCTATGGAAGACAAACATGAAATAACTTCTCTTCCTAAAACATGTCCTCATGCTTGGATAGAGTCATTCTGGGACCCAAGCTCTGAATCGGATTCCAGCAGCGTAGACAGTGATACTACAAATGTTTACATCTTTACCCTCTCAGTCCTCTCCATCCTTAAAACCGATGATGACATGCCCCTCATCTATCCCCAGCTTATCCAACATGACCAACAAGAACCACTCATATTGGATTGTTTTCAAAATGACGAAGCAATTGTAGAATTCCTTGGACTACGGAAAGGCATACCACAAGGTGATCATAAGGCAGGATTTGCTATTGATCTAGATTCCACAACATATTTTGGGGAGTCAACTCCCTCTTCCAGTCATCAAAATGAAAAAAGAAAAGAAAAAGAAAAAAATCAAAAGAATAGGTCTTTGAGTGAAAACCGTAAGGCACTCTTTGATCATACAAAAGTAAAAATAAAAGATGTAATTGCAGGTGAAAACCTCTCTGAGGTGCCCAAAGGTGGAAGAGTGGACATACCCCTATCAAGTCAGGACAAATCAACATTGCTTGTGGAAATGATCAAGGAAATCAATTTGGGTACATCTGACAGTCCTAAGGTCAATCATTTTGCTACTTCTCTATCAAAACAGGAAAAGCTAGATTTTGTCAATTTCTTTCTTGACCAGAAGATCAGCTTTGTGTGGTCCTATGCAGATATGCTTAGCCTTGATCCAGAATTAATCCTTCATCATTTGCCATTGAAAGCAGATGCCAAGCCCGTCAAACAGAAACTTAGAAAGATGCATCCCCAGGTGGCTCTTTTGGTCAAAGTGGAACTAAAAAAATTACTGGATGTGCGCTTTATCAGACCCATTGATTATGCAGACTGGATTTCAAATTTAGTACTAGTTAGCAAGGTAATTGGGGGCATCAGAATCTGTACAGATTTTATGGATCTCAATAAAGCATGCCCTAAAGATGATTTTCCACTGCCAAACATAAACATCATAGTTGACATGACTGTTGGATATGAGATGCTCTCATTAATGGATGGTTTCTCTAGCTATAACCAAATTCACATTGGTCCTAAAGATCAACATAAGACCACATTCACATGTGCTTGGGGTACCTATTGCTGGAATGTAATGCCTTTTGGTCTTAAAAATGCAGGCGCAACATATCAAAGAGCAATGACGACAATTTTTCATGATTTCATGCATACTTTGATGGAGGACTATGTTGATGACTTGTTATGCAAATCTGTCACAAGAGATAGTCATCTAGCCATCTTGGGACCTATCTTTGATCGAATGGCAACCTACAATCTCTGACTTAATCCAAAAAAGTGTGTCTTTGGTGTCATAGCTGGCAAATTATTAGGATACATTATTTCTAATTGAGGCATCGAAGTCGACCCGGCCAAGGTTAAAGCAATAATGGATATGCCTCCTCCTTCCAACCTCTGGCAATTAAGAAGTCTGCAAGGAAAGCTCCAATCAATCCACCACTTTATAGCTTAGTTGGCAGACAAATGTCATCCATTCCAGCATTTATTGCATAAAGGAGTTGCTTTTAAAAGGACCGAGCAATGTCAATCAGCCTTTCAAGCTCTCAAGGACTATTTGCTGTCGCCGCCTATCCTAATGCCTCCTATAGAAGGAAAGCCATTTATATTGTATATTTCTGCAGCTGAAACAGCACTAGGAGTTCTCTTGGCTCAACAGGATGAGAACGACAAAGAGCGAGCTATTTATTATATTAGCCGGACATTAGTAGGCTATGAGCTGAACTATTCAACTATTGAACGGGCATGCTTAGCCGTGGTATTTGCAACACAAAAACTCTAACACTATATGCTAAGTCACCAAACATTGCTGGTTGCCAAGATTGATCCTTTGAAATATTTGCTTAGCAGAGCAGCTTTGACGAGTCACCTAGCCAAATGGGTGATGATCCTCAGTGAATTTGATATTGAGTATATGGAGCGAAAGGCAATCAAAGGACAAGTCATAGCAGATCAACTTGCAGAAGCTCCTATTTATGATGATCATCCCATGTTGATAGATTTTCCAGATGAATCTGTCTTTGCTATTACATCTTCTAATGAATGGAAGTTATATTTTGACAGGTCCCATACCAAGTTCGGGTCTGGATCAGGCATGTTGTTTGTCACCCCTCAAGGTGATGCTACTCCCAAGTCTTACAGGATAACTTTCCATTATACCAATAACATTGCAGAGTATGAAGCACTGGTCATAGGACTCCAAGTAGCGGTCCACTGGAACATCATACATTTACAAGTCTATGAAGATTCTCAATTAATCATCCGATAAGTCAATGATGACTATGAAACAAAAGATGAAAAGCTTATTCCCTATAAGCACATAGTAGATTTCTTCAAGACAAAATTCACAGCTATCCATTTCAATCAAGTGCCAAGAATGCAAAACAAGTCAGTAGATGCAATGGCTACAATCACTTCCATGTTGAATATGCCCCATAATATAGACAAGTGTGAATTTTTGGTTGAACAATTACTTGTCCCTTCTTTTGACATTCCAACAGCAGATGTGATGTGCATTCTTGCTGGTCCTAACTCCCCATGGTAAAATGATATATATCAATATTTGAAATCCCAGACCTTACCACCTAACCTTTTCGCTAATCAACGCCGAGCCTTTATCTGACAAGTGGCCAAATATGTCATCATTTCCAACACCATTTACCATCGTTCCTTTGACCATACCCTCCTCAGGTGTTTGGATTCTAACAAAGCACAAATGGCTTTACACGAGGTTCACGATGGTATATGCGGGGGCCATTTCAATGGTCTAAGCTTAGCCAAAAAGTTGATTCGTGCTGGGTATTATTGGCCCACTCTATAAAAAGATGTTCACGATTTTGTTAAGAAGTGCTACAAGTGCCAGATCCATGGAAATTATATTCATGCACCAGCCCAAGATCTACATTCTGTCATTTCTCCATGGCCTTTTTCTCAGTGGGGATTAGATCTTATTGGCAAGATTCATCTGACATCTGCAAATGGACACAAGTTCATCATTACAGCCACAGAGTATTTTACAAAATGGATCGAGGCTATCCCCATGACCTATATCACTGGAGTCCAAATTTCAAAATTCTTACTGAACTATATCATATGCAGATATGGGGTTCCCCTTGCCATAGTCACAAATAATGGTCGACCCTTTAATAATAAAGATGTCAAAGAACTCTATGAAAAGTTTCATATTCAACACCATTTTTCCAGTCCATACTATCCACAGGGTAATGGTCAAGCTGAAGCATCAAATAAAACCATTATCAAGATCCTGAAAAAGGTTGTCAATGATGCTAGTTGAGATTGGCATGTACAGTTGAATCCAGCACTATGGGCCTATCGCACTTCTATCCACACACCTACTGGCGCAACACCTTATTCCTTGGTGTATGGTGCGGAAGCTATTTTACCTTTGGAAGTGGAGATTCCTTCCTTGCATGTTTCCTTGCAACATCTGATTGATGATGAGACACACAGAGTATCTTAGTTGCATCAGCTTGAGATGTTAGATGAGAAATGTCAGACAGCCCTGACACATTTGCAAGCATATCAAAACCGTCTCTGTCGCTCTTATAATAAGAAAGTCAAAGGGTGACACTTCGAAGTGGGAGATCTGGTTTTAAAGGCAAACCCCAAGAATGCATAGTCTACTGACATCATTAAGGGCAAGTTTGAACCTAATTGGGTTGGGCCTTTCATAGTGATTGCAGCCTATGGCTCGAGGGCATATCAGCTTGCCACTCCAGAAGGTGAACCTTTCTCCGATCCTATAAATAGCATGCACCTTTGCAAGTACTAGGCATAGTTTTCTATCAGCACTTTTTCAAGTATGATCCTGAAAAAATACAAAAAAATGAAAAAAAAAGCAAAAAATACAAAAAAATGAAAAAAGCAAAAAAATACAAAACAATGAAAAAAGCAAAAAAAATACAAAAAAAAAATGAAAAATACAAAATACAAAAAAAAAAAAAAAAAAGTGAAGAAAAAGAGCAAAAGAGTAAAGAAAAATGATTCGCCCTCTAGTGAAAACCTGGCAAATAGGCGCTTTGGGCAAGTACCATTGATGTAGAGAGATCAACTCTGGAACTCTCCCTAAGGATTAAATCAACTCAAGGAGACACATCAAAGGATCCTCTACATGCTAGGTGATTCAAAACCAAACTCAACTCAACACACCCAACCAAGGATAACATCAAAACGGTTTGTTCCAACACCTCTATTGGTCTTAAAACATCCCAAAAACCATAAGACAAGGTTCTACACACCCCCAAACTCAGACTCAAACTCATAAACCAAACTTGCTCTTCTAGGCTCTATTCCTTGTAGCCTCCAAATCGGGTATTTTCAAATTTTCTCCAAATCATCCCAAAACACTTGACAAAAAAATTACATATTTAGACACCCATTTGGATGTTACAAAACATATCAGAAAATAAATATAGGTTGTTTCGGACGGACCCTTTTCTGTCCTCAAATGTGCCCCTTTTTAGCCTTAAAAACCACCCACTTTACAAAGGAAGTACCAACAAAACTTAACACCAGATTAAACCCTTTTGTACAGTCTCTTATTATGTTCCCAAACCAAGTATTTTTCAGGTCTTAGGTCTTGGTTGCACTCCTAGATACCCAAACACCAAAAACCTCACTAAATCACCCTTTTCCCTAGGGCTTTCTAGAAATATCACTTCCAATCACTTCCAAGGCTCAACCAAAGTTCAAAAACCCTCAAGATGGTGTGTATAGACACTTAAATGCATAAAATACCCCCCTTGTTCAATTAGATTCTCTGCTGCTACACTCTAGCCTTCATTTTCACTCATTTCCAGTCACTTTTCTTCAACTTTCATGCAACTTTCATGGTGTACACCTGCACTCTTCACTCCTTCCTATCAATCATGGGTTATAAAACTATTGTACATGTTATTTGGCATCCATCCTATGAGAATCAGACCTGTACATTCATAGGATGGATCCTTACATGCTTGGAAATTCACAAATTAGTGAAAAAAATCACTGTCTTTTCTGGGACAGTCAGCAATAAATAAAAATATGATACTTTCAAGACTTCAAAAATGCACTCAATACATCAAAGGAATAACCAATAAACCCCCAATGTATAGCAATGATGATCCCTTAGCCTTTCAATGCAAAGAAAGGATGAAAAAACAAGGATTTGACAGCAAATAAAGAGTTTTTAAATTAATTTTCTGAGACAGTCCGTACAAGTCCATACCAGCATCATCCAACCACACAAAAATTACTTTAGAGACTTTATAAGACCTTCCCCAACCAACTCCAACCAATCTCCAACTAATCCAAGTGATTAAAATGTCAAAACAACTCTAAAACTTATTTCCCACCAAAACTGGAACTAGTTGTTGAAATTCAAAATTTGAATTTTCAACTTTATTTCTAATACTTTTAATCAACTAAAACCTATCCCATTCAACTTATTTTGACATAATAAGATCATTAAATCACAATAAACTCCTATCCAACCTATCTAGACTCCATCATCCTCTTACATTGCATTTTGGTCCTTAGGCCTTTATCAGGACCTTTAGGACTTTTACATAATTTATTGAATTCAACATTACAATAGGCCATTATAGGCTTCAAAACATTCCAATTGACCTCTAGTGATGTCATATCACTCTCCTTAGTCCTTGGTGTCCTCCTTTGTTCATTTGCCCTCCTGGATGCTCCGACATCATACTCCCCACCAATAAGAAAATTCTTGTCCCAAGAATTGCTCCAATGATCAGTCTGATTTCTTTTTGCTATCATCCTTTGAGTAGGGATCAGATAGTCCCCAAATGTGACTTGCTTCCTTCCTTTCCAACCTGTACTCACATCACAAAATGGATTAGAAACAAAACATGCTTTGGTGTGTCCTTGTCTAGGACATGGCTGCTCATAACTAGTCTGTACATCTGCTCTTCTTTGATCCACTTGTTGTACCTGCAACTTCTCTTTCACATCCACATATCCTTGCTCAACAATAGGACATTTTACTGAACCAACTTGTACAAAAGATAAATCCCATAAATCATCATGAAGAGGACTGTTTTTTCTCATAGTCTGCTGCAAATTAACATCTTCCTTCCAACCAGTATCTTCTTGTTTTTCAACCTGCCTTATCATTGGTAAATGCTCCCCAAAACATATTATAGGATGCTCTTTCAAGACCCCCAAAGGTAAAGGATTCAACTTATATTTCTGACCATCTTTATGAACCAAATATGTGTTATCAAAACCATCATGTATTGTTCTTCTACTATGTTGCCAAGGTCTTCCTAATATCAAATGTGCACAAGTCATAGGAACCACATCACATAATACCTTATCTTGATATGGACCAATAGAAAAATTCACATAAGCCTTCAAACTAACCTCTACATGCTGTTGTTGGGTGACCCAAGTGGCCTTGTAGGGATTAGGATGGTCAAATGGTACAATTCCTAACTTGGTTATCATATCAAGAGACACAAGATTACTATGTGATCCTGAATCAATGACTACCTTACATATCTTTCCTTTGCATAAACAAGTAGTTCTAAAGATTGTTACCTTTGGTTCTTGCTGAAGTTTCTCACCTTGCCTTACCATCAAGAAGTCACCTTCAAGAACTGGGTCTACTCTCTTTGATTCTTCTTTCTTCTCATCTTCTTGTACCATATAGACTCTTCTATCTCTGCCTTGTTTTGATTCATTCCACTTAGGGCATCTGAATGATTGGTGCCCAATCTCATTGCAATGAAAACACTTACCTGTAAAGATTCCACTTCCTCTTCCTCCTCCAAATCTACCACCTCTAGGGTTGTATCCTCCTCTTGGTTCTGAAAAACTTTCTTTGCCTTTCTCATTGTTGCCTTGCCCTTGATCTCTATTACCTCTTCCTCTATTAGAAATGCCTCCTCTTCCACCATTACTTGATCTTTCTTGTTTTCTCTTCAACTTCTCCTCAACCCTAATGGCCAACTGATAGCATTCACCCAAGGTTCTAGGTACTTGTAGACCAATCTCATCTTGTAAGTTGTATCTCAAGCCATTTATATACCTGGCTATTTTCTCCTCTTCTTCCTCATATCCTCCTCTAATACTAAGCTTGTGAAATTGCTCAGTATAAGCCATTACATCCATTTCTTTTTGCTTCAGATTTTGCCTCATCCTCTTCACATGAATGGTATAATCAGAAGGTAGGAACTGCTCCTTCATCAAACTTCTCATCCTTGACCATGTAGACACTTTTGTTAATCCTCTTACCATCCTATCATTTTGAAAACTAGTCCACCATGTCAATGTTGTACCTCTCAACTTTGTCTTTGCAAATTTCACTTTCTTCTCCTCTTCCATTTCTTCAAACTCAAAATAGTTATCCAAGGCATCAAGCCATCCCAACACCTCTTCACTATCCATCTTCCCTTGATAGATAGGCAAATCAATATGACTCTTACCTCCACTACCTTGTACTGCCTTCAGCAATCTAACCAACCTTCTTTCTTCAGGGTCATCTATGTGATTTGTTGGCTGCTCTTGGTCTGCTACCTCATTCACTTCTTCTTCATCATTGTTCCCTATGTTGTCTTGCTCCATTCTTCTTCTTCTATCCCTCTCAAGGTTTTCTATCCTTGCTTGCATATTCTCTCTTTCTCTTCTCCATTGTCTTTCTTCTCTTGCTTTAGCCTGCTCTTTTGCTGCATCTTGTTCCCTTCTTTCCCTTCTTTCCCTTTCTAGGATTTCCTTCAATTCTTCTAGTTCTCTTGCCAATTGATTCTTAGGTGCCATAACTACCCTTACCAAACCTTCACCAGATCTTTTACTGATGCTCTGATACCACTTGATGCAGAAAGATCAACTCTGGAACTCTCCCTAAGGATTAAATCAACTCAAGGAGACACATCAAAGGATCCTCTACATGCTAGGTGATTCAAAACCAAACTCAACTCAACACACCCAACCAAGGATAACATCAAAATGGTTTGTTCCAACACCTCTATTGGTCTTAACACATCCCAAACACCATAAGACAAGGTTCTACACACCCCCAAACTCAGACTCAAACTCATAAACCAAACTTGCTCTTCTAGGCTCTATTCCTTGTAGCCTCCAAATCGGGTATTTTCAACTTTTCTCCAAATCATCCCAAAACACTTGACAAAAAAATTACATATTTAGACACCCATTTGGATGTTACAAAACATATCAGAAAATAAATATAGGTTGTTTCGGACGGACCCTTTGCTGTCCTCAAATGTGCCCCTTTTTAGCCTTAAAAACCACCCACTTTACAAAGGAAGTACCAACAAAACTTAACACCAGATTAAACCCTTTTGTAAAGTCTCTTATTATGTTCCCAAACCAAGGATTTTTCAGGTCTTAGGTCTTGGTTGCACTCCTAGATACCCAAACACCAAAAACCTCACTAAATCACCCTTTTCCCTAGGGCTTTCTAGAAATATCACTTCCAATCACTTCCAAGGCTCAACCAAAGTTCAAAAACCTTCAAGATGGTGTGTATAGACACTTCAATGCATAAAATACCCCCCTTGTTCAATTAGATTCTCTGCTGCTACACTCTAGCCTTCATTTTCACTCATTTCCAGTCACTTTTCTTCAACTTTCATACAACTTTCATGGTGTACACCTGCACTCTTCACTCCTTCCTATCAATCATGGGTTAGAAAACTATTGTACATGTTATTTGGCATCCATCCTATGAGAATCAGACCTGTACATTCATAGGATGGATCCTTACATGCTTGGAAATTCACAAATTAGTGAAAAAAATCACTGTCTTTTCTGGGACAGTCAGCAATAAATAAAAATATGATACTTTCAAGACTTCAAAAATGCACTCAATACATCAAAGGAATAACCAATAAACCCCCAATGTACAGCAATGATGATCCCTTAGCCTTTCAATGCAAAGAAAGCATGAAAAAACAAGGATTTGACAGCAAATAAAGAGTTTTTAAATTAATTTTCTGAGACAGTCCGTACAAGTCCGTACCAGCATCATCCAACCACACAAAAATTACTTTAGAGACTTTATAAGACCTTCCCCAACCAACTCCAACCAATCTCCAACTAATCCAAGTGATTAAAATGTCAAAACAACTCTAAAACTTATTTCCCACCAAAACTGGAACTAGTTGTTGAAATTCAAAATTTGAATTTTCAACTTTATTTCTAATACTTTTAATCAACTAAAACCTATCCCATTCAACTTATTTTGACATAATAAGATCATTAAATCACAATAAACTCCTATCCAACCTATCTAGACTCCATCATCCTATTACATTGCATTTTGGTCCTTAGGCCTTTATCAGGACCTTTAGGACTTTTACATAATTTATTGAATTCAACATTACAATAGGCCATTATAGGCTTCAAAACATTCCAATTGACCTCTAGTGATTTCATATCACTCTCCTTAGTCCTTGGTGTCCTCCTTTGTTCATTTTCCCTCCTGGATTCTCCGGCATCAACCATGGTGAAAACCTGGCAATCAGGTGCCATGAGTAATGAGATCATTGCTCCATCATCTATCATGACTTCTAGCTATGCTTTCTTTTGGCCGGTTTATCATGCCTATCTTTGTCTTGACCCAATGTTCTATTTCGGGCCTGTTATTGGTCAACATCATTGTCTTGCATACTCCAGTTTCTTGTACATATGTTTTGTTCCCAGTCTATATATATGTCTTGCAAATGTGCATTGGGTGTGTTCCCCTTGTCATGATCAATCACTGGAACTTAAAATTGAAAAATGTCCTGAAAAAAGTCATAAAAATTTGAAAAATGTCCTAAAAAAAGTCAAAAAAAAAAAAAAAAAATTGAATAATGTCCTGAAAAAAATCCCTAGAAAAATTGAATAATGTCCTGAACAATCCCTAAAAATCAAAAAATGTCCTGAAAAAAATCCCTAAAAAGTCAAATAAAGTCCTGAAAAAATGAACACAAAAAAATTGTAAAAACTCAAAAAGCAAAACAAAAACAAAAGCAAGCATTTTGCAATAAATGATCCCTTTGTGCATAGATAGATTGTTGAGCATACATCCAACAACAATCAATTCAACACTACGCTTTACTGAAATCATGCATTAACAGATGAACTTTTTCGATCAAACCAGACATTCAAACTGATCTAAACTGTCATATCAATCGAATATTGGCATCAAAATCATTTGTACTTGTTCCTATTATCATGGGTCTTATACAAGGTGTGGTATACCCGAAACTAGACTATGTCCTATCTTAGATGGGGTAACACATGTCCTGAAACCAGATAGCATGATCATCTTATCAGCACTTTCAACTTTTGATAATGAAGATCAAGATGTTTGTTTGATTTACTTGCATTTGTGCATCTTATCTTTTTATTGATTTATCTTCGATCATGTTCCTATGTTGCTTGATGATGTCACTGAGTGATTTAGAGTGACCGGGATGGTTCATGGTCCCTTTCTTTTTTTTGATTGTGATTATCATTTGTCTATGATGTGTCTGTCTTTTGCAAAAAGGGTTGCATTTCAGCTCTGGCCTTCAATGCCATGAGGCTATCCATCCATTTTGCTACATAAAAATAAAGGTTCTCACCTACAAAGTGCATTACTGAAAGCAAGTTTTTCTTCATCTCTAATTGTCCTCTGTCTCATTTCTTCTTACTAATGTTTCTTCCGTCAGTTCGGATAGTCAGTTTGGTCTAGTGCTCTGATCTACACACACATATGCTGCATCCTACATCCATTTGGTTAGTACATATGCATTACATCGAGTATCGTATCAAGCATTTTATCCATTTCATATTATAAATGCATCAAAAACACATAAAAATATATCCATACATGTTCATAAACAGTGCATAAGTTATCCATACATAGAAAAATAACTACAAATCATAACACATTGTATCCCATCATATCGATGCATATCATATCATATATCACAATAATATCGGAGTACAAAATTGGACTGTTTGTCCTACGTATGGCCCGCAGGCTGATTACATAATATCAAACTACATATATCATCTATTTGTAATAAAGGAGTACGTGCCTCTATCACTAGGTGCTCCCTCTGTCCTCCTCATCCCTGCCATGTCTCATGGATGATGTCCCTCCTGCCCCTAGTCCTGACTGTGGTGGTCTCATAGGTCCACTCACCCCCATGCTGCTCAATGACCTCCGAGAGCGTGCCCTGCTCTCTATCGTCGATCGTGCCCGATATGAAGCTGCTCTCTACTCTGGTGGAATGGCACCCTCATATAGTGTCCTCCAATGGCGTATCTCCTTTCTAATCTCTACTAGCATCTATACCATCTCCCATGCATTGGCATCTCTAATCAACCCAATGAACTCAGTGACTCTCTATTCCTCTCACTGTGCCTGAGCTATTGTTGTATCTTGAGCTACTGTGAGTCTGGCTATCTCCGCTCTAAACTAATCCTGCTAACTCACTATGGTAGCCCTGCACATCTCCATCTCTTCTATTCTAGCTGTCTCTGGCTCTATGGGTATATCATGCAATGCCTCCTAATCGCTTGAATCTGGCCCATCATCTCCATCCCCATCATCTCCCTCATTCATCCTCATCCCCACCCTCATCGTCCTCGTCATCATCATCTCCCTCCTCCCTTGCGCGTGGGAAGTCCTCCTGTCTCCTCAGTACTGGAATATCAGGATCTGTCAAAGGCACTGGCTGTCATCATGCAAACCATATCTCATACTCCTCTGTCATCCCGGCATCCACCACATCTGACCTCCAATCCCATTGTCTCTGTTGTAACTGTACAAAGTTAGCATATGCTATGTGTGGCTAAATCATACTCCCCCACTGACTCATCTCTCTGTGAGATTAGGCAAAGCATGCAGTCCTCCTAGGTACATACTGCCTCTCTCCAAACTGTCGTCTGCTCTCTCTGGTAGGTACATCTCAATCACTCTCTGGTGATTCACTGGTCACCCAATCAGGTACCTCTCCTATCTATAATATGGTAGCTCATCATGATCATCTGACCATCCAAGGCAATCAAGATATGGCCTCCATGTGAACTCTCTCAGTCTGTCTAGCTCATGTCGCCAGTACAATATGTATCCAAATGGACCCTATCTTAGTGCTCCCCCATAGCAATACACATATGGTTGGTGTGGTATAACCTGTCTCTCTGTAATCAGCCAAAATATGGCTATGTGCTCAAATGCCCATACCTGTAGCAATGTGACTCCGCAGCTCAGAGTCTGAACTCCCTGATATGCTATCTGATGCAGCTGAAAATATAGGATAGCAAGCACACATGGTCCCCATGCATACACTGTCCCCTCTGTCATCATCTTCTCTAGCACTCTTCCCCATCCAATAGGGAATCCATGTCCTCGTCTGTCCCCTGCTAGTAGACATGCTATCACCACATATCGCTGATCATACTCTACTGCCATGGTCTCCCGGTGAATCTCCCTCTCGACGATGTCCAGATCATCTGTGTCACACTCGAATAGTCTGCATAACGCATCTCTCCCTGTCATTGGATCATACTCTACCATCTCTCAATGTATCCAAATGTGAAGGATGCACCATACATCCTCTAATGTCACTATCGCCTCTCCAGTTGCCAGATGGAATGAGGAGGTCTCTGAATGCCATCGCTCTGCTAATGCGGTAAGCAATCCTGTGTTTGCCCTAATCTCGGGCATGAATGTGATATAATATATCCCAAGTCTCACTAGGATATCTCTGTCTGTGCTCCTCAGTCTATGCCGTAGCATGAAACAGTCTGGTCGGTTCTCTCGCGTGATCAACGGATACTATCGACTCTGCATCACAATTGGGGCACATTTTTGTCAGTATTAGGGTTTGCTCCTATGGGCTACATTTCTTTGTTTCATGGCCAAATCAGGGTGTTCTTTATCTATTCTGACCTATCCTACCCTTGTCCCCCCTTTCCGGATCATTGGCATGTTGTTTTTGACCTAACTTGAGTACCCAGGGCACAACTACGCCTGTGTTGTGTATCCTGCACCTATGTCACATAAACTGTTCCTGTGTACCCTTACACAAGTGTAGAAGACATGACACAAGCACAAGATTTGCCCTACACAAGCGCAAAACTCAGTTTTTGCAGTTTCTATGGGCCCCGCAATGTCCCACAAGCAATCAAAATTCATGAAATTGAAAATATGGGTTTTTGCGATCCATACCGCTGCTCTTGCATCATCTGATCATCTGTAAGTACGTACATGTTCTCTGAGGTGATCCACCATTGGAATGTTCACCATCTCTCTGCAAGTGTCCTTGTCCAGAGCAACAAATCCTCCTCTTTGGCTAGTGCAAATGAGCAATTTTCACTCTCTTGGTCTAATTTATAGATCTTTGTCAGTGCATAGATGGACATGCACCCTCTCCATCTTATGTTGGTCGTGGTCTTTTTCACCTTAAATTGGTTGTCCTTCATGCATCCGATCCCCAATTGTCAGTCCGTTTGATCCTATCATTTTTTATTGATCAATTGGCCTCTTTTCTGCATGTTTCCGGCCAATTCCCCGAGGGGGCATGCATATGTCATTGTCAGTTGTCTAGGGAATTTTCATTATTGTTCTTTGAAACAATGCTTAAACTCACATTGTCTCAAAGAGGGGCAAAATTTAGGCACCTAAAAATGGTCAATGCTTGCGGAGTCATGATTTAATATTTGCACATTGCCTCATTTTAGGTTTTTGTGTCGCATTAACATTTCTTCTATGTTGCGTACTTGGTCTTTATCATTTGCGAGCATCGAGTCATTCTTCTACATTCTTCAATCATCTCGTTCTCAAATTTGGTCTTGTTGACAACAATCTTCAGTCATGATTTTGGTCAATCTTATCCTGTCACATCAATGTGCGTGCTTATTTGTCATCATTTTGGACATCGTCAATCCTAATTAGGGTTTTGTCTTCTTATCAATCTTATCATCATGCGATCGATTTGTCATCGATCTTTGTCATTGTTCGATATTGTCATTTTGCAATCGATTTGTCATCGATCGTGGTTATTTTTCAATCTTGTTGTCTTGCAATCTATGTTGTCATCAATCCTTGTCATCTGGTCAATTTTGTCATTTTGTGATCAATTTATCATCAATCGTCGTCGTCTTCTCAATCATGTCAATTTGGATCAATTAGTCATTTTTCCTCATCAATTGGCACATTTATCAATCAAATCATTTATCACATTGGTTATTTATCAATTCAAAATCATGATCGAGTTAACTATCTTTTGTCAAGACCTAATTGTCATTCTCGCATTGCTAATTTATCTTCTGGGGTTTCATGATTTAATCCTTTAACCTTGTGTGTCATTTCTTCCTCTAGGATTAATAATTTATTTATTTATCCTAAGTCTTCTCATTTCAATTAAATGTTCATTTAATTGGCTAATTATTCCTCTTTTTGTGAATTAATTAATAAATGACAAATTATTAATTAATTTACCTAATTTCTTAACTCCTAATTTTCATCAATTTCAATTTTCTAATTTCCTAATTTCTAATTTCAATTCCCTCTTATTTCATCTCATAATTCCATGGGAATGACATTTCAATTTGTCATAATTTGTCATAATTGACAATCAATCAATTTTGACATAGAAATTTGTAATAAATTATCAATCAATCAAATTTTTCATAGAAGGTGCATAATTTGTCATAATTTGTCATAATTGACATGTTTGATTTGCAATTTCCATTAGAATTGAATCATGCTAATTTGGTCTTTTTCTCCAATTTCTCTATAAATTGGATGAATTTCTTCAATCCCAATCAAATCACAGAATCAGATAATCACATAATCACATAATCAAATAATCAGATAATCACTTTTTTTAGTCAATCACGCTTCAAGTACTCTTGTCCCAATGTCAATCTTGCTTTCACATTAGGTGTATGCACTTGAAGGTGAGATCCACAAACAAAGGCTATTTGGAGAAGAAATAAGGACAATGGAGCTGCATGAAGGAGCATTCAAATCTACATTTGGTTTGCATATGTCTTTAATTTTGAATGTTTTGATTTTATGTCTCTATTGAGTGTGTTTAGGATAGATCATTGCATTTTAGTTTTCGTGATTGAGCTAGATTAGTTTTGATACTTGCTTTGATGATTTCAGATTTCCTAACGTATAGAATTAATTAAATATTAATTTAATTAATTGATGGCTAGTGGGTTTTTAATCAAATAAATAGCAAATATTCATTTAATTAAAATGGACACATTTATGTGACTACATTTGCCCCTCTTTGAGATGGTATGGTTTATCATGTCATTTCAAAGAAATAAAATAGGTGTGAAGAAATATACCCCATAAAATGTTAATTTAATGGGTGGTATGCCCTCTCGAAAGATGGGCCGAATTTTTTTCAAAAAATCGGGCAATCTCTCAAAAAGGAATGAAAATTGGAGGGGTGATAGAAGAGAATATTTTAGTAATACTAGTGAAAAAATAGAAGAAATCGGAGATAAAATGAAGAAATGGGAGGCTTGGGAAGTTCATGGGGACCACGACGGTGAGCGGGGTAAAATTAGGGTTACGGCGAAGGGTATATATGGGGAGGAAGCGGTGAAAACAAGCTCATTTGTACTTGTCTTTATAGTGAATTTTGAGCTCTGATATTGACCTTTTGAAAGAGCAAGCAGCAGTCAGGATGTCGACGCCTATAGCAGATCATCGACTAGAGTGAGCTCATCAATTCCAACAACTAGATGACTACGGACCAGTGGCATGTGAATTTGAATTTTTTATTTTTATGCATTTTTGATAATTTTTTTGCTTGGTCCAAGTTGAGTCAATACAATAGCGCTAAAACTGTGTTTTGGCGCTATTGTCAACTAAATTAGTGCTTTTGTGCCATTGTGGTGCTTTTGTATAGTCATTTTAGCACATTTGTCAAGTCTAGCGTTATTGCATAGTTGAATTAGAGTTGTTGCGTTGTTAGTGCTATTAAGTAGTTGATTGAGCACTTTTGTTGTGAGGTGGCACTATTGTATAGTTGTTATAGTGCTATTGTTGGTTTAGGGCTATTGGGTAGTTAATTTAGTGCATTTGTTAGCACTTTAGCGCTATTGTGTACAAAATAGCACTTTTGTTAGGAAAATAGATGCCCCAGTGTGTTTGAACAAGAATCTCCTGATGCCAATGGTGGATGGATGGAGATGTGAGGTGAGGGATTTGGAGGGGGTGGTGGATTTGGAGGTGGAGGTGGGGGTGGTGGACGATTACAGTGGAGAGGGAGAGGTGGGTAGCCATTGTGACTATCTCAGGGACCTTTGATACAAGGAGGCATGAGAGTAGGTGGTAGGGATGTAGGTGAGGGCCATGTACCTATGGAGATAGGGGAGGGAGCCATTGGAGAGGGAGCCACTGGAAAGGTACCTATGGATATGGGGGAGGGAGCAATAGGTGGTCGAGATTTGTGAGATCATATGATACTAGTTGACTGTAGTGTTGCGAGAGAGAGATTAGGCCATGGAGAGATTAGCAGAGTTGTAAGAGAGAATCCAGGTTGGAGTAGGAGCATAGGGTCCTACTGGGGAGGTGATGAGGGAGATGTGGTGAGCACATGTGGAGATAGATTATTGGTGGGGGTTATATGAGTAGGTGGTGCCAGCTAATCAGCGAGCACTAAGCTATTCCCAGGTGCATCGGGAAAGATCAGAGTAGTCTCAGAGGATGCAGAGCAGTGGTGGTGTGATGGGGCCTCCACGGAGAGATAGTGCAGGTGGTGCAGGGGGTAGCGGGGGAGTAGGTGGTGATGGTGGTGCAGGTGGAGATGGTGGTCCAGCATCTTGTCAGAGTGGCATCTAAGAGAGCATTTGGTATGCTTTTATATTGTCATTTTTTACTATGTCTTGGATGGCTCTTGGTAGATAATATTTTGGACTTCATTGTACTCTGATACATGTATGTGTTTGTCGATATGATATGATATATGAGGAGATCCCATATTTTGCGATGATATGGTATGGATTTATGCAGGATGATGATCTTATGATTTTATTTTTAGATGGACACTTGTACTTGCTATATGTATGTGTTGATGAGATGATTCCTATATGCATATTTTATGATGATTTATTCCTACATGATGTCTATATGCATGTTTTATGAATGTGATGCTAACATGTGGATGCAGGTTGATGTGCATAGTTTTTTTATGTAATGCTTTATGTATGTAATGTCATGATGATGATGTATGCATAATGAGATGATGCTAATTATGATATAGACAATATCTTGTACTTTATGGTGAATCGATGATGAGATAATGATATGCAATGATGTTGATTATATCTAAAATGTAATGAATGAATGATTTATGTAAATGCATCTAGATGGTTAAAAATGAATGCTTATATGGATAAACAAATGTAAAGTACAAATGTTTATATGATTATTTCTAAATGAATGCATATGTGTAATGTATAAACCAATGTTGATACAAATGTTTTTTGTGTTATGATCTAAATGGTGAAAAATATGACAAAGTAAAATGATAATGTAATGATAATACAATTCATGGGTAATGAATAACTGCACCTTAATGCAATTAAAAGGATAATGAAGGTATTATAATGAATCCTAAATGAAATCATTCGTAAGATGAAATGAATGATTATATTCTTATACTAGATGGATAAATGAATGCTCTTTAACTAATGGATAGATACATAGATGTATGCAACTACGGGAATCTAAAAAAATGCATGGTAGACAAGTTTAAATGATGATTGGTAAATGACACTAAATGAAGGCATAGTAATGACTAATAATGGTAGTAAATGCAATGAAGAGGAATTTATCATACAAATGAATCTAAATGGCATGATTGTGTGATGATGAAATGATATAATGATACTAATGTAAGTAAATGATAATGAATTGTATGTATTTAAATGCACTCTAATGAATATCTAAGATTTTAATAAACCTATATGCAAGTAAATGATAATGAACTAGGCTTATGCAAATGTAACTAAATGTAAGGAAATGATGATGGGATTATGATAATGAGTGCAAGGTTGTTTTAAACTTTTGCATGATGCACTAATGATGTATCAAAGGACTTTGTTGTGATTGTATCGAAGACCAACTCAATTTTTATATAACTTCTCATATTATACTTGATCACACTTGCATACAAAACCATGCATATGAATAATGAATGATTAAATGGATGGGTGACATGCAACAGAATGTAATATAAGTAGATGAGATGGAATGATGATCCATAGTGCTTTATTTTCATCATTGAGAATGATAATATAGAGCTTGGATGAGGTAGAAGGAACCAAGGATGAAGCTTATACCTGCAAACAAATAATGTAAATAAAGAATAAAGAATATGGACCCTCGATAATGGTTCATGCTCATATGGGCAAGGTATATGTTGTAGTCAGCAAACCATAGTGATCCATGACTGTATTTTGCATATGATCACATAGTTTAGTGAATTTCCCACATAGACACCATTAGCACATGCCCCAAAAATTCACCAGAATAATTCGCAGAAGACATACAAACAATGCTTAGGAACCATCCCAGACACTCTAATAACTTATGGATATCTCAGAGTAGCATAGGAACTTGATATATATAAATGAATGAATAACCTACAAATCAACCAAGTGTTTGATAGCTTAAACAAAATTTTCTTGTCAAAGAAAATGTCATCTTGTCTTTGTTTCGCTAAGGAAGGATGCATCCTTGTTAAGATAGTTTGCATGTCGATGTTGATTATTTGGTTGATGTGATAAGTGATCATCATTTGAGTATTTCACAGTGTTTGTTTGTTATCCTCTTGGATGTGTATGTACAATGCGTTGCCATGTTTTTAATTGATTTTTGATATTTTCTGATGTTTTTTGGATTTTATGAGATAGTTTTCCAATGTTTTTGGTATTTTGATGATTGTTTTGAATGTTTTTGGATTTTGTGAGATATTTTTGAATGAAGAACTCAATGAATCACAAGTAATGTAGAATCCACTTCCATCAATAGGTTAAGGGTATTGCCCCCATTTTAGACATGACTATGAAAAAGTGGGATGCAAGACACATGAAGTACTATCTTTGATTGCAAATCAATAAGAAGCCATGGTTTTGGACTGATGGTTGCGTGGATGCAATGAATGTGATCGCAACAAGTCTAAAAGACACTAGAGCTATATCCTTTACAAGTGGTGGTTGTTTGCCAGGTTTTCACCATCGCACTTACCCAAGGTGCCACCAGAGTGGTTGTTCACCGTTTGGATGTATGATTTTTCTTTACTATTTTGATGTTTTTGTATTTTCTTTAGGAGATTTATTTGAATGTTTTTGGTCATTTTCTGGTATGTATGGGAGCCTAATGCTCTGTACAGCTTAAGTATAAAACCATTTTAGGTGCATGTTGTTGATCGGATATGCTAGTGGTTCTCCTTCTGAAGTAGCCAATTGATATGCCTCAGACCCAAATACAGCAATGATAACATATGGACCTAGCCAGTTTGATTCAAACTTTCCCTGATGTTCTCTATTGGGCTGGTTACATGGATTCTCTTGAAGAACAATATCAGCTACCTCAAATGTATGATGTCTAACTCGGTGATTATAGCTTCTGCTTATGCACTACTGATAGGCTTTGAGGTAATTATATGCAGCTTGTCTCTTCTCATCAAGTAGCTCTAAATATTGGAGATGGGATACTATGTATGCTTCATCATTTATGATATTATGCATGGAAACCCATAAAGATAGTATTTCAACCTCAATAGGAAGGATGGCTTCTGCTCCATAGACCAATGAGTAGGGAGTTGCACCTGTAGGGGTTTGAATGCTAGTTCGATATGCCCATAGTGTTGGATTCAATTGAACATGCCAATCATGACCAGAATTATTGACTATCTTCTTGAGGATTCTCAATATGTTCTTGCTCGATGCTTCAGCTTGACCATTGACTTGTGGGCAATAGGGAGTGGAAAAGTGGTGTTGGATGTGAAACTTCTCACAGAGCTCACGGACATCTGGATTTTTGAAAGAAAGACCATTATCTATGATGATGGACATGGGTACACCATACTGGAAGATGATGTAATTGAGGATGAATGAGGCGATTTCCTTGCCGATGAATTGGGTAAGCAAGACAACTTCGATCTACTTTGTGAAGTATTCGGTGGTGATAATAATGAATTTGTGGCCATTGGATGAAGACGGATGAATTTTACCCACAAGGTCAAGTCCCCATTGAAAAAAAGGCCATGGTGTTATGATTGCTTGCAATTCCTGTGCTAGTGCATGTATCAGGTCTCCATGAAATTGGCTTTTCTTGCATTTTCGGATAAAGTAGTAGGAGTCTCTTTCCATGGATGGCCAATAATATCCAATGCACATGAGTTTCTTGGCTAGTGAAAGACCACTTGCATGAGTTCCACAAATTCCTTCATGTACCTCTTCCAAGGCCTTTGTTATCTCATCTTGTTCCAAACATCAAAGGAGAGTACCATCAAGATTGAGTCGGTATAGGGTTTCAACAATAATGGTATATCGAGCGGTTTGGTGAATGAAAGTTTTATGTTTGTTATTCAATTGGTTAGGAGGAAGTGTATGATCGCGTAGATAGTGTAGAACTCACCATACCATGGGGATTCAGAACCAACAATGTGACATATCATCTTAGATTTGGGGATATCATAAGCGGGAATCCAAAGTTGTTCTACCAAGAACTCATAGTGTGTTGAATTATGTGGAAGATCTAGGATAGATGCAATAGTAGCCATAGCGTCACTAGCTCGATTATGATCTCTGTGTATCTGCTCAAAGGTGATAGTAGTAAATGATGTTTTTAAACTTTCCACCATTTTCTTATACGACATGAGTTTATCATCCTTGGTCTGATATTCATCTGTTACTTTTTGGATGACCAGTTCTGAGTCGCTATATATCTGTAACTCTTTCAATTTCCATTGTATGGATAGTCTAAGTCCTATGATCAAGGCCTCATATTCTGCTATGTTGTTCATGCATGGAAATGTGAGCCTATAATACTTCGGGATGTTGTCACCTTGACGTATGATAAACAAAATGCCTACCCCTGAGCAATCCCTAGTGTATGAACCA
Source organism: Cryptomeria japonica (assembly GCF_030272615.1). Taxonomy (NCBI): domain Eukaryota; kingdom Viridiplantae; phylum Streptophyta; class Pinopsida; order Cupressales; family Cupressaceae; genus Cryptomeria; species Cryptomeria japonica. Next base: position 180,703,011 of record NC_081414.1, read on the forward strand.
TCAAAGTATAGTTTCCATGGTTGTGCTTCTATGATCATGAATATCACTTCATCTGGAAAATTGGAAATCAAAGGATGATCACCTATGAGAGGTGCATCAACCAATTGATATGCAATAACTTGCCCTTTGATAGCCTTACGATCCACATACTCGATGTCAAATTCACTTAGAATCATCACCCATTTAGCCAAGCGACCAGTCAATGTTGCTTTGCTAAGTAAGTACTTTAGTGGATCAATCTTTGCAATGAGTTGTACTTTATGTGTTAACAGATAGTGCCTTAGTTTAGTGTCTGCCAAGATTACTGCTAGGCAAGCTTTCTCAATAGGTGTGTAATTGAGTTCATAGCCAACCAATGTGTGAGAGATGTAGTAAACAACACACTCTTTCCCTTCTACATTGTGTTGTGCCAATAGTACACCCAATGTTGTACTTGTTGCTAAAATATAGAGCAATACAAGTTTTCTCAGATCTAGTGGGATCAGCAATGGTGTATTCATGAGATAGTCTTTAAGCATCTGGAATGCTTACTAGCATCTAGTATCCCATTGAAAGCCGATGTTCTTGTGTAATAAGTGTGTAAATGTGTTACAGTTATCTTCTAGTTGTACAATGAATCTTCGAATGGATTGTAGTCATCCTAGTAATGTGCTTAGCTGGTTGATGTTGCATGGAGGTGGCATATCCATGATTGCTTTGACTTTGGCTAGGTCAACCTCAATGCCTTTGCTTGAGACAATTAATCCTAGAAGCTTCCCTAAGGTTACTCCAAAGACACATTTCTTTGGGTTGAGTCGAACATGATATTGTTCTTGTCTATCAAAGATTTTCTCTAACATGTCCACATGACCTTCTCTTGTGAGTGATTTTTCCAGTAAGTCATCAACATAATCTTCCATTATGGTATGCATCATATCATGGAAGATGGTGGTCATTGCTCATTGGTAGGCTGCTCCTACATTCTTTAAGCTGAAAGGCATTACATTCCAGTAGTATGTTCCCCATGGAAATGTGAAGGTCATCTTATGTTGATCCTTTGGTGTGATCTTTATCTGGTTGTACTAGGAAAAACCATTCATGAGTGAAAACATCGCATGTCTTATTGTTAGGTCCACTATTATGTCGATGTTTGGTAGGGGGAAGTCATCTTTAGGATATGCCTTGTTTAGATCTCTAAAGTCAGTACAAATACAGATGCCCCCATTTGGTTTGCCGAAAGGCACAATATTGGACATCCAATCTACATAATCAATTGGTCTAATGAAACCAACATCCATGAGTTTCTTAAGTTCTTCTTTGACTAGTACCACAATTTGAGGGTGCATCTTACAAAGTTTCTGCTTCACAGGCTTGGCTCCTTCTGCAATAGTGAGGTGATGCATGACTAAATCTGGATCAAGACCAGGCATGTCTGCATATGACCATGCAAAGTTAATCTGGTGCTTCTGAAAGAATTTGACAAACTTAGGCTATTCCTCTGGAGTTAAAAGAGATGTCATATGTATGTGGTGAGGAGTTTCAAGAGTCCCCACATTGTATGCTTTTGTCTCTTCAATAAGGATTCTTGATTGTTCCTACTATGTACTAGAGGGGAGGATGTCAAACCTTTCATCCTCAGGTGCCACAGAGAGGTTTTCACTATTGGATACACTCTTTCTTTTTACTTTTGTGGGATCAAACAATGGCACAGTGTGGTTTTCACTAGAAGATCTATGTTTTATTGTTATATTTTTGCAGCTGAAAGGTTTGGCATCCACCCCAAAGTATGCTGCACTATTAAGTTCAATGGCAAATCCAAATTTGTGATCCCCACTTGGTATGTTATCCCATAGTACCAAAAAGTCAATGATTGCCTCATTGTTTTGGAAGTGGTCAAGGCATGGGGGATTAGGTTGGTTCCATTCGATGAGTTTAAGATGGTTAATGGGATTACCTCATCAATTAGGTTAATTTCATTAGATGTGTCAGTGAGGGTTAAGACATTGTGGTGAAGGTTGTTGATGGTACTCTCCCTATCAGAATTAGGCATAGGATGTGACATAGGGTCTATGGAAGAAGTCTCCAGTTCAAGAATCCAAGAGGTCTTTATCTATGCTTCTCCGTAAACAAGGATGTCTTTGCGAGGTGGAGGTAGTGATGCGTCTTCCTCATTTGAAGTATTGAGATGAACTGAATCAAATTCCCACTCATGCGAGTCAGTCTCTGAGTCACTTTCTAGTATCTGATTACTATACCATACCAGGATATCCTTTGAGTTAAACACTACAGGTGTGATCGGTTGATGTACCTTTGTAGATGAAATGATTGGTGCTACAAGAAGGATTATGGGGATCAATGAATCTAATATGGGAAGTATTGGTAGTGTTGAATCTACTACTTCTATTGGCATTGTTGGTGCTATTGATACTGCTAGGGGTTCTGATACAGTTGTTGCTACTAATGGTGCTATTGATGTTATTGCTGCTACTGATGGGGTGGCTAGTTTGATTTGTGGGATGACTGGTATTATGGATGGTTTTGTTGGGATTTTTAGCTTCAATCAGGTAGTTGTGATTGTGTGTGGTGTTTTTGATATAATCAAAGGTAACCTCTTTGTGTTTGTAGTAGGCTAATATAGAGGTTTGTTGGGTTTCCCTTGAATCTGAGCTTAGGAAGGATCTCCTTTTGAAAGCCTAATCCAGTGTTATGTTTGGGCTTTAATTTCAGCTATAGTGACTCATGTCATCCTTGCTTCCAGGATCCCAAATCACTTTGACCATCATAACCCATTCTTTGCATAATGAGAAGGCATTTTCCATACTAATCTATGGGAAGCTTAGCTTGCGGGATGTCCGTGGTGATTGGGTCTCTATAGATCCATTCTTTTAAGTCTTCATCTCTAGTTTCTTCTTCTTGACTATTTCCAAGGATGAAAGGTGTCAAAGTGCATGTTGGCTTGACCAGTGGTGTTTGAAGTAACCATTGAGGTTTACCATGAGTTATAGGAGAAGTGGGCATTTATCCAACACAAAAGAGTTGGCTGAGATTGTACTCCCCAGGACCTTCCTCTGTCATTTTTATCTTGAGCTTCTCTTGCTTGGGTATAGTGGTGTTTGAACTGGAAAGAGAGGGACTAACTTTCAAGGTGGATGAGGTGGCTTCTCTGTTGTTGGCAATAGTTATCTCTAGTTGATGATTTATTTTGTGACAATATTCAAAAGGATTTGCATCTTCCAGGATTGTAATTTCCACACCATTATGAGGGAACTTGATACACTGATGGTAGGTGGATGGAACGGCTTGCATGGCATGTATCTAAGGTCTTCCTAATAATAAATTATATGGCAGAGGAAGGTCAAGAACTTGACAGATGATGTGCTTCACCACTAGGCCCACTCCGATTGGTAGCACAACTGCTCCTTTGGATGAATGCTCTGCATCATCATAGGCTTTGATTGTTATCTTCTTACGAGGATCCACTGATTCAATTGCATATCCCAATGTTGTGACTAATTGTAGTGTACAGATATTTATGCATGCTCCATTGCCAATCAAGACTCGCTTGATCCTATGTTGGTTGATAAACCCTTCAATGTGGAGTGAGCCATTATGAGGTTGCTGGAAGGATGTATTGTCACTTTCAAAGAAAGTGAGACATGGTAATGACCTTAGATTTCCAACCATAGATTTGTAGGGACTGACACCTCTTGGAGAGCTTGATCCAAGATTGTTTTATGAGATGGGGATAGGCACAATATCTCTAAGATAGATATCAATGCGGGTGTCTTATCTAACTATTCCACAAGGTTATACTACTTTGGGATAGATGGGGTGCCTTATGGAGCTACTTTTATGGTGATCTTGCCGTGACGTGTAACAACTTTGTAGGTGGAGCTGGGATTTTTTATGGTAATAGTTGAAATTTGTTCACTAGCATCATATAGGTGATTCACAGTGTAATTATATGCTACTTGCATATAATTAGTGGTCTATGTGTTTCTCCCTGAAGTGGAAGGACCCCTTTGATCTTGTGATGGAAGTGGATTTTTAAACATGAGATGATCATTGTTTGTTGTCTTTGGATCATGTCCTTTGATTTTCATCTCACCTCAGTCAATAAGATCCTGAATAAGATCTTTCAATCTATGACAATTGCTTGTCTTATGCCCTTTCCCTTGATGGAAATCACAATGTTCAGTATCCCTCCACCATGAAGGTTTGACTTGAGGTTCATAATTTGATGTTTTGGGTAAGGTCACCAGATTTTTAGAAACCAACTAATGTAACACCATTTTAATAGGCCCCCCTAAGGGAGTGTATGTTCATTTTGGTTTAAAATTTTGTTGACGTCATCTGGATTCCTCTTGAGGTACATTGTGTCCTTGATTTGGTGAAGGAGCAATTGTGTTGTTCTTGGGTGGGGGGTTTTGACCCAAAAATCGGACCACAAATTGTGCACTTTTGATAGTTCTAGCATCCACAACCTCATCATTGATGACATTTTTGTTTTTGTTTGAAAATTTAGGCTTATCGCTATTGAAGCGTAGGCGAGGGCTATCCTTTGGCTCATTGTATATCTTGATAAGCCCTTTTTTGATGAGAGCCCACTCACATTTTAAACCCTTGGTGATCATGTCATTGAAAGAGTTTGTCTTTCACATCTAGGTGAAATTCCATTTCTTCATTTAAGTTGGAAATAAATATTTCCACTAGTTCTTGTTCAGGTAATTGAAGAGAACATTTTCTAGACATTTGACGCTATCATTGCAGAAAAACTGAAAATAGCTCTCCTAGTTTTTGTTTAGTGTTACATAGATCAGCCATGGTGATATCACGTTCAATATTGTGTGAGTAGTGTGCCAGAAACTTCTAGACTATTTCTTCAAATGTTCTAATGCCACCTGGTAGTTGGGAAAACCATGAAGTGGTTGTTCCTCCCAAACTTTGGGGAAAAAGTCACATTAGGTATGTGTCCTCGTATGCTACTTCTAGGCAAGCTGAATGGAATTCTCTAAGATGATCATGAGGATCTCCTTTTCCTCTATACTTTTTGAATTTGGGTGTTTCAAACCCTCGTGGAGAAGGTGGCATATGAATATTCCTATCAAACAGATAGGGACAAATGACATTAAGTGAAAACTGATTAGTTTTCATGCCACTATGAAGCTGTTGGGCGAGATTCTCGACTTGTTGTTGCAACATGTCTATTTCATTTGGAGGAGGAGGAGGTGTGGAATTTCCTTCATGAAGGTTTTATCTGATGTGATCTCGACCTCTTTCATCCTCATTATGACTTTGGCATTTTGATGCTTTCCTTAGTTGTGCAACATCAAAATCAGAGGGTAGTTTGGCTCCCTCTTGAGCAAGTCTTAAAAAGTGAGCATCAACATTGGTCCTAAGTATTTCATCAAACAGTCAATTAAAGAGAGGGTTGCGTTGTGTCCTTTCTATTGCCGCAAGAGTAAGAGTACTTGAATTTTCATCATTTCAATTTCCTCTAAGAGCTTCTTGGAATTCATTGATATTTTCCTCCTCTTCTTCCTCAATTTCCATTTGCCTAGTTCTAGATCTAGTTTGAGCCATTTTGTTTATAAGTTTTTGTTGAAGTTGGGTAAAAATGATGATGAGTTGTTGATGAAATGAGAGATTTATGTTTGGTGGTGTGTGTTGCATATGGATCTCTAGCACTAAAGGCAGATGTGACCAAAGTCCTTTCTTGAATTCCTTGTTGTGTTTGATTGACAATGTTTGATGTGATAAGGTTTAGAGAGATCCAAGATGTGTTACAGACCCAACTACTTGGTAATGAGAGGATTCACTCATAGACTAGTTTTAACCTGCGTAGAAATGCCTCTTAGCATGAGCTTATCCTAGATGTCGAGACACTCTAAAAAGTGATGTATTGTGTTTGATTCAAGCAATATTGAAAGAGAACTTAGGATAAAAACCTCTTGATGTTTTGAGAGTTGGAATGGATTTGATGAGATGTGAATGTGACAATGGATGAAATGTGAACTTCAATAAAAGCTTTGTGTCACATATAGAAGAAACTCTTTTTCTTCCCTCTCAGGGGTTGGTGGTTCTTCTCAAGCTATGTTATATGTGATACAAATGTCTGGAAAGAAGGCAGGATTGATATTACCTCCCTTGTTTTTGTGATAACTCAAAGCTCAATATTGAGTAAAAGCTCCGTAGTTTAATGACTTGATCAAACTCATTTGATTTCTCTTGAAGATAGAGACGCATGTGACGTAAGAAGGTTCTATGTGAGACAAAGATTTGTCTATTAAGATAGAAGAATTTCCTTCTTTTGATGAAATCCTTTGAGCTTAATGGTCTTCTCTTCAAGTTGACATGTTGATGAAGATTCTTCTTTCTTAAGATGTGAAGAATGGTCATATAGTTTGATACTTTTTCTTTTGTACTTGTTTTGGATCTTTTGGTTGGTATTTGAAAATGTTTGTGTTGAATGAATACTTGTTTTTGGAACTGATTTTTTTTTATTTTTTTCTTTTGACAAGAAAACAAAGCAAGCACACAAACACAAGAATGTTGCCTCAAAAGGCACAAGTAAGTGTGGGTCTAGATCAACCCAATCCTTGGACTTTTAGGACCCTTTCCTCCAAATGTATTTTAGGTGTTTTCCAAAGCCTGAAGTCGACTAAATTTGCACTGGTCTGACACAAAAATGAAGATACTTCAAACACACTTTATCCCTAAGGTCAAATGGCCAGTTGCGATAATTTCAGCCCACATCTTGATATTTCTTCAACTTTGGTACTACATACCTTATGAATCCCATCGTGGCAGGTAAGGATGTGATATACTAAGTCTTGCACAAGAATAACAAATAGATGATCCCTATGATGAGGGAGTCACCACTTTTATTAAGCTACAAGTAACCTTTCAAAAAGTTATGTTTGTACTAAAGGAAATATGTATGGTGAGTATCTTGGGAGAAAAACCTTCTATGCTCTTGCACTGAATTTATCACAAATATTCTCAGTCAATAGAATGGGTGGGCTACTATATAAAGGTGTTTAGTAATTTTTGATGTCTTTGGACATAAGTTCATTCTACAGTGACTCACTTAAGAGACTTGTAGCTTGTGGTGGGGCCCATTTGTCCTTTCAGCAAGTTACACTATAGGAACAGCTATACTCAAGGCTACAGCTTTCACTCACACCTAATTTCTATACCGGCTTGAAGAATTTACCATGCAAGGTCGTTCCCAAGAGTGATGTGTCTCTTGGCAAGCCTATATTAAAAAGATAAAATTTGAGTGTTACTAACACTTTTCTCTTGCACCTAGGACCACGAAAGCCAAGGGAGAGGATAGTGTGTTAGAAGTAGGACCACTCGACAAACGCTTTTGCACAAGTGTGCCAAACATAAAATACACTTGTTCTTTTTAACTTGTCATTACAATGGTGATCTAACTATTAGCAGATGTTGCTCCAATAGCCATGATGTTCTTTTTACCCTTCAAAGGCAATATGTTGAGTAAACTAGGAAAAATGAAATCCTGATCAACTTAATGAAAAGCACGTTTGCTTGAAATAAATCACTTTGAAAAATGAGACAAGTTGATTGTTCTTTTTATTTGCCCAAAAACCAAGTGTGAATTGTGATTTTTAATTCGAATTGATGCAAGGAAATCAAAATTTGTGTTGTTGATTTTAAGCACCAAAAGAAAATGAGTCTTAACTTGCAAGAAATAAAGTTGTTTTTGTTTGATTTTTTTGTGGTTCTTTTTATCTTGTAACAATGATGTTCTTTTTAGAGCTCCAAATGAAAGATGTGGTCAATTTTAAAACCCAAATCAAAGTGTAGTTTATTTTTAACCAAAAGGAAAGTGAGTTTATTTTATCCCAACTAGAAAGACAAAGTTAGCAATACAAACAAATTTACTTCCTAAGCTAAAAATCACTAAAATTTCTATTGTAGGGGTTAGTCAAAACTTGCACAAAAGAGAATAAGTGAGAAAATTGCGCATGTCTGGGGGGCTTCCATAAGCCTAAAAATTTTGGGTTTTCGGTAACAAGGTATTTTTTTACAACGCTCTGTTATAATAGTGCTACTCTGTGTGGGAACAGAAGTGCTAGTTAACACAAAAGCATAACAGTAAGGACAAAAGCACTAAAAGGATCTATGCATACAGAAAGTCAACAACGCTAAAACAGGGACAAAAGCGCTACTTAATAGTCAAAAGCGCTATACTAGGGACAATAGCACTAAATTTGAGACAATAGCGCTATTGTGGAAACAATAGCGCTATTGTGGAAACAATAGCACTAAAAGACCAAACTTCAATAGCGCTAAAGTGTGACCTATGTGTCAATTAAAATAGTCAAACAAGTTAATTATTTTCAAAAATTTTCTCCTTGGTTCACATTGGGTTCACCAAATAATGCTCTGCAAAATAGAAGGATTAGTAAAAACCTGTTTTGATAGCTAAACACACACAAGAAAACACAAGAGACAAGAGTTAGTCATTAGTGTTAGCAAATCAAAGATTGAATATTATCCTAAGCAAGCATATCAAGAAAGACACTACTAAACAAATAGAAAGCTTAAGGAATGTACAAAAAGTAACTAAACATTTCCATATGCTCTCTACCATGTTGGTAGCTTCTCCTTCCTTGTTCCTCTCCTCTCCAAGTTCCAAATTAGTGTAGGACTCAGCAGCGTTTTGCATTATGGATGCCTTATGGAGGTTCAAGGCTGACAAATGATTATTCTAAATGCTATGCAATTGTGAACAAACTAATTTAGACGCTATGAAATGAGAATGATTAATTTTAGACCAAAATGAAAATGTATTTAGTGATTTATGCCAAATGTTCTTCTCTAAAATTCAGTATAATGCAAATGCATACAAGTTTTTCATGATCTAGATTATGAAGAAATGGGCTCTATTTATAGGAAAAATGGAGCAATGGATGGTTGAGATTAAGTAATCTCAATAAGGGTTAGGATTGAATGATATTCAATCCATGTGAGGACTTTCAACCCAATCTCAAGATGCCAACTGTCAACATGAGGTAGGTTGAGAGGAAAGGGAAGAAGCATTAATGCTTGACATAACCTGAGGGTTAACTTGGGGAGTTAAAGTTAAAGTTGGGTTGAAAGAATAAAGCCATTATCCAATAAATAATGTCTTTATCCAATGGGTAAACTCTTTTGCAAGAGTTAGTGAGGATAACCATGGTCAAAGCAATAAATGTTTGAGGAGAGACATGGGTTACATGAGGGTTGAGTTAGGGGTCAAAGTCCCTAACCATGGGTGCAAGTGGATTTAACCATAAATGGTCATGTAACAGCCATTAATGGTCATGTAAGAGCCATTAGTGGTTTGAAAGACTTTAGAGGTTAAATTGTTGAACACACAAAGCAATTAATACTTTTCAAAGACTTTGGAGTCTTTGAGAAGTGACTCCAAGTTGCTTGGGAATGTGACAATATTTAGGGGATGGATTAGGCTAATTGGTTTAGAAGAATCTAGAAGGGATTAGGATTGCAAGTGGGTCTGGTGGATGAGGGAAAATAGGATTTTTATTAAAATAAAATTCATTTATTTCAATAAATAGGTGCAAGTTGCATTTTTAGGAGAATGCAAGTGGGGGGAATTTTTAATGATTTAAATAAATGTTTTATTTAATTTATTTAAAAGAGGAAAGGGGATTAAATTGAATAAATAGGATTTATTCATTTAATCGATTGTGAATTTGGTTTAATGAATTAATTAAAATAAATTGAATAATTTATTTAATTAATAGGAGAATTTTTGAAGATGAATTAATTAAATATTAATTTAATTAACTAATGGCTAGTGTGTTTTTAATCAAATAAATAGAAAATATTCATTTAATTAAAATGGATAGATTTATGTGACTACAGTAATTATCTATTGTAAGTTGACATAAGGCATGATGATTTGTAAAGGGTATATAGGCTAGTTGGCTACAGCATTTTGAAATATGACATGTAATAGATGGATGGGAGAATATTATAATGTTATGTGATGCAAAACATATTGGAGAGATCATGTATGTGAGGATATTTATGTAAGGGGTATTCTGGTAAAGGGTTTATAGTTTCAAACCGGAATAGATAGAGTTTAACCAGAAGTGTATTCATGCATAAAAGATGTTATCTTTGCAGTTCAATCATTTCTATGAATTGTAGTCTGGATTTATATGTAGTCAATGACGCTCCTTTTCTGATTGAGTAGTGTGCTCTAGGCTGTAAGTCTTCTTGCAAGTGTAGACCCCTATATTTTGTAATATCTCTTCATATGGCCAGTGAATTGATATTGTGCAGCACAAATCCCATCATGGGTTTTCCTCTTTGAGGTTTTCCATGTAAAATTTTGTGTGTTATGGTATACATTTATGTGATTGGCTTATTGGTTTCTTTACTTCTTTCAATTCTATATGTATCGATTGGTGTATGCATGTTTTAATAAGTTAAAATTGATTATTTCGGTAGAACATTGATTCACCCCCCTCTTAGTGTTCTTGAATTCAAACAATGTGCATATACAGATGCAGATTGGGCAGGTGATGTTGATGATCAGAAGATCACATCTGATATAGCATTCTTTCTTGGGAAGAAGTTGGTTTCATGGATCAATAAGAAGTAGTCATGCATTTATTTATCTACTACTGAAGTTGAATATGTTGCAGCTAGAACTAATTGTACTCAAGTTATATGGATGAAGCAAATGTTGAAGGATATGCAAGTGAGTTGTAATGATCCGGTCGTTATTCATTGTGATAACTCTACAACTATTGACATATCCAAGAATCAAGTATTTCACTCCAAGACTAAGCATATATCAATCAAGTATAGCTTTTGAAGGAAAATGTGGAAGCAAAAGAAGTCAGATTGGTTTATGTGAACACTAAAGAATAGTATGCAGACATCTTCACTAAACCTTTGTCCCAGGAATCATTTGAGTATTTTAGAGATAGATTGGGGGTTTCTACCCCTCCGGTAGAGACTTAAATGATGCAGATGTGCATCAGTTTGGTATGCATTGTCAAAGCTATCTTTTGCTCTGGATTGATGATAGAATACTACTACTCAAGGGGAGTAGTCAGCCTTGAGATTTCGAGTTATTTTTATTTTAGTTTGATTCTTTGGCATTGGTGTCAAAGGGGGAGGAATACATGTGAAAAAATATTGTTATTTATTTTTCAGATTGATTGCACTCCTTAGAGGGACTTTGGCATTATTTTGTCTTTTGATTCAAATGTGGTTTAGAACTTCATTGCTATATCATTTTATGGGAGATTTTTGGTGGTCTTCCATAGGGGTAGACTTGTTTAGCATTTCTTAGCACTTGGATATTTTTCACATCTAGTCTTTCCATCAATGACAAATGAGGAGATAGTTGGAAATATAATGGAATTGATTATGTGTTCCATTGATGTTTTGTTGTTGATGTCAACACTAGTTGTTATGGTTGTTTACCAGCTTCCAATAGAAGGATTGGATTGGGAAGATTATTCATTGATTGTCACTGACATGATCTAGATGATGGAATATGTTTGTATGGATGGTTTATATGCTTCTAAAGTATGTTTCGATCAGTTGGTATTCACTTGATGATCAGATGCTATCTTATGTTATAGTAAGCCTTCTTTATTGGTCCAGTAAGGGTTTCACTAATAGAGCTTTATTGAATATCTTTGATGTAATGCATAAGTGGTGTTGGTGTAGCTTCTAGAAGGGATTTAGGATGTTGATGGTGATTATGTTTGTGCCTTGACTAATTGGTTTCATTTCTTTAGCGTGTGTGGATCTAATTTAGCTCTTGTGCTAACTAGGTTGTGGATCAGTTTTCATGTAACGTGTTGCTAGATCCTCCGATGCATTTTCAGGATGTTTTATTGATTGGATGATGTTTGTTTGGCCTTAGGCCAACATGTTTTATGATTTTATTTTAGGATTATGTAATGGATCTATTGAATTATCATTTGAGTGGCCGACCTAATTCGTTAGGTCCCAGGTTGGTATAAATATATGTAAGATTTCATTGTGGATCATGTATGTGGACAATGAGAGAATATTGTAGTAATCATTTATCCAGAGGATTTGGTCAATCATAGGTAATCGAGTTGGGTTTATGTAAGAGGTTTTAGACCTCTGGTATTGGGCTTAATCAAAATTGTAATCTGACATGTTTGATGGTATCATAGGCAGTTCTTCTTTCTGGATTGTTGTCCAAATATTTTGAGGTGGTTGGCCTCCTCTGTAGTCAATGAGACTCCATTGTGATGAGCAGTGCGCTCTAGGTAGTGTGTCTTCCTGCATGTGTAGGCCCCTATTTTAATCATATACTTTCTATATAAGTATCATCTGACTGTGGGTAGGGTTTCCCACCATGATGTTTCCTTTTACTAGGTTTTCCATGTACAAATCATGGTGGTATGTGTTATGGTTGCATGGTATTGATTCTCTAGTTTTCTATTATTCTTTAATGCTTTATTAGTTATTCTAGTAAAAGGTTTTAAGTGCTTTAATCTGTATAATATGTTAACAACTAATTCACCCCCCCCTCAATTGTTCAACGGTTATCCTAACAATCTAGACTTATTGGAACCACATGAGGGGTTTGATGTAATTGCAAGTGATAACTTAAATAATTGATTAGTAGGTTTTGGGTATTAAAAATTCCTTAAACAAGATAATAATTGATTGTGTGCCCCTCCTCATAGCCCTAGAAGCATGTGCACTTGGGAAGAGCTTGGGAAGACTGTTGTAGTAGTAAACCAATCTCCCTTGAATGGATCTAAGGTTGAGATGGATCCACATGTCTATCAGAGTGAGGCTTGGCCCCTTCTATTGTGAGGATAACATGTGAGGACACTTGTGGGCCCTACATGAGTCCATTGTCCATATGCCTTGCTTGTTGATTGTGCCTCTAGAGGGTTTCTTGATGATTTCAGCCTTGTGTTTCAACTTTGTGTTGTGATCTCTTGTTGGAGTCTTGTTGAATCTTGATGTATCCTTTGGGTTGATAGGTGTCAGCTTAGGTCATGAGTGTGTGTTGGAACCTTTGTCATCTCCTAGCATGGGGTTTGGTTCCTTGATTGGTTCCACATGGTCGGGTGGTTGATTACCTTCTTCCATTGGGATACTCTCCTTGGTGTTGGGTGTGTGAATTGGATTCTTCATGAGATTTTACTTTGGAATTGGTTTCCTATGTTTGTGAAACAAAACATTGAATCATAATGAAATGTGTATGTAAAATAAATGATCTATTCTTATAAATGTACTATCATGTATTTGAGAAGGAAGTTGTAATAGGACTTGATGTTGGAATTAGGTATATGTTTATGGTAATTTCATGATGTAAAAGATGCTTGTTATGAGTTTAAATTAATTATGTGAATGGAATAATTTATTTGTACTTGGATTGTATTACATTCATGTGATGGATACTATTATGTTATGCTATAGAAATAATGGTAGTAAATTGGATTGGTTTAGCATTAATCAGTACTTGAGTAACTAGGTGATCATTGGCACTAAAGGTTAAATTATTTGTATAATGTTCTAATAAGGTATACTATGTGTTTGGAAAGTTTCATAGTAGGCAATGATGACTTGAGTAGGTAAAAGATTAATCATCTTTGTGTTAGGTATATAAATGAAATAAATAAGGAATATGATGTAGAGGTTAGGAATAATGCTTGTTGTTTCCTTGACGTATAAAATGATTAATATGTAAAATGTTCCTATGGGTTTAATGTGATTGTGAAATGGAGTTGTATTTATATTCATGCATTTAAATTGAGCTATGTTATCCCTTAGGATGATGATGAAAAGAATAGAATAGTTGCATTGAATCTTTATTTGAGTAGTTAAGAATTTATGAGGAATGAATGGTTAGGTAAATCTATGATAAGATTACGTACTTATGTTATTTTTAATATCAAGCCATTAGGATGTGATGTAGCAATAGACACCTTTTCCTTGTTCTATGTACTCCTATGTATTAGGTCTCGATGAAATTGAAACAATGATCTTGTAATAAGATGCGGTATTGTTATTTAATTCATATCAAAGAAATGTTCATCATGTTAGGATTGAAATACTATATTTAAATGAGTAGATTATGTTTATAATATTAAATATGATTCTTGAAATTGCTCTATAGTATGGTATCCTATTTCAAGGATAATTAGTTCTTATTATTATAACCTTGCTTATGAATATGGATAGTATTCTTGATGACATGTATAATGGTTGGGATTAAGTAAATAAACAAGTCCTATGTGAAGAAGGATAACTAATTTTAGATTGATGATGCATTAAGTTATGGTAGAATCAAGATGTTACTTAGACACATTTTAATAGTGATATAATTAGAACTTAAGGAAATGTAATGTAAAGGGTTATGCATATGTATTAATTTTAATCTAGTTGCATGGAAAGTAATTAGTTATATGCATGGTAGCTTATGATCTGCTAGATAAGTGTTATGTTTAGATGATGTGAAGTAGTGACATTAATATACCCTAGGGGGTGGTTGTTACATCCCAGAGACAATTGAGAGGGAGGGGGGGGTGAATCAATTGTCTACTAAATTCAAACCAAAAACCAATTAACCAACTTAATGCTTAATACTGGTAAACCAGTTAAGTATGTCGGTAGACAGTGTTAACAATAAATTGCTATACCAGTAAAGATTAATGCATGAAACACAAACATAAAGTCATCCACAACACATAACACCTATATTTGTACATGGAAACCCTGTAAGGGGAAAAACCACGGTGGGAAACCTTACCCACAATCAGATGATACTACTGCAGATAGTAAGTTTACATAAATGGGGTCTGCACATGCAGAAAGGCCAATAGCCTAGAGCTCACTACTCAATCACAAAATGAGAGTCACGCTGACTACAGTTGGATGGTTAAATCCAATAAGAATGTACTACACAAAATAGCATCTTCATATGCTGGATTCAATACTGGTGTAATGCTGATATGCTTATACAAAAACCTAACTTCACCTTCAAATGATGTCTTTGTGTATTCCTCTGCTTGATCTCACATATACCTTCACACAATTCTTTTTCACATTCCACACTTGATCTTACAAATAAGATCTTACATTTATACCATACCCTAAGACCAATTTTAGTAGGTCGGCTCTACAAGATATTATAATAAAATCATTTTACAAAAAATAGAATATTCGATGCAATAACTGACTAAACATGTCGGCTTAATGCATTTACATCAATAATAAATCATCTCCATAGTATGCCATGCTGATCTGGAAAAGATAAACCTGTCGGTGTAACCCTAGATAGCCTGGACCTATTTGCCGATAAAAGCAAATATGCAAATATGAATATACCAATGATTAATTCTTCAAAGCAAAGTTTCCACATGATGTTTTCAACATTAACAAGTGTCTTCCATATCAATCTAGATACCAATGAACATTATATCCTATCGGTGAACCGTATATCAATAACTGTTCAATAGTTACTTGCTTGTCAATGAATGTTGCTAGATCTCCAAAGTGCTTGTTTTCAATAGGTGTTGACATCAATGACAAAACCATACCAAAATACCAAAAATCTCCCCCTTTGGCATTGATGGCAACACAAGATGGAAAATCCATCAAAGTGCCAAAATAGAAATGCCAAATATGAAAAACCAACAATCTCCATTTCTCCCCCTGGGAGCAACATGTGTTTATCCAAAGATTTATTTTTAATACCAAAACTTAAGAGATAATGTGTTTAATAATTTTTTTTTCCATAGATATCTCTCCCACTTTGACATCAAATGCCAAATCTACAAAATTTAAGTCCATACAAAAATACCAACTACCCCCCTTGAGAAGTAGCTTCCTCATCAAATACTGAAATAAAGATTTGTCTTTTTAATTCTGCCGGTTGATGACAATCATCAACTGTCTAAGTCTCTACTAGTGGTGGCATGACTCCAAGTTGATCTCTGAGATATTCAAAAGTCTCCTTAGGCAAAGGTTTTGTGAAAATATCTAAAAGTTGTTCTTTAGTATTCACATAAACCAATTTTATCTCCTTTTTTTCAACTTTTTCCCTTTGAAAATTCAGTTTGATAGAAACATGTTTAGTTTTAGAATGTAATACTAGATTCTTAGATATATCAATTGCTGTAGTGTTATCACAATATATAGTAATGGGTTCTTTGCATTTTACCTTTATGTCTTTCAACATTTGTTTAAGCCATAATACCTATGTATAGTTAGTTGTTGCTGCAACATATTCTGATTCTGTTGTTGATAAAGATGTACAGCTCTGTTTCTTACTCAACCAAGAAACTAATCTCTTTCCAAGAAAGAATGCTCCTCTAGGGGTGCTCTTTCTATCATCCACATCTCCTGCCCAATTTGCATCTGTGTATGCACATAGGTCAAAATTTTCATCTCTAGGATACCATAATCCAAGATTTGTTCTGCCTTGTAAGTACTGGAAAATCCTTTTCACTACTAATGCATGATTTTCCCTAGGATTACTCTGAAATCTAGAAACAATACATACTGCATTCATAATATCAGGCCTAGTTTGTGTCAAATACAATAAACCTCCTATCATAGATTTGTATCTAGTTGGATTAATAGGTGTAGATTCATCCCTTTGAGATAATTTGTCATTTGTAGTCATAGGTGTGCTTACCGGTTTAGAGTTCTCCATCCTTAATTTCTTTAGCAATTCTCTCAAGTACTTGGATTGACTCAAAAATATACCTTTATCAGTCTATGAAATCTGTAATCCTAAAAATAATTTTATTTCTCCAATCATAGACATTTCAAATTCTTGCTGCATTTTAAGAGAAAATTCCTTACATAATCCATCTTCTCCTCCAAAGATTATATCATCAACAAATACTTCAATAATCAAGATTTCATCATTAGTTATTTTGTAACATAAATTGCTATCTGCATTTCCTTTAGTAAAACCAATCTTTAAAAGATACTTATCCAACCTTGCATACCAAGCTCTTGGGGCTTGTTTCAATCCATACAGGGCTTTTCTTAACCTACAAACCATATCATTGTCATTTGTCAAACAAAATCCATCAATTTGTTCAATATATACTTCTTCTTCAAGATCTCCATTCAAAAATGCACATTTAATATCCATTTGATAAACTTTATAGTCCTTGTGAGCTGCAAAAGCTGAGAATAATCTAACAGCCTCAATTTTGGCTACCAGTGCAAAGGTTTCATTGTATTCAACTCCTTCTTTCTAAGAATATCCCTTACACACTAGTCTTGCTTTATTTTTGACAACCTTACCATCTTCATTAAGTTTGTTTCTAAATACCCATTTGGATCCAATTACATTTTTATCTTTAGGCCGGGGAACTAATGTCCAAGTGTTATTTTTCTCAATATGTCCTAATTCTTCTTCCATAGCTTTAATCCAAAATTTATCTTCACATGCCTTTAAATTTGTTTCCAATTATCTGATCTTCAGAATGATTCAATCTAACATACCAGGGTGTCTTAGTTTGATGTTGTTCTTCAATTACTGTGGAATCCTCTGATAATACTGGAGTAACTAGATCTTCATCTTGTACCAGTGCATTCAGTATAGGTTCATTTGTCACAATTTTTGTTGCCAGTTCAGAGTCTATCTACCTTGAAGTTCCTCTGAATTGTTCATCAATTTTTACATTTGTACTCTCAACAATTTTCTGCAATCTCTTATTAAAACATCTATATGCCTTGCTCTTAGATGAATAACCAAGAAATATTCCTTCATCACTTCTAGGATCAAATTTGCCAATATACTCACCTCTTCTAATATAACATTTACTTCCAAAAATTCTGAAATATTTAAGAGTAGGAGTATTACCAAACCATAGTTCATGAGGGGTCTTACCGGTTTCACCTTTGATGTGAACTTTTTTGAATGTATAGACAGTAGTGCTAACTACCTCTCTCCAATACACATGTGGTAGATTTGCTTCTAATAACATACTTCTTATTACATCCAAGATATTTCTATTTTACCTTTCAACAACTCCATTCTGATGTGGTGTCTGAGGTGCTGATAACTGTCTTCTGATTCCATTCACTTCATAGAATGTATTAAAGTCCTTAGATATGAATTCTCCTCCTTGATCTAATCTTAAACATTTGATTTTCTTGCCGGTTTCATTTTCAACCATTGCTTTGAATAGTTTGAACTTTCCAAGTGCTTCTGATTTTTCTCTAAGAAAAGTAACCCAACACATTCTAGAATAATCATCAATAACTAGCATGAAATATCTATCACCTTGTAAGCTTTTAGTTATGGATAGACCACATAAATCAGTGTGAATCAAATCAAGAGCATTATTGGATTTTTTTGGAATACTTTTGAAACTAGCTCTAACTTGTTTTCCAAATTGACATTCCTTACAAATTGTATTATGAGGTTTCACAATTTTAGGTAGATCTCTAACTGCTTTAGAAGTACTAATTTTTACCATGCAATCAAAGTTTACATGACATAGTCTCTTATGCCATAACCAACTTTCATCTATATGTGCAATTAAGCATGCCTTTTCACTGTTATTCAAATGAAAGATATTGCCTCTAGTCAAATTATCGGTTGCAATTTCCAAACCAATTCTATTCATGATTTTGCATTTTCCATTTTAAAATACAATAGGCTTTGTCGTCTCCAAATCTTACTATACCTCCATTGTATTCTTGAAAGTTCAAGAATTTACCTTTGTCTCCAGTCATGTGATGTGAGCATCCTGAGTCAATGATCCATTCATCCTTTGTTTCAACTTTAGCTGATAGGGCTTGTTCTACCGGTTGAGCAGTAGGTTTCAGTTTATCTTCTGTTATAGCAACAAAAACCCATCCATTGTCTGCTAGATCCTCATTAGAATCATCAGTCACACCTTCATCAGCAATGTAACAAGATTTGTCTTTGTTCTTCTTAAATCTATATCTCTGATATTTAGGATTAAGCTTGTATGATCTTCTAGCTTCTTCTCTTAGTCTAGCATGTCTATTAGGGCATCTTGAAGCCATATGACTGATCTTATTGGAGTTAAAACATTTAAAGGGTGCTTTACCTTCATACTTACTTCTAATTGGACTTTTTGGCATTTTTCTTGCAAATAGTGCTTCAAGTTATTCAAGCTCTTCATTCTCCTTTCTGGATTCTTCAAGTTCTCTTGCATAAAAGGCTCTCCAATCTGATTTGTCAAATGATGGAGCAAATGATGTTGATGCTTTGAAGGCTAAATTAGTTTTTATGGTAACAACAACACCAAATTCCTCAATTTTAAAGGCTGAAAGTTTTCCAATCAATGTATCCCTAGTTACTAATGTATTAGGCATTGTTCTCAACTCATTTATAGCAGTAACCTTCATTTTATATGCTGGTGGCAAACCTCTTAAGATTTTTGAAACAATTTCATCCTCACTCAAGGTTCCTCCACAACATTTAATACCCAAAACAATTTCATTTACTTTTTCCATAAAAGCAAAAATCCTTTCATCTTCTTCCATTTTCAAATGTTCATACCTGACTCAGAAGCTTTCAAGTTTTGCAATCTTGATTGTGGAATCTCCTTCATTCAGTGTTTCCAAATGATTCCAAATAGCTTTAGCAGTAGACCTATCTGATAATCCCATGATTTGTTGCTCTGATAATGCGCTCAAAAGTGCTTCTCTTGCTTTGCAATCATTTTCTTCATCTTTAGCTAACATAGTTGGAGTAGGATGACCGAGAGTAGCAGTAGTATAACCATTCTTTGCAACTTCCTAGATATCTTTACTAATGCAATTCAAATGTGTCTCCATTCTGATCTTCCATATCCCATAGTTGGTTCCATCAAGTTTAGCATTGTCCTTCCTAAAGTAATTTGTAGACATTTGATCTCCTCAAATTGTTAAACTTCTACAAAAAAGGACTAAGCTCTGATACCAATTGTTAGGTCCTGAAGACAACTAAGAGGGGGGGGTGAATTAGTTGTCTACTAAATTCAAACCAAAAACTAATTAACCAACATAATGCTTAATACCGGTAAACCAATTAAGTATGCCAGTAGACAATGTTAACAATAAATTGCTATACCGGTAAAGATTAATGCATGAAACACAAACATAAAGTCATCCACAACACATAAAACCAATATTTGTCCATTGAAACCCTATTAGGGGAAAAACCATAGTGGGAAACCTTACCCACAATCAGATGATATTGTAGGCACCTAAAAATGGTCAACGCTTGCAGGGTCATAATTTAACATTTGCGCATTGCCTCATTTTAGGTTTTTGCATCTCATTAACATTTCTCCTATGTCACGCACTTGGTTTTTATCATTTGTGAGCATCGAGTCATTCTTCTATCATCTCGCCTTCGAATTTGGTCTTGTCGACAACAACCTTCAGTCATGATTTTGGTCGATCTTTGTCCTTGTCAATCTTGTCATATTGCGATCGATTCGTCATTGATCCTTGTCCTTTCCAATCATGTCAATTTGGTTAATTTGTCATTGATTTTTGTCAACCAATCTCAATCAAATCATTTATCAACACTGGTCTTTTATCAATTCAAAATCATGATTGAAACGATATCAACTATCCTTTGTCAAGACCTAATTGTCGTTCTTGCATTGCTAATTCATCTCCTTAGGGTTTCATGATTTCATCATTTAACCTTGCTTATCATTTTCTTCCTTTAGGATTAATAAATTACTTATTTATCCTAAGTCTTCTGATTACAATTAAATGTTCATTTAATTGGCTAATTATTCCTCTTTGTGAATTAATTAATAAATGACAAATTATTAATTAATTTACCTAATTCCTAATTTTCATCAAATTCTAATTTTCTAAATTTCTTAATTCCTAATTTCAATTCTCTCCTATTTCTCTCCTAAATTCATGGGAATGACATTTCAATTTGTCATAATTTGTCATAATTGACAATCAATCAATTTTTGACATAGAAGTTGTCATAATTTGTCATCAATTATCAATCAATCAAATTTTGCATAGAAAGTGCATAATTTGTTATAATTTGTCATATTGATTTGCAATTTCCATTTGAATTGAATCATGCTAATTTGATCATTTCTCCAATTTATCTATAAATTGGATGATCTTCATCAATCCCTAATAATCCTTAATCAGACTATCGAATTTACGCTTCTAGTACTCTTGATCAATAATCAATGTCAATCTTGCTTTCAATTATGTGTGTGCACTTGTAGGTGAGATCCACAACCAAACCATTTGAACAAGAAAGAATAACAATGGAGCCGCATGAAGGAGCATTCAAATCATACCTTTGGTTTGCTTAAATTCTAGTTTTGAATGCTTTTGTTTCATGTCTCTATTGAGTGTTGTTTAGGATAGATCGTTGCAATGAGTGCTTTTGTGATTGAGCTAATGATTAGTTTTTATACTTGTTTGTGATGATTTCCTAATTTCCTATGCCACATTAATTGGTGAACCCGACATGAACACTAACCATCTAACCCCTTTACTGTGTCTTTGAGTGCTTTTGAGTTGATTTGCAGGCCAAAAAACCCAATAACAGGGCAGTGTAGGGCTTTCTGGAGACTTATGCGCCTGTGTAAGACAACCTGTGCCTGTGTCAAGCAACTTGCGCTTGTGTTGAAGACATTCTGTGCTTGTGTCATGACTTCTGCACCTGTGTCATGACTTTTGCGCCTGTGTAAAGTCTAGAACAGAGGTAAAAAAATGCAGTGTTTTACTTGAAAATTGTTTGTTTTTGCATTCTATTTTCTATTTTTTGGACTTTGGTACTAATTGTCTATGCAGCATCTTGGCATACACATGGCAAAGACAACAAATAAAACTACTAACATGTGTTATGCAGAATCGATAGTCAAAGAATAAACACCTCAAACTTCTAACTTGGGTTTTGCAGGTTTCCTTGGAGAAACAACCAAACTTTTGTGTTTGTGATTTTTAATTAGGCACTTAGTGATTTCTAAATAGGTTGGAATGAACATGTTTGTGCTTTGATTGTTGAGTGTGACATTGGAGTAGGAGAGTATGCTCTCATCCTTCTTAGGGTGATCAAAAATCCAGATCTTCGATACCATGCTCGTGTCTTTGATTGTGTGTATCCTTTAGAGGGCCTACCTTCTCGACCACTTTGCTTTTGCAAGCAAGTGATAATCGTGAGAAGGGAATGACCCAAAGTGAGTATGGCTAGAATTCTTTGGCATTATAACTCACTATAAAAAAATACCCGATGAGCGAAAGCTTTGAAGGAAGTGTTACATGGGAATTGCAGTTACTTGGGAAGTGATGACCCTTGGACTCTTTCTCATATCAACATCTAAGTAGGGCCTCAAGGTCTAAATCATGCTTGCGCGACTACATTTGTTTGGTATCTTGATGGGCTTAATGTCTCAATCATGCTTGCGTGACGTCAAGGAGTAATGCTTAATAGAAATCCTTACTAAACACCTTGTTTTTAGAGGCCAAAAACCCTTCTAGTTGCTTGACAAGGACAAATTCGGATACTTGGAAGAGATACTAAGTTTGCCATGGGGAGATTTCCATGGGGACTGATGCTTGGCTGCCCTGAGAAGTGAGTGTCATGGAGGGGAGCCCATGGGGTCAAGCATCTATGTATTCTCCTTGAATCCCATAATGAGTCTACCTCTCAAGTACCTAATGTCCTTGCCTACCATAAGAAATGTGGGAATGAGCATGATTGTCTTGAGTCTATGTTAAAATATCTTGTCTTCTTTACTTGTCAAAAGTTGAATTGCATCTCATTTCAAAAACAAGGCAAATTGATTCCAAACAAGATTTAAACACAAGAGACATTCATCCAACAAAAGTTCAACAAGGTTCAAAGCACATCTTCCAATATAATGATCAAACATTGTTCCAAATCTTGTCTTAACATTCATGTCACTTACATTTAGGTTCATCCTAGGTTGCATTTTGTAAAGCTCATTGTCAAGTATCAAGGTTAGATTTCACCTAAGTCATACTCTTTTGCATATCAATAAGAGTCATCCATTTTGCATGTGTCCTCTTGCATTAAAGTCATACCATTGTCATACATTCATATTTGCATACCCTAGGTTTCTTCATTAAGCTTAGGTCATTATCATATCATATTAAGATCATTTGCATATTAATTGTCCTTTTTCATATAGTCTCAAAGCTAGGTTTTGTCATACTTGAGTAATCTAAATCTTTGATAAACCCTAAGTTATTGTTAGGAAGTCTAGACCTTATCAACCTTTTGTCCTTTTGTCGTCAATATCATTTCGTCAAACCTAGCTTAGTATCCAAGCATATAGGGGAGACATTGTCATCTTGTCCTTTTGTCACTTGGTCCTTTTGTCCTTTGAGGTCTAGACATCATTTCAATTTCCTAAGGGTCTCTTTTAGATTTGCATTCCAAAAAGTTTGTCAAAATCTTCAAAAACAACCAAAAACATAGATTGCATTCTTGCCATAGATTTTGCATTTTCATCTGTTTAGTTTCCATTTAGTTGCATATCATACATTATCCTTGAAAAAATTCCAAAAATATTGCATTTGCATAGTGACATGTCTATTGAAACAAGGTTCCAAGCACCAATGATGCAACAAAGTTTGACATATCAACCAACAATGCAATCACAATTATATCCAACCCAACAACAAGGCAATATTGGTCAAACTTATCATGATGATGTAAATGTCCAAATACAAAAACTAGAGGAGAAACTAGCTCAAGAAAATGAGATTTTGGAACAAAAAGTGAAAAACATTGCGAAGAATAGACCACAAATGTCCAAAATGTTTCAAAAAATTCCAGGTCGAAATCCAAAGATTGAGCCAATTATGTAAGATCTCTTCTTCAATGATCAGACATACTAGCTCTCCTCTCCCAAATAGAAGGATGAAACAATTTCAAGAAAAGAGACAACATCAATTTCAACATTATGTGCCTCCACAACAAGAACAAGAAGGTGTTTACTATCAATCAGATTTTCAACCAATACAACCAATGGTTCAACCAATTGTCCAACATATACAACCAACACAACCAATGGTCCAATTTCAACAATATGTCCAACCAATTATACAATGTCCAATCCAACCAATGGTTGAATATCAACAAGTTCAAGTTCAACCAACATATCAATGTCAACAACCACAACCAAACATTCAAAAACAAAGGTTGCAGCCCACACCAAGCCAAGTTTCAAACATGTCGGAACAATTGAACCAAGTCCAATATCAAAACATGACATCAAGCCAGGACCAAATTCTTGCCAAACAAGTTCAAATTCTAGATACAACCATGTCAAAACCTCAAAAGAAAGGTGGCTTTATTGCAAGGCTCTTAAGGAACCTACCAAGTGAGTTCTTTGAAGAAGATCAAAATAATACACTTATGTCTAGCAATGCCTCATCCCCCCATAAACAAATTGATTCTCTAGTGGAATCTATCCCTACACCTTTAGAAGTTTCCCAAGAATCTTCTATATTGTCCTCGTCAAACAATACACCCAAGGATGCAATTAGCCAAGAGCTATCCATAATTGATTGCCAAGATAATCCAATTCATGACGCACATCCTTGTCATGTTTCAGAAATACAAGACCCAATGCCACCATGCACTTTATTGCCATTATCTATTTTAGAGGACCCCATTCCAAGTCCCTCTTCCTCATGTTCAAGCATTGATTCCTTGCCAGAATCCTTCACGAATGTTCAAAGTGCATTTCCTTCATGCCAAAACATTGATTCATTGTCAGAATCCCCCATGCATATCCAAAGTCCAACCCCATGTCAAGAGGATAATTTAGAGCATGAAGAAATGAGTCCTAAAGAAGATCAAGATCAAGATTCTGAAACCTTATCATCCCATCCAATTTTTGACCAAGACCCCATGTTCCCAGACACTCATGATGATTCCCCTATTCTTGTCCATCCTATCCAAAGTCCTATTGACACTCCATTCCCTGAGAAAGATCAAGATATTCTAGTCCATCCAATCCCAAACGATCCCCTTCCATTTCATGAAAAAAATGTCTTTTCAAATCCCATTGACATTCCAGATATCCCTTCCATCCTTTCCGATGATCCCATTGAAATTCAAGAGAAAAGCACCTTTAAAGAAGATTCCAATGATCTTCCTCATTGTCAAGATCAAATTATTCCTTCAGATCCTCCACAAGATCCACTTGTTCCTCCATCTCCTTGTCTTAATGCTCCATATACACTCCAGGATCGCATTTCTTTTGATGATCCCATTATTTCTCCCATTCCATCTCTTGAAGAGCTTGTCATTGAACCATGTCCACTACACAATCCTAGTCCCCTTCATGAATCTCATGATTCTAACATGTCAGTGCAAGATGTTCATGAACCCTCGAAATGCATAATGGGTTCTTCCACTTTGGTGCAATCCGATCCACTTCAAGATCTCATTATTTCTCTCATATCATATCCACCTCAAAATGGGCTTGCATCTTCTTGCCAAAGCAAAGAGTATCCTATTAGTCAAAATATTGATAAAGGCAAAGGGGTAGACCTTCATGAGAAAGAACCCCTTCATATCAAAGAGTATACTAATGGTCATGACTACAGAGCTCGCACTCAAAGTGTTGGTATCCCTTCAAAGTCAAAATCCAAATGTCCGCCTTTCCCATCATGCTTTCCATCCATCTTAGGTCCTTATATCCCTCCATCAAAATCAAAACATACGCCTTCCCCATCATCGCTTCCATCCATTCTAGGTCCCTATATCCCTCCATCTCCTATGCAACATCAGCAAAGGCACACATCTTGGAGAACTTTCCATCAATCCCATAGGCCTCCATATCATTCCCATCCACACCGACATTCATTCCCTCTTCCAAGCAATTTGGATGCCAAGCATAAAAGTCGTAAGTCTAGAAATCCACATGTATTCAAGGATCAACATGTCCAATCTAATCGACATGTCAAAACAAAGAGCAATATGATCTATAAAGAAAAAGAAATATCCAAAAGGCCACAAAGGCCCACTGAGAAAAATAAAGCAAAGTCAAAATATATATGGGTTCCTAAATCCCTTGTGCAAGCAATGCACTCTAAGGAACCACAAAAGCATGAAAAATCAAAAACCATGTGGATCCCTAAGAAGCTCCTTGAAGCACAAAAAGAACAACCCAGATTGGCATCTAAAATTGCTATTCCTCCATCCAACCCTCTCAAATTTGTTCCTCCATCACCTTCTTCATCCGTTTTGGGCCCTTATGTCCCAAAATCCATAGTCATTCCTTCGTCAAAATCTCAATATCCAAAATACATTTTTCCTCCATCAGTCCATCACCCCTCAAGGTGTGTGCCAATGTCAATCTTGCCTTCATTTCCATCCACTAAAGCCCAATTCTTCCAATACCCTATCCATTATCCAATGCATATTTTCCATCCTTTGATCCCTTTGGTCCAATCCTTTGCATAAATCCTTGCCTTAGTTTCATCTCATTTTCCATGTCCTTATCCTACCAACGTCTTTGAGCATACTTTTAAAGGGCATGGTCCATTTTTTTTCAAGGCTACTATCCAAACAAAAAGTCGCTTGAGTCCTTCTTCCATCTCCTATCATGTGTCCATCTTCTATTGAAAAAGTCAAAATTAAAAAAAAAGTGAAAAATTGAAAAAAAAAAAAAAAAAATTCAAAAAAAGTGAAAAAAAAAAAGACAAAAGAAAAAAAAAATAAAGCAAAAATAATTCGTCCACTGGTGAAAACCTAGCAAACAGGTGCCTTGGGCAAGTACCATGATGAAAACCTCGCAAGCAGGCATCATGCGTAATTTATGAACTTCTTGCACACCACACTTGGGGGCAGATTTCCTCCTTCATATCCTATTGCCCTTCATTATCCTATCATCCCTCATGTCCATTTTCCCTTTCCACCTTTGATCTTGACAAGGCTGATGATCTTCATGAGCATCATGTATCTTGTTTGTAGCTTTCAGTCTATCATAGCTTTTGGTCATTTATCCATTTGCTTATTATCACCTTTCATCCATATTCCCTATCTTATTGCAACTTTCTGCCACTATCACTTAGCCAATCCCGACCTTCAGTCCATGTCCTTTATCCATTCTTGGTCTTGCTTATCACTATCCATACACTCTTTTTCATTCCTTGATCTTGATCTGATACAAAGACGCAAAATTTAAACATGGTTTCAAAAACCTCTTGACATGTCCCTCATGCCATCTTCCTGCTTTACATCGTCATATCTAGTCTCTTGTCCCATCATGCAATAGCCCTTGAAAATTGCATCCATATTGTCTCCATGATAAAAGGCCTTTGTCTTCCCTCTATCCACCAACATTTCAGAAAGCCTATTTATTCACCTGTCATATTCCTTTCCTTGCTAGACACTGGGGGCAAAAATTAACAAAAAAAAAATCACATAATGTCCTGAAACAATCATAAAAATTGAAAAATGTCCTGAAACAATCATAAAAATTGAAAAATGTCCTGAAAAATTCAAAAACATTTAAAAATGTCTTGAAAAATATTCAAAAACATCTAAAAATGTCCTAAAAAAAAATCATAAAAATTGAAAAATGTCCTGAAATAATTCAACAAAAAATCAAATAATGTCCTGAAATAATCTCTAAAAATCAAATAATGTCCTGAAAAAAATCCCTAAAAAATCACATAATGTCCTGAAATAATCCATCAAAATCAAATAAAGTCCTGAAAAAAGAACAAAAAAATTGTAAAACACTCAAAAAGCAACGCAAAACAAAATAAATCATCCCTTTGTGCATAGACAGCTCATTGAGTATACATCCAACGACACGCAATCAAATCAACACTGCTCTTTAATGAAATCACACATTAATAGATGAACTATTTCAATCAAAACCAAACATTCAAACTGATCACAATTGTCATATCAATCAAATATCAGTATCAAAATCATTTGTCCTTGTTCCTATTATCATGGGTCTTATACAGGGTGTGGTATACTCGAAACCAGACTGTGTCCTGTCTTAGACGGGGTACCGCATTTCCTGAAACCAGACAGCATGATCGTCCTATTAGCACTTTCAACTTTTGACAATGAAGATCAAGATGTTTGTCTGATTTGCTTGAATTTGTGTATCTTATCTTTTTATTGATTTATCTTTGGCTTTGATCATGTTCCTATGTTGCTCGATGATGTCACTGAGTGATTTAGAGTGACCAGGATGGCTCATGGTCTCTTTCTTTTTTGATTGTGATTGTCGTTTGTCTGTGATGTGTCTGTCTTTTGCAAAAAGGGTTGCATTTCAGCTCTGGCCTTCAATGCCATGATGCTACACATCCATTTTGCTACATAAAAATAAAGGTTCTCACCTACACAGTGCATTACTGAAAGCAAGTTTTTCTTCATCTCTAACTTTCCCTCTGTCTCATTTCTTCTTACTAACATTTCTTTCGTCAGTTCGGATAGTCAGTTCGGTCTAGTGCTCTGATTTCTCCATACATATGTTGCATCCTGCATTCATTGGTTAGTACATTTGGATTACATTAAGCATTTTATCCATTTCATATTATACATGCATCAAAAATACATAAAAATATATCCATAAATGTTCATAAACAGTGCATAAGCCATCCATACATGAAAAATAACTACAAATCATAACACATTGCATCCCATCATATCGATGCATATCATATCATATGTCAAAATAATATCGAAGTACAAAATTGGACTATCTGTCCTAAGTATGGCCCGTAGGCTGACTATATAATGTCAAACTACATAATGTCCATTGTCTGTCATAAGGAGCATGTGCCTCTGTCACTGGGTTCTCCCTCTATCCTCCTCATCCCTACCATGTCTCAAGTCCTGCTAATGTATCTTTGTCCATGTTTCTGAGTCTATGTCGTAACATGAAGCAATCAGGTTGGTTCTCCCGTGTGATCAACGGATACTGTCGACTCTGCATCACAATTGGGGCACATTTTGTTAGTTTTAGGGTTTACTCCTACGGGTTGCATTTCCTCATTTTCATGTCCACCTCAAGGTGTTTTTCATCTATTCTGACCTATCCTACCCTTATCCCCCCTTTTCGGCTCATTTGCATGTTGTTTTGGACTGAAATTGAGTTCCTAATGCACAACTGTGCTTGTGTCAAGGAACCTGCACTTGTGTCATGTAACCTGCACTTGTGTCATGTAACCTGCACTTGTGTACCCTTACACAAGTGCAGAAGACCTTACACAAGCGCAGAAGACCCTACACAAGCGCAGAAGTCAGTTTTTGCATCCCCTGTGGACCCTGCAATGTCCCACAAGCAAGTCAAATTCATGAAATTGAAAACATGGGTTTTTGAGATACATATCACTGCTCCCACGTCGTCTAGTTTTTTGTATGTGCATACACATTCTCCAAGGTGATCTACCATTTGAATGTTCACCATCTCTCTGCAAGTGTCCTTTTCCAGAGCAACAAATCCTCTTCCTGGGCTAGTGCAAATGAACAATTTTCACTCTCTTGGTCCCATTTATAGCTCTTTGTCAGTGCATAGATGGACATGCATCCTCTCCATCTTATGTTGATCACGGTCTTGTGCACCTTAAATTGCTTGTCCTTCATGTATCTGATCTCCGATTGTCAGTCTGTTTGATCCTATCATTTTTATTGATCAATTGGCCTCTTTTTTGCATGTTTCCGGCCAATTCCTCGAGGGGGCATGCATATGTCATTGTTATTGTCTTGGGCATTTTCATTACTGTTCTTTGAAACAATGCTTAAAATCACATTGTCTCAAAGAGGGGCAAAATGTAGACACCTAAAAATGGTCAACGCTTGCAGGGTCATAATTTAACATTTGCGCATTGCCTCATTTTAGGTTTTTGCATCGCATTAACATTTCTCCTATGTCACGCACTTGGTTTTTATCATTTGCGAGCATCGAGTCATTCTTCTATCATATCGCCTTTGAATTTGGTCTTGTCGACAACAACCTTCAGTCATGATTTTGGTCGATCTTTGTCCTTGTCAATCTTGTCATATTGCGATCGATTCGTCATCGATCCTTGTCCTTTCCAATCATGTCAATTTGGTCAATTTGTCATTGATTTTTGTCAACCAATCTCAATCAAATCATTTATCAACACTGGTCTTTTATCAATTCAAAATCCTGATTGAATCGATATCAACTATCCTTTGTCAAGACCTAATTGTCGTTCTTGCATTGCTAATTCATCTCCTTAGGGTTTCGTGATTTCATCATTTAACCTTGCTTATCATTTTCTTCCTTTAGGATTAATAAATTACTTATTTATCCTAAGTCTTCTAATTACAATTAAATGTTCATTTAATTGGCTAATTATTCCTCTTTGTGAATTAATTAATAAATGACAAATTATTAATTAATTTACCTAATTCCTAATTTTCATCAAATTCTAATTTTCTAAATTTCTTAATTCCTAATTTCAATTCTCTCCTATTTCTCTCCTAAATTCATGGGAATGACATTTCAATTTGTCATAATTTGTCATAATTGACAATCAATCAATTTTTGACATAGAAGTTGTCATAATTTGTCATCAATTATCAATCAATCAAATTTTGCATAGAAAGTGCATAATTTGTTATAATTTGTCATATTGATTTGCAATTTCCATTTGAATTGAATCATGCTAATTTGATCATTTCTCCAATTTATCTATAAATTGGATGATCTTCATCAATCCCTAATAATCCTTAATCAGACTATCGAATTTATGCTTAGAGTATTCTTGTGTCAATATCAATCTTGCTTTCACAATTAGGTGTATGCACTTGAAGGTGAGATCTACAACAAATCTATTTGGAGAAGAAAGAAGAACAATAGAGCTGCATGAAGGAGCATTCAAATCACACCTTTGGTTTGCTTAATTTCTAGTTTTGAATGTTTGATTTCATGTCTCTATTGAGTGTGTTTAGGATAGATTCATTGCATTTGTGCTTTTTGTGATTGAGCTAATGTCGAGTGTTTTTGATTACTTGCATGTGATGATTTCCTATTTCCTAACTCACAGATACTACTGTAGATATTAAGTGTACATAAATGGGGTCTGCACATGTAGAAAGGCCAATAGCCTATAGCTCACTGCTCAATCACAAAATGAGAATCACACTGACTACGGTTGGATGGTTAAATCCAATAAGAATGTATTGCACAAAATAGCATCTTCATATGCTAGATTTAGTATCGATGTAATGCTAATATGCTTATACAAAAACCTAACTTCACCTTCAAATGATGTCTTCGTGTATTGCTCTGCTTCATCTCGCATATACCTTCACACAATTCTTTTTCACATTCCACACTTGATCTTACAAATAAGATCTTACATTTATACCATACCCTAAGACCAATTTTAGTAGGTCGGTTCTACAAGATATTACAATAAAATCATTTTACAAACAATAGAATATCTGATGCAATAACTGATTAAACATGTCATCTTAATGCATTTACATCAATAATAAATCATCTCCATAGCGTGCCATGCTGATCTGCAAAAGATAAACCTGTTGGTGTAACCCTAGATAGCCTGCACCTATTTGTCGGTAAAACCAAATATGCAAATATGAATATACCAATGATTAATTCTTCAAAGCAAAGTGTCCACATTATGTTTTTGACATTACCAAGTGTCTTCCATATCATTCCAGATATCGATGAACATTATATCCTGCCGGTGAACCATATATCAGTAACTGTTCAATAGTTGCTTGCTGGTGAATGTTGCTGGATCTCCGAAGTGCTTGTTTTCAGTAGGTGTTGACATCAATGACAAAACCATACCAAAATACCAATAGTGATTATGTACGCGAGAGTATATTTAGAGATAAGTTGATACTTAAATGAAATTGTCTACTTGCATAATTTATTTTATGGTTATGTACACGTTGTTTCATGTGATCTTGCAAATGGTTAATGTTGCATTGGTGTATGATGATGATAACTTAGAGTAATGGATGTTTTAAAAAAATTATCTTCAGTTTTATTAGATATTAGGTTATTCATATAGGGTATTTTTTTGGGCATTACATCTAGTATCGGAGCCTATTTTGCAAACACTAGGATCTCTGGTTAGGGTTTTTACTCTTGGCCTTGCTTGGTGTACTATACTATTCTCTTAGCTTGATTTGTTCTTTGAAATTTGAAATGGAAAACATCATGGGAATTTAGGAGATCTTATATGTTTATGATTTGTGTTCCTCCCTAATACCTCCTAGGAATCATAAGTTGTGTGCAATATGTGTATTCATTTCCTGTGCATGCTTCTTAGATGAGCATAACGTTCTATACAACTCTATGTGATCTTTCTTGATTTTAATTTCTAGTTCTTACTCAAATATTAAAGGTTGTTTTTCCTATATAATTGATCATTCTATTAAGTGAAGATAATTGTGAGTGTTCCTTTATCTAATGCTTGTTACATGATTTTCTTATGGATAGAAAGAGGGGGCATTCGTATTATACATATAAGAATGATTTAGTGTAGAGCATGTTGTGAAATTGAAGAATTTGTGTGGGGTGCACGTATATAATAAAGTAGTAGTTTAATGATTTTGTTCTCTTTTACTTATTCTCCTATGGAAGAGGTAAGGAAGTTAATTAGTGTAGAATAGATTTACATGCACGTGATTCTACATTTAAGAAAAGATTGTTGAATAAATCATATCTTTCAATAAGGACTTGAGATATCTAGTTCCTTTTGTAATATTAGGAGACCTTATGGGAAGTTGAATTTGCATATTTTAAAAAATCATGTTAAAAGTTTCATAGAATGATAAATGATACATGCTTAGGAATTTCAAATTTGTTCATGCATAATGTTGTGCACATACATTGGTTAATTAGCAGTGTTCTTTCTTCCTCTCCTCTTACTTGGAGTAAAACAATCATAGTGGTTAGGAGTATATTGTGATGAGTAGAAGCATTGGATATTCATTGATGAAGTAAGGTACTGCATATATTCAAGAAGTGGATAAAATAAAATTGTTTGAGGATTGAGATTTGTATATTGCATCCATGATTAATTTCAAGGAAAGAATTGATTAGATAGAATCTCTCTTGCATAAATAATGTAGGAAGTTATTATAAACTCGCACATTAAAAAACAATATAATATGTATGTAGAATGAAGTAAAAACTTGGTGCATTGCATATATAGAAAATTTGAGATCATACCATTATGTCTTTACTTGGTTTGACAAGATAAAAGCCTTAGTCTTGAGTAGGAGCTGTGTTGTTTGTTGAAAAGTTCAATTTGATTAAATGGATGGATTGAGACTATATGCTATCTCTTTATCCTTTTCAACTTTTAAGAAAGCATTTGTTCCATGAAGTTTAGCAAGATGAATTGGCAGTACATTGAGTGAATTTGTATTGCATTCTAGATGGCTATGCTTCATGTTTTCTAGGAATGCTTAGTTTCCAAATGGTTATAATTAAGTGTTGAAAAGTAAGGCTAGGATATCAAGTTTTATTTTGAATCTAGGAAATTGTTTGATTGATGGTATTTAGGAAAATGATCATAGGTGGTTGGAGTGAAAATATGATATCAAATATTGCTACAAGTAATGAGATTTATTTGAGTAAATACATGAATGACCAAATGCTTAAATAACATCATGCAAAGCATTCTAATTATCTTTTACTATTTATTGAGCATTGATCTAGAAATGGTGTATGTACATTAACGTATATCATCAAGTGAATAAATGAAGTTATAATATTTGTTTCTATTATAACTTGGTAAAACTAAAAATTTAATAGATTGGATATCTTAAACATTACTCATAAATGAGTGTATTCCTTGGGCATGTATGAGATACCTTATTTCATTCTTGTATATGTTATCCTTCATGAAAGATAGTTGCCTAGATTATTGTAAATAATTGTACTGCAATAAAAATGATAAAGAAATTAGGGGTATATGAACAAATTTATAATTTTAAATGTCTAGCATGCACTCTATAACACATTCATGGCATTACACCCTTGGATGTTGTGCATTGGTTAGTCCCTCTTGGTGTGACTAGTATTGGTCACCTTGTGATGTGGATTTGGATGAGTTTGTCATTTTGTTTGAGTGATTTTGTGATTTTATGAAGTATCATTGGGGTTAATTAAATTTTGGACCTCTTTCTTTGGAATGGCCACTAATTTCTTCTTTCATTTATTTTTCTCGTGTGGTGGTACTTGTCACACTTTATTTTCCTAATGGATTCCACCAAAAAAAATTCTTTCTTTTTGTGATATAATGATTGGTTTGAGAATTTTTCCTTTTGACTTCCTCTTTGGTGTCCATGGTGGTCATTTTGTATGTTGAATCATGGGCCCTCATTTTGTGTTAAGTGTGGTCTCTATCATGTTCATTTTGAACCTCTGATAGTGTGTGTAAGGGAGGAAACCATGGAGAAGTGCACTAACCTTAGTGAACAAATGAATAATAATGATATAGTGGGGTAATGAAATATGTTTGTAGGATGACATGTATTGGAATCTTCTAGAGTTCAAGAAATGTTTAATAGAAGTGTAGTGGAACTTGAAGTATTTGTAATGTGTGAAGTTGATAAATGCAAAAGAAACTGCTGCTTTCATATCTCTATTGAATGTTTATGTATATATATCATGCAAACTAAATGAATTAGAGTACCTTGTAATAATTGATTGGATGATAGATATGTGGATGCTTGAATCAGAGTAGCATAGCGAAAGTGTGGTAGATATTGAGAAGTTTGAGTATTGCAAATTTTTCTTTCCTTGAGAATTATTGAGTATAGATTTCTAGTAACAGTGAGATTCTCTTGATTTTATCCAGTTTTGAAGGGATTTTATTCAACTTTCCTCAAATAGGAGCATGACATGTTGCTTCTTAAGGATGTGCCTATGTGTGAAGTAATGTGTAAAATGTATACTTGTCTTCCTCATTGCATTCAATTAGACATTAAATGAAGTGTTTCCATGCTTGAACTATGTGAGTTACTATGATTTTTTTTTATGGATGTTAACTCGGATACAAAATTATAGTTTGGTCTTTCAAAATGTGATTAAATAAAGTTCTCTTGAAGATATTTCAATGATTTATCATGCTCGTTGTAACTAGTATGAGTTTTCCAACTTGTTATTATCTCTAATTTAACATATTTTCTTGGATAATTAAAGTATAGAAAGGAATTTTTTTGTAATCATTACCTTACTTGAGTTAGAATTTATTTGGTTCCAAAAGTTCAATGTTGATGTGTGTGTATTTTCAACTTAACCCTTGGTGACTTCTATTGGCAATATGAAGGAATTTATTATGTGTTGCATTGATGTTTTGTCATTGATGTCAACACTAGCTGTTATGATTGGTTACCGGCAGACAAATTTTAGTTACCGATAGAGAACTAATGTTATCGGTAGAAGAACTAGTGTTACCGGTAGAAGGGACTATCAGTTGGACACTACCGACATGTTTGGATCAAGGGAATATGTTTGGTTTGATGTGTTACATGTTTCTAAAGTATGTTTTGGTCAATTGGTATTGACTTGATGATCTGATGCTATCATACATTCTAGTAAGCCTTTACTGGTAAGTGTTTAAGGTTTTATCGGTAGAACTTTTTCTGAGAATCTTTGACAGGATGCATAAGTGGTGTTGGTGTGACTTCTAGATGTAATTCAGGATGCTAAAGGTGATCTTTGTTCTTGCCTCAACTGATTGGAAACATTTGATTGGCATGGTGGACCCAAATTAGGTATGGTACCTATCTAGGTTATGGACCGATATCATGTAACATGTTCTCTACACGTTACCGGGCTAATTTATGGACTGGTTAATGTTGTTTTGGTTTAAAGCTGACATGGCATATCATTGTAATGTGGATGTATGTAATGATCTTATTGTAATATCTTTTAGGTGGCCAACCTAATTGGTTTAGGCCTTAGGGTTTGTACATATTGATGTAAGATCTCATTGTAAATCATAGCAGTGGAATGTAATGTGTGAATAATGTAATATCATTCAAACAGAGGATTGGGTCGATCATTGAAGATCGAATTGGGTTTATGTAAGAGGTCAAGGCCTTTGGTACTAAGCTTAACCGAGACTGTAATCAAGCATGGTAGATTCTATCTTTGGAAGTTCATTCTTCTAGATTATTGTCCAACTATATTAAGGTGGTTATAACCTCTCTATAGTCAGTGTGACTCCTTTGTAATGAGCAGTACGCTCTAAGCAGTGTTCCTTCCTACATGTGCAGGCCCCTCATTGTATCACATACTTTCTGTAGAAGTATTATTTGACTATGGGTAGGCTTCCCACCATGGTTTTTCCCTTTATCGGGTTTTCCATGTACAAATCAAGGTGTTATGTGGTATGCTTGCATTGTGTTAATTCTTTGTTTCATTCTTAAGTTTTATTGCTTACCAATATATGTTTTTCTTATTTTGGTATTTGCTCCCCACTCTCAGTTGTCCATCGGTTATTCTAACAATTGGTATCAGAGCTTTGGTCCTCTTTTGCAAAAGCTTAACTTCTTGAGGTAGATCCTATGGCAACTAATAATTCAAATTCAACAACAACTATTTTCATAAGAGAAATCCCTAAGCTTGATGGAACAAACTATGGGATATGGAAAATTCAAATGGAGACTCATCTTAGATGTCTTGGAAAAGATATTTGGGAGATCACTAAGAAAGGATACATACCTTATGATCCAGCATCTGGCAATCCTGCTCCAACAGACTTGGACAAGAATATTGAAAATGATTGTAGAGCTAGAGAAGCCCTCTTGTGTGGACTCACTGATCAGCAAATCATGGGATTGACTGATAAATCATCTGAAAAAGTTATGTAGGATAAATTAAAACTCTGAATGAAGGTGACCCTACTCTCAAAATTGCTAAACTTGATGTTTACTAGGTAAGATATGAGAACTTGAAGATGGAAGATAATGAAAGAATTGCTACATTTATGGAAAGAGTAAATGAGATTGTTATGGGAGCTCAATATTATGGAGGATCTCTAAGTGAAGATGAAATAGTTTCTAAAGTTTTGAGAGTCCTACCACTGGCTTAGAAGATGAAAGCTACTACAATTAATGAATTGAGAACAATGGAAAACACTTCAGTTAACAAAGACATTCTGATTGGGAAATTATCTGCTTTTGAGCTTGAAGAATTTGGATCCTCTGGATCTGTTAAATCTGAACCTGCTTTTCATGCATCATCATCTACTAACAAAAGTGACTAGAAAGTCATGTATGCAAAAGGATTGGAAGATATGAGGAAAGAGGATGAATAATTTGAGAAACTTGAAGCCTTATTTGCTAGAAGAGTACCTAAAGGACCGGCAAGAAGTAAGTATGAAGGAAAAGAACCTTTTAAATGTTTTCCATGTAATGAGATTGGTCATTTTGTATCTAGATATCCTGAAAGATATACAAGATTTGAAGAAAGAGTTAAGAAATCATATAAGCCTAATCAGAACAAAAATAGATTCAATAAAAACAAACTATGCTACATAGGGGATGAGGAAGGAGTAAGTGATTATTCAGATGGAGAACTGGCAAGTGACTCTACTAGTGGATCCCGCAATGTAAATGAATGGGTGTTCTATGCTATAAAGGAAGATGAACTAGAACCGGTTATCCTGAATGAAGAAAAGGCCCTGGCAGCAAAATTTGAAGACAAGGATGAATGTGTAATTGATAGTGGATGCTCACATCATATGTCTGGAGATAAAAGAAAAATTTTGTCCCTGCAAGGTTTCAATGGCGGTCAAGTCATATTTGGAGATCACAAAGTATGTATGATGAAATCAAGAGGTATTATTTCTTTGGATGGTAAGCATAATACTGATAATGTCTACTATGTAGAAGGTTTAAAGCATAATCTTTTAAGTGTTGGTCAATTGGTGGACAAGGGATTCCAACTTCAGTTCAAAGATAGAATATGCAAAATCATTAATAGAACTGGCTTGAAGATTACAACTGATACTCAGACTAGAGGTAATATATTTCACTTGGACACTAGTGATAAGACATGTTTTATTTCTCATATTGAAGAGAGTTGGTTATAGCATAAGAGGTTGTGTCATATTAATTTTGATTGTATTGCTAAGACTAGTTCAACAAAGGAAGTTAGAGATATACCTAAGATTATAAAGCCTCATAATCTGATATGTAAGGAATGTCAATTGGGAAAGCAAGTTAGAACTTGTTTTAAGAGCATACATGATAAATCTAATGATGTGCTTGATTTTATTCATACTCACTTATGTGGTCCACCAAGGACTAGAAACTTTCAACGTGATAGACAATTCATGCTAATAATTGATGATTATTCTAGAATGATGAGGGTGACTTTTCTAAGGGAGAAGTTTGAAGCTTTTGAGAAATTGAAGATCTTTAAAGTAATGGTGGAAATAGAAAATGGATTGAAAATTAAATGTCTAATATCAGATCAAGATGGTGAGTTCACTTCTCATGAAATTAATAGTTATTGTGAGAAAAATGGAATTAGGAGACAATTATCTACACCCCAAACTCCTCAGTAGAATGGAGTAGTGGAAAGGAAGAATAGAACCATTTTGGATGTAGCAAGAACCATGATGATGGAAGCCAAATTGCCTCACATCTACTAGAGAGAAGTAGTAAGTACAATAGTCTACACATTCAATAGAGTTCATATCAAAGGTGAAACCAGTAAGACTCCTTATGAGTTATGGTTTGGACATACACCTACTCTTAAATATTTCAAAATTTTTGGAAGTAAATGTTATATCAAAAAGGATGATTCAATTGGGAATTTTGATCCTAGATGTGATGAACGGATATTTCTTGGATATTCAATTAAGAGCAAAGCATGTAGATGTTATAACAAAATATTGCAGAAAATTATGGAGAGCATAAATTTGAAAGTGGATGAACAATATAGACATTGATCTATATCATATGACAGTGAACTGACAGTAGAAATGATCATAAGTAATCCAACAATGCCTCAACCAGTACAAGACACTAAGATAGTTACACTGAAATAATCAAAAAATTCACCTATGACTAATAATCAAAATAGAGAACTTGAAGTTCAGAAGACACCAAGGTATGTAAGATTAAATCATTTTGAAGATTAAATCATTTTGAAGATCAAATCATTGGAGATAGGAACAAGGGAGTTATGACAAGAAGAAGACTGGCAAATGAAGAGGTATGTATTATTTCTCAAGTTGAACTAGCATCTGTTATTGAAGCTTGTAAAGATGAATATTTGTTAAAGGCTATGGAAGATGAATTAGATCAGATAGAGAAGAATAAGACTTGGACTTTAGTTCCATGGTCTAAAAATAAGAATGTTATTGGAACTAAATGGGTTTTTAGAAATAAACTAAATGAGGATGGTCAAGTTATAAGAAACAAGGCTAGACTGGTTTGTAAAGGATATTGTCAAATGGAAGGAATTGATTATGGTGAAACATTTGCACCTATATCTAGAATTGAAGCTGTTAGACTATTTCTTGCTTATGAAGCATATAAGAACTATAAGGTCTATCAAATGGATCTTAAATATCCATTTTTGAATGGTGAACTTGAAGAAGTATACATTGAGCAACCTGATGGATTTTCACTAACAGATGACAAAGATATGGTTTGCAGGTTAAGGAAAGCATTATATGGTTTGAAACAAGCTCCTAGAGCTTTGTATGCAAGGTTGGATAAATATCTTTTGAAGCTTGGTTTTACTAAGGGCAGTGCTGACAGTAATTTATATTATAAGATCACTAATGATGATATTTTGATTATTGAAGTATTTGTTGATGATATCATTTTTGGACGAGAAGATAAATTGTGCATGGAATTCTCTAATAATATGAAGGATGAATTTGAAATGTCTATGATTGGTGAGATGATATTTTTCTTAGGTTTGTAGATTACTCAAACTGACAAAGGCATTTTTATTTGTCAATCTAAGTATCTAAGGGAATTGTTAAAGAAGTTTGGTATGGATAATTCCAAACTGGTAAGTACTCCTATGGTGACATATGAGAAATTATCTATCAAAGACACATTTGCACTAGTAAATTCAACAAGGTATAAGTCTATGATTGGTGGCATGTTATATCTGACTCAGACTAGACCTGATATTATGAATGCAATAAGTATTGTTTCAAGATATCAAAGTAATCCTAAAGAAAATCATGAATGTGTAGTAAAGAGGATATTCTGGTATTTGCAAGTAACAACAAAATATGGCTTATCATATTCTAGAGATGATAACTTCACTTTATGTGCATATATAGATTTAGATTGGGTAGGAGATACTGATGATTGGAAGAGCACTTCTGGTGGAGTTTTCTTTCTTGGAAAGAAATTAGTTTCATGGATCAGCAAAAAATAGTCATGTATTTCTTTATCTACTGTAGAAGCTGAATATCTTGCAGCAGTAACTAATTGCTTTTAGGTCTTATGGATGAAGCAAATGTTGAAGGATGTCATGGTAAATTATAGTGAACCGGTAGTTATCTATTGTGATAACTCTATAGCTATTGGTTGGCAAATGCACACTCCAATGAGAAATTGTAGGTGATTCAAGGTATGGTCATTGATGGCAACCTTACAATCATGTAATACCGGCAGGCACCAGCACTGACAGACTCTACACTGGCATACAGAACACTGGCACCGAAAAGGAAGATTACCGGCACCCTGGCTGACAATAATTTTGTATTAATGTATTTTGTAAATAATTGTAAAATATTTTGTAAGCTGACTTGGTGGATTATAATATGACTCATATAAGTATGAGATCATTGTAGTGTGAAAAAGATATAGCAGACCTAATATGTGAATTGTTGGATAAGGGTTTATGTATGTAGTAGAGCCTAAACCGGTACTAAATTTGGCATAGCAGATGCTAATTTGAAGCAGTACAAGACATTGGATTAGCATAATCCATTTTTGTAAGTTAGTGTGACTTGTTTTGTATTTGAGCAGTGAGCTCTAGGCACTTGGACTTCCTGCATGTGCAGGCCCCTATTGTGAATAGTAATATTCCCTTATTGGCTAGTAAGCGAATATTGTGGGTCACAAATCCCACCGATATTTTTCCCACACCAGGTTTCCTCATTAAAAATATTTTGTTATGGTGTGCTTTTCATGTTGTGGTTGTTGTTCTTATTTGCTGCATTATTTCTGGTTTACCAGTACACAGTTTTAATATGCTCTTCATGTTATAAGTTAAATAAATTCTTTTACCGATCTGATATTGATTCACCCCCCCTCTCAGTATCTTTGGGAATCCTAACAATTGGTATCAGAGCCTGGTCCTCTATTTTCAAAAGCCTAATAGCTTAAGGAAGATCTTGTCACTGGTAGAGATGGAAAACTTGAGAAAGCAATTGGAAATAGCTCTTTCAAACTATGATGCAAAAAAAGTGAAGAATATCAAACTTGAGGATGATCTAAAGGCTGCTTAGAATATTATTCAAGGACTTCAAGAAAATCTTACTATTGCAAGGAATAAGAGAAGAGACCTTTGTGAAAAGATGCAAAAAAATGATGATGAAAAAAAAAACTCTTAATGATCTGGTGAACAAACTGAGACAAGAAAACACTACAATGAAGAATAAGATGCAAGATATGACTATGAGATTTTGTAAAGAAAATGATATGTTGAAGACAGATTTGATGCATACACAAAATGACACAAATGAACTCATGAGACAGAAAGGAATCTTGGAGAGAGAACTGGCTGCTGCAAATCAACACAAGGAGAAATTCAAGAAAAGCTCAGAAGAACTTGTTGACATGCTAAAGAATCAAAAACCAAATGGAGATACAAATGGCCTTGGCTTTGAAGTTGGTGAAAGCTCTAGTACTACAAACAATCATGATCATAGCAAACCGGTAAGACCACCTAATGCTTACAAATTTAATGGGAAATGATTTAACTATAACAAATATGGTCATAGAGAAAATCAGTGTAGATCTAGAAATTATCAGAACACTAATACACCCACCGATCAATGTTCTAAATGCAACAAAATTGGTCATAATTCAGAAAATTGCAGAATGAATGTAAGATGTTATGTTTGTGGAAGATTTGGACACTTATCCAATCAATGCAAAACACAAACTGACATAGGATATGGGAAATCTATTCAAAAAAACAATGTAACTTGTTATGCTTGTAACAAGATTGGACATATTGCAAAATTTTATAGAAGCAAGGCATCACTGGCAAATAACAAAGGTCCTAGCTTGAAAGGTAAAGAAAAGGTTGAAGAGGTAAAGCAAGAATTCTCAAAATAATGGATCAGAAAGTCAGATCAGAATGTTGATGGGAATACTCCTCCACTAGCAAAACAGAATATCACTCCACCAGCAAGAGACTCTTTATCTAACTGAAGGAAAATCCTTTGGGGGTTTAGCAACTGATTAAAAAACATGCTATTATACCCTTGGTTGATGGTAAGAAGTTGAATTACTTCTATACTGGTAGATAAGTTAAGTTGTGACTTAACCAACAAGCATTAAATGCGGTAGTTGGAGAAAATAACATTATAAAGCAAGTGTTTTGGCTCTTTTTTCATTCACCGAGCATTCAAATCTTCGAGAGCGTGAAAATTCCCGAGCAAAGGTATCCTTAGCGAAGAAGTGAATCAGTTCATCCTAGCATTCATCCTAAAGGTAGATTGAGGTATTTATAATCATGGCATCCTCATCCACTCCTAAATTTATTGCAAACCCTACTGTGATTGAAGTAATCAAGCACGCTAGACCCGTATTCAAGCTGGTTCCTAAAATTACGAAGAAAGATGATAGCATAGGTGCATTTTCTCAAATTCCTAAGGGAGTAGTATATGCTGAAGACCCTAGGTTATACTTACATTGTCATATAGTGGAATTAGGTGGTGATGAGATCAAAAAAATGTATAAGACTTTGATTTGTGATGAATCTGGAAATATCAAGCTAGAACATAAGATAGTGGAAACCCTAGGTTTTACTGAAATCCTTAGTGTCCCAGATTTTCCCAAGGATATTATAAGGAATGTGCTAAGTAGAGTTCATGGGGAATTATTTTGGTTGGATTCCATCCATAAGATCACCAAGGAAGCCATAAAAGAAGTAACAGGGTTACCTTCCACCGGTAGCAGGCCTGACAGAACAAAGAAGGTCCCAAATGACACAGTGATGAAACTAACCAATGCAACTTTTGACAAAAGGTCTTTAAGGGTAAATTATGTAAAGGACATCAATGTTATATTTATTACTATGATCTTAGGTTACAAAGTCACACATGAAAATAGGTTGAACTTATTTTCTAGCCTATGTATTAAAAGTGCATATGACATGGTTAACAACAATGCTAGAATAGATGTGTGTGAATGGCTCAAAGATGAATTGATAGACAATCTAGGGAAAATAAAAGGGCGATAATAAAGGAACCTTTAGATTTGGAAATTTACTTGTATGTTTAATGTTGTACATTACAAAATAAGTACCTGGTATTGGTGCAAGAGATTTTGGCTTTGACATACCGGTAGGAAAGCAACTATTGGATCTATTAAACAACATGGGAGATAATAGGGAGAAAAACTTAAATGAACATTTTCAAGCACTAAAAGATCAAATGAAGACAAGGATAAGACTGTCACAAGCTATTGTAGATAAATATTAGAAGGAAATTTTCTTTGTAATTAAAAAGGATGAAATATGGATGGAGGCAGTTGTCCCTAGAACTATCTAGGTAACTCAAATGGGCTATGAGACAAATGATAACATTATAGAAACTTATCAAAAGCCCTCCTTGAAGCACCAAAGGAACCCATTGAGAAAGTCTTTGAAAATGCAAAAACAATTGAAAGTGGAATTCGGTCAAGAAAAAGGGTTAAGAAAGTTGAAGCAACAGTAAGGAAAGGAACCCGACGGGCAAAGACAATTAAGAAAGATGTCTTGAAACAAACTGGTATAAAAGAAAGTGAGTTGGAAGGACTTCAATCGGAAGCTCATCTTTCACCAGTTGGAACCTCCTCTGAAAGTGATATACCAATGGTATTCAAAAGGGTAGAAAGGAAAAGAAAACCCTCACCGGTACCCTCACCCACTCCTAAGAGAACCAGACAAAAGCAACAGGCAATGAGGCCTTCAGGGAAAAAGTTGACTCCTAAGAAGAAGAAAGTAAAAAAAGATATTGCTCCACTGGATAAACTGTTAAGTGAAATAACTAAAGATGGAAAGTTGAAAAACATTAGCAAACTGTACAACACACTATCTATTGATGACAAAGAAAGAATAGAGAACAGTGTAATTTTACACTTGGATATATACAAGAAATTTTTGATGGAAATTGTTGATGAAATACCCAATGATCTGTATAGAAGACTAGAAGTTGGAAGGGTAGCTATTGTTGAGCTGGATAAGAAAATAAAAATTGAAAAACTATTTGCAGTGCATCCAGTAAACTCACTTGATGAGATAGACAAACTAATCAGTGAAGCTAACCGGACAATATTTTCAACTGCTCACTGGCATGTAGCACTAATGGTAGGTAGAGTGAATGAAGTCTTTGAGGAAACAATAGATGCATAGGATATATTCTTTATATAAAAAGAGAAAGAAGAAGAATTACTAAGACCCAAGACTATCAAAGTATACCAAAAGGATAGGGATAAAGGAAAAGGTAAGGTAGGTGGACCTCTAAGCCTAAAAATAATGGATAATGTGCTCCCACCTCTTCCTGATACTCCACTGGCACATACTACAGATAGTCAATTGGCCACTGAGAGTATGGAGACTCTGTTAAAGGATACTAATCCTGAATTTGAAATTTTGTACACTATAAATATAGATACTCAAGAAGTAAATGTTGT
Source organism: Cryptomeria japonica (assembly GCF_030272615.1). Classification (NCBI taxonomy): domain Eukaryota; kingdom Viridiplantae; phylum Streptophyta; class Pinopsida; order Cupressales; family Cupressaceae; genus Cryptomeria; species Cryptomeria japonica. The sequence goes on from NC_081414.1 coordinate 180,747,874, forward strand.
GGTTGATAGAGAAACCACTGAGGATAAGAAGGAAGAAGTGACTACTGAGTCACCAACTGCAAATGTTGAGGTTAAGGTTAATGATATTGTAAACATAAGCATAGAAAAACCTACTCAGATAGAGCAACTGGAAGAAGATACCACTGGTAAACCATTAGAAGAACTGGTAGATAAAACTAAAAAACAATCAGGAGAACCAGCAATGGTCATTGTAGAAGTACAAACTGAGAAACTGGAAGTACATACAAAGACTACACCTGAGAAATTGGATGTTGAGAGCTCAGGAAAACCTTCTGAGACACAGATGGAGAAACTAGAATAGAAACGGGTTGAGATACAGGTTCAGACCAAGACAGTGCCACCAGCACAAACTAAAAATCCTAAACCCTTGCTAGTTGAAATGCAAACACAGACTAACCTACCAAAGGTTGAAATCAGTAAGGCTATCATCACAACCGATAGCAAGGAAATTGTGAAAATAGTTGGACAGACATCTGGCACTTCTATAGCAGAATTCTGACCTATAAATGTAACAAAGGTCTTATTGAGTTCAATAAAGAAGATCACAGAGTGTAACACACAAGCCTATAAGGCTATTGATGACACCATTCCTATTCTTACATTGATAGCACCAAAGTGCATTGTAGATAACAAAGATTCTTTAGGTCAACTAGACACATTGTCTAAATTCATCACCGGCAACATATTGACACTTGATCAAATAAATAAGGACACATTCAAGGAGAGAATGATTAAGGAAAATTAGAAATTCTTTGAGAAAATTGTAAAGAAGAATAAGGAGAAAATGGACACCTTATTACCAGAACTTGGAGAGATAATTTTTTATTTCAAGAAATTGTATAGAGACACTTCTAAAACAAATATTCTAATAGAAGATCTAGACAAGGAAATTAGTAAAGCATAGGATGAGATTAACAATATTGCTGAAAATCTGATAGGTACATCAGATTCATTTTTGGAGTTAGAAAAGAAAGTTGTAGTTCTAGAAGAGAAAATTGAGAAATTAGAGAATGACAAAGAGAAAATAAAGGATAAGGTAAAAAGATTAAAATTTAAACTTATTCCAAAACTAGATTACCTCATTTCTTTGAGAAAAGAAATTTTTGAGGCTTTGGTTCCTGGACTTAAGACACCGGAAGAGAAAATGCACATACTCACCAGTATAGTTCAGAGAACACAAGAGGCATTACAGGATAGCAAAAGATTCAGTGAAAGTTTAAGTCTCGTACTTGCAGACCTTTTTCAAATTGTAACCCACTGGTTACAAGAATCTAGGTAGGACTCCACTGATAGTGAATGACAACCTTTTTCATTGATATCAAAGGGGGAGTAGTGAGATGAGAAAAATGATCAGAACAGGACATCATCATCATCAGTCGATGGGAAGTGGCACTACCACTCGACCATGTGATCCCAAAATGGAACCACCCCACCATGCTAGGAGATAGCAGATGACCCTCAAGCAAGCAAAACAAGAAAAGTACAACAGTACAACATGAATCCAAAAAACTCAAGTGACTCAACTCACAGAACACTAGTGACCCTAAAGAGAGAGTGTCATCACATGGCTTGAGATGGTTACCCTAGGTAGGCCTCCATAGGTCCCAACCCCCATCTTGGGTTATCCTGGTAACCTTTCCTAGACCCCTAGCTCCATCCAAGTATCATGTGGACCTTACCAACCCTTCATGAGGACAAGGTGGTAAGTATGCCATTCTAGGCCTTCTCACAACATGTTGAGCCTAAACAAGCACTCAACCATGTGTGAGGTACAATATCTTTATTAACATTATAACTACCCACCCCCTAATCAATTATTAGGTTATCACTTATTAACTGACTTTTGAGGGGTTATCCAACCATCCTCTTTAGGTGCGGCCCTCGCTCAAAAGCCATGCTCTCATAGGATACTAATAGGAATGGTCTCTCTACAAGGACCCTATGGAAAAACTGATAGCCATATCTAATCTTGACAAAACTACAAGTGAAGGATACACAAATCATAAACCCAGGATTGACCATTTGGAAGAAAACACACAATGGCTCACATCAACAAGGTTACACAACAACACCTAACCAAGGGGTATAACAACCTTTAAAACATGATAACAACTCGAAATTAGATTTACATTGAAATATGTTTTTACCAGAAAAATTCCATTTATTATAAAGATTCTATAACAAGCAATCTTTTCAAAATAGTAAAAAGCATTAATTACTTGCAAATTCGGATATTTCAAAAAAATAGAAAATACATCTTTATTGATATAAGAATACCAGAGTTGTCATTTGGTCTATCAGACTAAATTTAATCACATAGAAATTTAACCCCTAGCATATTACCGTGATTAAATAAGGAATTTAAATATATGCTTTTCTGAAAATAACTAAATTCAGAATTAATTATATATAATAATATAATATATATTTATATGAATATGTATATATTCACCAAACATATATCATATACATATATTCACATTAAAATGTATATATATTAATCATAAATCAAAATGCACAATATTAATAATACTTAATTAATAAAATGCCCAGGGTTGAAAAACATATAAGTAAATATATATATACATATATATATATATATATTAAACATAAAATAAATAAAAATCTGAATTCACATTAAAACTAGGCACGAAACCCAAGCTTAACTTTAACTGGAAACAAACAAAACTAACAGGGAGGGCATAGCATGAGGTCTGCCATGGCAGCTTTATGATATGCTACAGTAGCATACTACCCATAAGGTAGCCCTGCTACCCTATGGTAGCACCGCTACCTTACAGTAGCAGGTACTACCACAAGTATTATTGCTACGTTATAGTAGCAGGTGCTACCGCCAGTAGGACTGCTACCACACGGTAGCATTGTTACCACTAGTAGTACTGCTACTGTACGGTAGCTTTGCTATCGTCAGTAGCAAGCTACCAACCCCCCCTATTAAATAATTTTATTTTTTTTATTTTAAATTAAATTTTAATGAATCAAATAGGTTTAAAATTTACAAAGCCCCCTTTTTTTTTGAAGGAAAATTTTCAACAAAGATTAAAAATCAATTTTCAAAAGAGATCAAAATTCAATTTTCAACAGAGATTAAAAATAAATTTCCAACAGAGATTAAAAATCAAGCATCCCCACTCAGAGACAACAAAGTATAATAAAACACTGCATAATAATAATAAAATACTACAAAAAACCCCATTTTTATTTACCAAAATTTCCTCCATAATCCAATTTTTTTCCTAACCCAAATTCTAATGATTTTTCCTCAACCAGGAAGAACACAAAATTGCATAACACAGAGAGAAAATTATATGGAACAAAGGAGGGTAAATGTGGGAAAATTTTGCCAGCATAGCCCCCTATAATTTTCATAATGCCAAAACTAAAAATACAGAAAAGAAATAATAAACATGAAAATCTCCACAACAGAGATTGGAGATTCAAACAAACTAATTTTTTTTTTATTATTAAAAGAAAACAAAACCAGGCCAAGCAACCCAACTGTGAAGCTTTCCTGGAAGATTCACATGGAAGAGCTCAGTCCTGCAAATGGGTTTCCGAGCCAATCCCTCTTACCAGCAATCCTCTAATATTTTCTTCTTCAGCAAAATATTGCTTCCAAAATAATTTTTTTCTTCACCAAAAATCTCTGCCTCCTTCCCATGAACTCCCAAGAATAAAAAGTAAAAATATATTTAACCTAAACTTTTAGGTTGAAATTATTTTACCCAAAGACATAATATTTAATTTATTAATAAAAGGAATTTTATTTGCTTTTCTTTTCTCATGCTAATTTATTTACTTTTCCAAAAAGAAATAAAAGCAATACTTTAACTCTATTTTATTTTTAAAATCTAGTGAACAATAAATGCAATTAACTTAATTTAATTTTTACTAAATTTAAATACAATTATATTTCTAATATAATGCAACTTGCAAATTAAATTTAATTACTTCATTTAATAAAATGCCCAAGGTTTATATATATATATATATATATATATATATATTAAACATAAAATAAATAAAAATCTGAACTCACATTAAGACTGGGCATGAAACCCAAGCTTAACTTTAATTGGAAACACACAAAATTAACAAGGGCATAGTATGAGGTCTGCCATGGTAGCTTTATGCTACCCTATGGTAGCAAGTACTACCATAGGTAGCACTGCTACTGCTACCTTACGGTAGCAAGTGCTACCGCATGGTAGCACTGCTACCGTCGGTAAAACTGCTACTGCACGGTAGCACTCCTACCGCCACTAGTACTGCTACCATACAGTAGCTTTTCTACCGTCGGTAGCAAGCTACCAACCCCCCCACCCCTCTATTAATTTTTTTTAAAAAAATTTAAATTAAATTTTAATGAATCACATAGGTTTAAAATTTACAAAGCCCCCCTTTTTTTTTAAAGGAAAATTTTCAACAAAGATTAAAAATCAATTTTCAACAAAGATCAAAATTCAATTTTCAATAGAGATTACAAATCAATTTCCAACAGAGATTAAAAATCAAGCATCCCCACTCTACGACAACAGAGTCTAATAAAACACTGCATAATAATAATAATAAAATACTACAAAAACCCCATTTTTATTTACCAAAATTTCCTCCATAATCCAATTTTTTTCTTAACCCAAATTCTAATGATTTTTCCTCAACTAGGAAGAACACAAAATTGCATAACACACAGAGAAAATTATATGGAACAAAGGAGGTTAAATCTGGCAAAATTTTGCCACCATAACCCCCAATAATTTTCACAATGCCAAAACTAAAAATACAAAAAAGAAATAATAAATATGAGAATCTCCATAACAGAGATTGGAGATTCAAACAAACTATTTTTTATTTTTTTATTAAAAGAAAACAAAACCAGGCAAAGCAACCCTGTGAAGCTTTTCTGGAAGATTCACGTGGAAGAGCTCAATCCTACAACCGGGTTTCCAAGCCAATCTCTCTTACCAGCAATCCTCTAATAATTTCTTCTTCAACAAAATATTGCTTCCAAAATAATTTTTTTCTTCACCAAAAAGCTTTGCCTCCTTCCCGTGAACTCCCAGGAATAAAGAGTAAAAATATATTTAACCTAAACTTTTAGGTTGAAATTATTCTACCCAAAAACATAATATTTAATTTATTAATAAAAGGAATTTTATTTGCTTTTCTTTTCTCATGCTAATTTATTTACTTTTCCAAAAAGAAATAAAAGCAATACTTTAACTCTATTTTATTTTTAAAATCTAGGGAACAATAAATGCAATTAACTTAATTTAGTTTCTACTAAATTTAAATACAATTATATTTCTAATATAATGCAACTTGCAAATTAAATTTAATTACTTCATTTAATTAATTAAATTCATAATCATCAACACATAATAATACATAATTTAAATATACTAACTATGCAATGAAGCCATAAATTTAATTAAATAATTAAATCCAATAGGGCAAGCAAACTGAGGAAACTCAAATGAAGACTCAAAAAAAGTCAACCAACAACACTCAAAGGCCGAATAAATAGATAGGACGACCAACTGACGACACTCACAAGAGTGTAATTGGGGTAAAATTAGGGTCAACCACTATCTCCTCTACTCCCATCGGACAAATAAGGCACGCTCAGACCTGTGAAGCCAGGTGGAGATGATACCACGTACCTACTCGGTACTTGTACCTACAATGTCTTGCATCATCGAACCATGTATGTATATATACAAATATAGAATACATGACATACACACCGATGAAGGAGAATCATGACGTTCCCTATCTCACTAGAGTGAGTGAAAGAAAATCATCCCCTCACATCCAATACACTCCCAAACACACAATACATAATTTACACATCACATAGATAAAGTGAAGTGTTAGTACATAGCAATAATCCATAAAATACCACAATTCACAAGTACTAAAATACTGTAAATAAAGCCTACATCCCATATCTAGATAAAGAATGAAATAATGTCATATAAGTCTGAATAACACATGATGGTAATGTATCCACTAAAAGTAAACAATAGCAAAATATGAATCTAATAAGTTCAATCGAGGAGGGGTACTACATCCTCCCCCCCTAAAACTAGGCTTACTCCTGGAAGCCTTAAACAAATAAGAATAGAGCTCTCTCATCTTTGCTGCATCCTCCCAAGTCATTGAGGTCTCATCATTTGGGTCCCATAAGACCCTTACCTGATCGATGGTATGACCCCTAAGGGTCAAATCCTAATGTTGAAGAATTCACATGGGCTCCATGGAAAGTTGCCCGTCATCGACCTGCAAAGAATTCCAATCAAGAACATGTGTAACATTAGGATGACAAGGTCAAAGAACTGAAACATGAAAAACATCATGGATGCAGGATAGACTCAATGGCAAGGAAAAATGGTAGGCAACTGGTCCTATCCTCTCAAGGATCTCAAAAGGGCCAACAAAATGAGGCACCAACTTAGAACCCTTTCCATAATGGATCAGACTCTTCCGTGGACACACTCTCAAAAACACATTGTCGCTAATAGAAAAATGACGATCTACCCTATGAGCATCTACATACTTCTTCTTCCTGTCTTGTGCAACTACCAAATGCTCATGAATCCACTCAACCTACTGCTCCATCTCACAAAGAATATTCGGGCCTATACACACTATGTCCTCTAATTAATCCCAACTCAAAGGAGTACAGAAAGGATGACCATAAAATGCTTGGAAGGGAGACATACCTATGGAGCTATGATATCCATTGTTATAAGAAAACTCCACTAGATAAGTATAATCCTCCCAGGGTGATTGTTGGCCCATAACATACATGGGAAGCATGTCTTCCAACACCTGATTGACTCGCTCGGTCTGACCATCTATCTCTGGATGATAAGCTCAACTAAAGTTCAACTAAGTCCCCAAAGCATGTTGAAGTGAGGTCCACAATGCTAAGGTAAAGACAGCATCTCTATCAAAAATGATCCACCTTGGAATCCCATGCAATCTCGCTACATCTTCCAAGAAAACCTAAGCCACCACTGTTGCCATATAGGAAGCTCCAATAGGAACAAAATTAGAAACCTTGGTCAACCTATCAACAATGAGCATGATGGAATCATGACAATGTGAAGAAATAGGCAACCCAAGAATGAAATCCATGGAAATGATGTCCCATTTCCAATCCGGTACTAAATTAGGCTATAAAAGCCCTGTCGGGTGCTAATGCTCCACCTTCACCTCCTGACATTCTAAACATCTTGATACAAAATTAGTAGTCATGTTTCATAATGGCCCAATCATAAATCTGTCTAAGATTTGTGTGCATCTTCTTGACACCTGGATGTGCCAAATAAGGTGCACGATGGGCCTCAGTCATGACCACAACGTGAAGATCCTCCAAACGAGGTACATAGATCCATCCAAGATGATGAAGAAAACCATTTGCCTCAAGGTTATATCCAGAGAATCTAACCTCTAATGGCCTTCCAGACTCCAGCATGGCTCTAACATCCTGATACCAAGTATCCTGAGGAAGAACTCCAAGAATTCTCTCTCTCAAGTCCACTCCAAGGGACAATGTTAAAACCTCATGCCACCTATGACTCAAAGCATCTACCACCATTTTCTCCTTCCCCTAAATATAACGAACCTCAAAATCATACTCACAGAGGAATTCCATCCATCTTCACTATCAAGCATTCAAGTTTGACTACATGAAGATATACTACAAATTGTTGTGATCACTATGCAGCTCAAACCGATGCCCTAATAGAAAATATCACCATCTAACCAATGCATGTAATACAACTGCCAACTCCAAATCATGAAGCAGGTAGTTCAACTCATGTTCCTTGATTTTGCAAGACTCATAGGAAACCACTCGTCAATCATGCATAATCACTGCACCTATACCTTCTAAAGAGGCATCTGTGCATACCATAAAATCTCTAGATGGATCAAGGACTGCCAAAATCGGAGCACTAACAAGGAGTTCTTTCAAGGTATGGAAAGTTGACTCGCACTGCTCTGACCAAACAAACTTCTTCCCTTTCCTCTAAAGAGAATTAATCGAGTGCCCTATCCGGGAAAAGCCCTGAACAAAGCAATGGTAGTTTCAGGCCAAACCCATAAAACTCCAAACTTCTGAAATATTGGTCGGTGCTGGCCAATCAACAATGGGTTGGATCTTTGAAGGATCCATGGATACACCTTCTTCCAAAACCACATGTCCAAGATAGTTCACCTCAGACTAGAAGAAGTCACACCAAATTGGCATAAAGTTGATTCTCCCTCAAGCACTGCAATAGCTGACATAAGTGACCCTCATGTTCTTCCATAAATCTAGAATAAATCAATATATCATCCAAGAACACAAGGACAAAATAATCAAGGTAGGTGTGAAACACCCCATTCATGAGGCACATGAAAATTGAAGGTGTGTTTGTCAGCCCAAATGGCACCACTGTGAACTCATAGTGACCATAACGAGTATGAAACGTCTTCTTATGAATGTCTGCATCGTGAATGCAAAACTAATGATACCCAAATTTTAGATCAATCTTAGAGAACACCTTGGCTCCCTTTACCTAATAAAAAAGATCATCTATACGTGGCAATGGATATCAATTTTGGATGGTTAGCTTATTCAGCTGTCGGTAATCAATGCATAACCGAAGAGAACCATCCTTCTTCTTAATGAAGATAACAGGTGCACCCCAAGGGAAAACACTAGGATGAATGAACCCCTTGGCCGGAAATTCCTCCATCTACAACTTCAACTCACTCAACTCCTAAGTAATAATGCAATATGGAGCTCTCAAAATGGGTTATGCACCAAGAACCAAATCAATGCAAAAGTCTATGTGTCGCTTTGGAGGCATATTAGAAATATACAATGAAAAAACATCAGCATACTCTCGAAGAATAGGGTGACCATCAAGAGAGATTTCTTGACTCTCTTCCTCATCCACATCCTCAAGAGAAACTATGAAAAGCTGACACCCTTGATGCATACACTGCTTAAGTTGCATAGCGGAAATCATACGTAAGGATATTGATCTCTGAACTCCAATGATCCCCACTTTCCTACCATGGTCATCTAAACACTCTACTATCCTCTGACGACAGTCTACCTAAGCACTATGACATGATAGCCAATCCATCCCCAACACAACTCCATAAGAACCCAAAGGAATGACTCGAAGATCAACTAAAGTAACAAAGGGTCCTAGGTCCAACTCACAACTAGGAACAAAGGCATCTACAAAAATACGCACCCTAGTAGCCAACTCTACTTGCCACCTATCTGCCTTCTTAGGAGACGTGAGCCCACACCACTCCATAATGGATGAAGAAATAAAAGAATTCAAAGTACCAGAGTCAAAAAGCACAAAGATAGGAATACCACACAACACAGCTGCGGTCTCAATAACTATACCCTGATGCTCAGCCTAGCGGTCATCAACCACAGCAAACACTATGTGGGATCTACCAGCATCCCCTACTATCGGCTCTAATGTAACTAGCCTCTGACTTCCTATCTGGTGGGAATGTTGAGGACATTGAGTAGCTATATGACCAAACTGCCCACAAGAGAAGCAAGCTCCCCTACCTAGTCCTCTACCTCCATTCGGCCCACTAGATTGCTGGAAGCTTCCCCTACTAGGTGCCTGAGGTGCACCCTAAGAGGCATGCCCTGGAGGACCCTGTCTGCTCCCCTGTCAGTTCCTATTCCTCCTATGCTGGCCTGGAACTATTTTGGTCTCGGTGGCTACTACTGCTGTTGTTGTCGTCCACCCTTAGCTGGTGTCTAAGGAACCCTAAATGGTGTAGCTAGTTGGGATTGGTTCCCATGAGCTCTGGTTCCACTGAAAGCAACACTCCCTATCTATACCCTTGACTGACCACCATGTGCATGACTAAGGTTCTTCTCAACCAACCTGGCTTTTGCCATGGCTACGTCAACTGAAGTTGGCTCAAACACCCTCACTCCTCCACTGATATGGTCATTTAGACCCTGCAAGAAGTGCTGCACAAGCATAGCCTCATCGTTTCCAATCCTGACATACTGTTTAAGCTCATAGATCCTATGCTCAAACTAGTCTACAAACAAACCATACTAACGCAACACATAGAACTCATCTACCCTAGTCTACCTCCACTAGGTGAGACAAATCATGCTATGAATCTCTCTAGAAATATCTCCCATGATACGGTGCTAATACACACGCCGATCTTATCCTCCTCTAATCTCCACTAGATCGAAGCAAAACTATTGAGATGCATGATAGTGCATCTCGCTCTGGTATTGCTACTATAAGGGAACATGGCAAAGCACGGATCCAAACTGATAAGCCAGATCTCTGCCTCAAGATTGGTGTCTCTACCATCAAAGAAGGGAGGGTTGGTCCTCATCAAGTCCCCAATGTGACCTATGGGAGCTAGATTAGGGTCAGTTGGGACTTCCCTCCTTCTGGGAGACCTCTCTCTCTCTCCTCTAGAATCAGATGATGCGACTCCCCAACCTAAGCATACCTAGGCTGCTCACCCTCAGGCCTTGGGCCTAGCCTAGATAGAACCTCCTAAAACATCTGTCTCAACTCTTCCCTTTTGAGAATGTGCTCTTCTGCACGTAGTTCATCCTGATGAATCGACTGCTCCTACTCCACACTCACATGAGTGAGTGGTGGCAAAGGACTAGGGCGATCGGAACCTCGACCCCGTCCCCCACCTCTGCCTCTATTGTGGCCTCCAACACGGCCACCTCCCCTGGCTTTCCTAGCCATGACCTAACAATACAAAAGAGAAAATGATTCAGATCAATGGCAAGGATATAACAAGGGAAACACAACCATTATGACCTACACAAAAGGTCAAGCCGAATGGGCTCACTACAAACCTAGAGTACCCAGTGTTGAAACTTTGGCTCTGATACCAAATGTAATGCACTACCAGAAACCCTAAAGGAAAACCACACTACAAGGCAACTAAACGGTGCAATATTTTATTTTTTTAAATCTTAAGTTCATTAATATATCATTGCATGTATAATAACACAAGTGGAAGTCTAACATTGACATTCTAAAGGGTTACCAATGAAGATTACTTCGAACTAAAATAACATCACAATGTTAATACAATTATCCATCTAATTAGGGAAACTTAATTACAGTTAATTAAATCAACTCATAAACTGATTTCCAAATTGAAGATTTAAAGAGTTACAATATATTTACTTCCAATGATTCATTTACAAATAAGAAGAAAGATAACTGAAATAACATACATTCTATTGAATTGAAATTACAACATTCAACAATTACAAGGCTTCAATAGTACAAATCAAGTACATAGGTTACCATGCCAAGGTTACATAGTTTATTGATATAATGATCACATGGTCTCAAATATACAATAATCTCAAACATGAGCTAATACAAGAATCACGAACCAAGAAACACTAGCGAAGCCAATCCTTACATAAAAGTATGAACATAGATATCCAATGGGAAGTGGCACCACCCCACTGTGCTAGGAGATAGCAGAAGACCCTCAAGAAATCATAATAACACAAGTACTATAGTACAACATGACTCCACAAAAGTCAAGTGACTCAACTCACAGAACACTAGTGACCCTAAAGAGAGAGTGTCATCACATGGCTTAAGATGGTTACCCTAGGTAGGTCTCCATAGGTCTCGACCCCCATCTTGGGTTATCCTGGTAACCTTTCCTGAACACTCAGCTCCATCCAAGTATCATGTAGACCTTACCAACCCTTCATGAGGGAAAGGTGGTAAGTATGCCATTCTAGGCCTTCTCACAACATCTTGAGCCTAAAGAAGCACTCAACCATGTGTGAGGTACAATATCTTTATTAACATTATAACTACCCACCCCCTAATCAATTATTAGGTTATCACTTATTAACCGACTTTCAAGGGGTTATCCAACCATCCTCTTCAGGTGTGCCCCCCGCTCGAAAGCCACTCTCTCATAGGATACTAATTGGAATGGTCTCTCTACGAGGACCTTATGGCGGAACTGATAGCCATATCTAATCTTGACAAAGCTACAGGTGAAGGATACACAAATCATAAACCCAGGATTGACCATTTGGAATAAAACACACAATGGCTCACATCAACAAGGTTACACAACAACACCTGACCAAGGGGTATAACAACCTTTACAACATGATAACAACTCAAAATCAAATTTACAATGAAATATGCTTTTACCAGAAAAATACCATTTATTCTAAAGATCTTATAACAAGCAATATTTTTAAAACAGTAAAAAGCATTAATTACTTGCAAATTCGGATATTTCAGAAAAATAGAAAATACATCTTTATTGATATAAGAATAGTAGAGTTGTCATTTGTTCTATGGGACTAAATTTAATCACATAAAAATTTAACCTCTAACAAATTACCATGATTAAATAAGGAATTTAAATATATGCTTTTCTGAAAATAACTAAACTTAGAATTAATTATATATATAATAATATAATATATATTTATATGAATATGTATATATTCACCGAACATATATCATATACATATATTCATATTAAAATATATATATATTAATCATAAATCAATATGTACAATATTAATAATACTTAATTAATAAAATGCCCAAGGTTAAAAAACATATATATATATATATATATATATATATATATAAAACATAAAATAAATAAAAATCTGAATTCACATTAAAATTGGGCATGAAACCTGAGCTTAACTTTAACTAGAAACACACAAAATTAATGAGGGCGTAGTATGAGGTCTTCCATGGTAGCTTTATGCTACCCTACAGTAGCAGGTACTACCACAGGTGCTACTGCTACTGCTACCTTATGGTAGCAGGTGCTACTGCACGATAGCACTGCTACCATTGGTAAAACTGCTACTGCACGGTAGCAATCCTACTGCCACTAGTACTGCTACCATATAGTAGCTTTTCTACTGTCGGTAGCAAGCTACTGACCCCCCCCCCCCCCCCCCCCCCCCTTTTTTTTTTTTTTTGTTAAAAAAAATTAAATTACATTTTAATAAATCGCATGGGTTTAAAATTTACAAAGCCCCCCTTTTTTTTTGAAGGAAAATTTTCAACAGAGATTAAAAATCAATTTCCAATAGAGATCAAAATGCAATTGTCAACAAAGATTAATAATCAATTTCCAACAGAGATTAAAAATCAAGCATCCCCACTTTGAGACAACAGAGTCTAATAAAATACTGCATAATAATAATAAAATACTACAAAAAACCTCATTTTTATTTACAAAAATTTCCTCCATAATCCAATTTTTTTCTTAACCCAAATTCTAATGATTTTTCCTCAACCAAGAAGAACACAAAATTGCATAACTCACAGAGAAAATTATATGGAACAAAGGAGGTTAAATCTAGCAAAATTTTGCCACCATAACCCCCAATAATTTTCACAATGCCAAAACTAAAAATACAGAAAAGAAATAATAAACATGAGAATCTCCACAACAGAGATTGGAGATTCAAACAAACTATTTTTTTTTTTTAATTAAAAGAAAATAAAATCAAGCAAAGCAACCCAACCTGTGAAGCTTTTCTGGAAGATTCATGTGGAAGAGCTCAGTCCTACAACCGGGTTTCCAAGCCAATCCCTCTTACCAGCAATCCTTTGATAATTTCTTCTTCAACAAAATATTGCTTCCAAAATAATTTTTTTCTTCACCAAAAAGCTCTACCTCCTTCCCCTGAACTCCCAGGAATAAAAAGTCAAAAAATATTTAACCTAAATTTTTAGGTTGAAATTATTTTACCCAAAAACATAATATTTAATTTATTAATAAAAGGAATTTTATTCCCTTTTCTTTTCTCATGCTAATTTATTTACTTTTCCAAAAAGAAATTAAAGCAGTACTTTAACTCTATTTTATTTTTAAAATCTACGAAACAATAAATGCAATTAACTTAATTTATTTTCCACTAAATTTATATATAATTATATTTCTAATATAATGCAACTTGCAAATTAAATTTAATTACTTCATTTAATTAATTAAATTCATAATCACTAACGCATAATAATACATAATTTAAATATACTATCTATGCAATGACACCATAAATTTAATTAAATAATTAAATCCACTAGGGCACACAAACTAAGGAAACTCAAACAAAGACTCAGAAAAAGTCAACCGACAACACTCAAAGGCCGAACAAACACACAGGACGACCAACTGACGACACTCACAAGAGTGTAACTGGGGTAAAATTAGGGGCAACCACTATCTCCTCCACTCCCATTGGACAAATAAGGCATGCTCAGACCTGTGAAGCTAGGTGGAGATGATACCCCATACATACCAGTACTTGTACCTACAATATCCTACATCATCGAACCACGCATGTATATATACAAATATAGAATACACAACATACACATTGATCAATGACAATCATGACATTCGCTATCTCACCGGAGTGAGTGAAGGAAAATCATCCCCTCACATCCAATACACTTGCAAACATGCAGCATATAATTTACACATCGCATAGATAATGTGAAGTGTTACTACATAGCAATAATCCATAAAATACCACAATTCACAAGTACTAAAATATTGTAAATAAAGCCTACAATCTCATATCCAGATAAAGCATGAAATAATGTCATATAAGTCTGAATAACACATAATGGTAATGTATCCACTAAAAGTAAACAATAGAAAAATATGAATCTAATAAGTTCAATCAAGGAGGGGTACTACACATAACCTTGACCGGTTTGAGTTCTGCATTGATTAGATAAATGTACAAATCTACCACAAACATAGCATTTCACATTCATTTTGTAATTGTTTGAGTTATGACCATTTTTATTGCGTTTGGAACATTGACCGGTGGGTGAGTTTGTATTCTGATTATTCCTAAATCTGCACTGATTTTCTCTATGACCAAATTTATTGCAATTAAAACATTTTCCATTGAATTTATAAGCATTACGTTGTCTTACCGGTTTGCTGTGATCATGATTGTTTGTAGTCCCAAAACTTTCTCCATGTTCAAATCCAAGTCCAATTGTTTCTCCATCAGGTTTCTGACTTTTCAGCGTATCATCAAGATTATCTGAACTCTTCTTGAATTTGTCTTTGTATTCATTTGCAGTGACCAACTCACTTTCCAAAGTGCTAACCTATCTCAAAAGTTCCTCTTTGTCATGTTGCATGTGAATCAAGTCAGTTTTAAGCATATCATTTTCATAACCAAGCCTTATAGATTCATCTAATCTTTCATTAAGTCTTCTAGCCAAATCTTCTTCATTCTTCTTTCTATCTTCAATATCCTTGCATAGTCTCATGGTTAAATCTTGCATCTCATTCTTCATGTTACTGTTCTCTTGTCTCAATTTTTCTACAATATCTTTGAGAGTTTCTTTTTCTTCATCATCTTGATTTTGCAAATGCACATGTAATTCTTTTCTCTTATTCTTTGCCATAACCAGGTTACCTTGAAGTGCTTTGATGAATTCCCAAGAAGTTTTGAGTTCATCTCCCAGTTTGATATTCTTCAATTTTTCTGCATCAAAATCTTCAAGAGCTCCTTCCAACTATTGTCTTAAACTTTTCATCGGTACCGATTCTAGAATCTTCCTCAAGCTGTTAGGATTTTGCAAATAGAGGACTAGGCTCTGATACCAATTGTTAGATGCTAGGATAGTCCTAAAGACACTAAGAGGGGGGTGAATTAGTGTATAACCAATTGATGTAAGATTTAAACTCATCTGCAACTTTATAATCTAAATTAGTATATCAGTAAACAAATAATAATGCAGTAAAGAGAAACAGAAGAATAACAATCAATGCACACCATAAAATAGATATTTTAATGAGGAAACCCGGTAGAAGAGAAACCTCAGTGGGATTTGTGACCCACAATATTTATCACTAGCCCATATGAATAAATATTACTCATACAATAGGGGCCTACACATATAGGAAGGCCAACAAGCTAGAGCTCACGACTCAATACAAAAATGGAGTCCCATTGACTACAATTAAATGATTAAATCCAATGATAATGTACTGCTCAAAATAGCATCTGTAATGTTGGATTCAGTACCGGTTTAAGCTCTGTCAAATATGTCTACCATAAACCTTCATTTGCTCTGCTCTATTGCTTATTCGCTCATTACATCAAAATGTATATACAACTATTCACTCTCTTATATCACTTACATTCATTACCTAATTACATTCCATCTATTTATTACTTACAAAATGACCTACAAGATCTCATACATATATGAGTCTTTACAATACATCATGTCAGCTATACAAATATGATATTACAATACAAGATAATATTATTTCTATGTCGGCTCTAAATGCTAGTAGTCTACTGCCACTGTGAATAACCTTTGTAGTAACTGTCGGTGCCGGTAGATGATGTCTACTGTCGGTATAGACTATAAACCATGTTACCAGTTGGTTTCCATCAATGACAACATCAACTATTCTCATCCCAGTGCATAATGCCAATAGGGAGTGGGGAGGTAGAGGATGGTGGAGGGTTTGCACCAGTGATGGGTAGAGGGAAGGGGGCCAAGGCTAAGCCCTTCTGCAAGTGTCGTGCCCTATAACTGTGCCACAAAATGTGGTGTCCACCATAGTTTGTGACAGCACTACATATGGTGGTGTCCACCACCGGCTGCGATGGAACAACAGTCTATGGCATCCATCACAGATAGTGACGGCACCACATACAGTGGTGTCTGCCACCACCTATGAAAGCACCACAGACTGTGGCGTCTGTCACAGTTGGTGACAACACCACCATAGGTGGCCACCATGACCCAGAAAGGGTGATAGTGAAAAATAACGCATATATATGCATGTTCAGGTTTAAACTCATTATATTATTATTATTATGATTATTTTGAATAGGTTTACTTATTTTTAAATAGCATCATTTGCATTTCTTATTTCCATAAATATATATAGGTTTCTAATATTATACACCTACTATGTACACAGTGAACTTTCAAATTTGTATGTTACAACAATGTTAAAAAAATTTGCATGTAAAGAATATATATATATATATATAAGCCAGAATATTTATATTCTCATAAATGTACCTACTGTGCTTTTCCAAAAACTAGTTTATTTATAGCATAGATTTTGTTTTGTTTTCTTTGATCATAATATGTATTCATGTAAATAATGGGTAATTACATGAGTAAGTAAGAAGTGCATTTTCTGTGAATTCTTTCTTAATCCAGAAAGCATCAAATAATGAAATAACAATGAATGTAGTAATATGTAAATAATACACATTTTGTTTCCTTTCCTTTAAAAATTAAAGCTAATATTCCAATATCACATTTATTTACCCTTTCACCTTTTTTTTTTGAAACAAAATAAACAAACAACAACTATAGTACTCTTTTCAATAGCAATTAGAAATGTTAATTCAATGTTTCTTTTACTTTAATTTACTGAATATATAAAACAGAAAATAAATACATCCTTACTCCTTTTTTTTTCTTCCAAATAGACATTATAGCTGAAAATAAGTTTAGATTCCTCCTCTATTTCATGATAAGAAATGAACAATATGGCAACACTATTTAATGCTTCATTTATTACTTAATAATGAAATACAACAAAGGGTAAATATCCATTCTTTTCTTTTCAAATCCATAACAAAAATTACATCCTCAAGCCTCTTACATATCTACAAGAATGAGGGCTTGTTACAAAACATATTTTCAAAATTTCAAATAAGTCTAATAGGAGACCTTGCTCATGATCTTGGCTTTTCTTCATCCTTAATCCTAAAGAAAACCTGTAAATAAATCTTATAGGTTGTGACCATGGAGGCTCACCTCCCAACCTAGGCTTACATGAAGCCACCCCCGAGATAGGAGAACCAAGCTTAAATGAGTTACAAACATCTCAACCACAAAATAATAAGAAACTCAACACACTTGAACTCCCAACCCAAGGATAAACAAAGTCACCAAGTGACTATTTCTTTTGTGGGGTGAAGGTGGACCAAGTACCTAGAGGAGATCTATAATAAGGAAAAAATAATGCCTTTACAAGGCTACCAAAGTAGAACCACCACAAGTCACATACTTATCCCAAATTAACCTTATGTCCCCCATGGCATACGAGCCCATATCTCCCCTTATGACCCCCTTTGTATAAACATAAAAAAAATAATGCAGCAAGGGTCCCATAACCCTTGTGTATCTCTCTCTTCCAAGAAGAGAGTCTCTACACTCTTAGGCTGTCAAGAAGCCCTTCACCCCCAAGGCTACTCTACCCTCCTAAGGGTGAGTATGGCCTTGAAAACACCCAAATACATAAACAATACAACACATAAAAAGAACACAAGGAAGAAGTCAAAAATCAACTTCCCAATCTACATAAACAACAAACAAAATGCATATACAATATTTCCTTCACAATGACAATAAAAAGCAATTTGTAAGAATGAAATTATACCAACCTTGATCCTGCAAATTGAATGAGGAAAAGTTGAAGGAGAGCTGCCCAATCCACTATTCTTTTTTTCCCCAAACTTAAAAAATGCAACTCAAAAACTGAAACTTCCAACAATAATTCTAAGTCTCCAAAAATGGAGAGTGGGTGATCAAAATCCTAAGTCTGAATCTCTTCCCTAAGTAGACTCTTCTCACACTTTCCAACCTCTTGGAAGCAGTGTGAGATTTCATAGGTTGGTCTTCCCAACATCTTAGAGGCTCTCTAAAAAAGACAATTGAAAAAGGTAAAAGAAAATGGGGAAGAGCAACTATCACTTAATTGGAAGGTTGTCTAATCTAGAACAAATCCTCAAAAGTTGAATTTCGTCCATCTTGAAAAGATCAACTTTTGAGATGACTTGTTAGTCACATGTGAGTGGACACATGGTTAAAATTGACCTTTACCCATAGGTATAACATATGGACCTTTAAAAATACCCCTAACCTAACCTTAGGAGTTGGTTTGACCCTCTAGAAACTCACCTAAAGTTTACCTACGGGTCAAACTTGAGTTGACCTTTTTAATGGCTCTCTATCTAAAACTCCCTTGGGACCACACTAAGATATTTTGAAAAATGCATTGGTTATACAAATTCTCTCCAAGGGACATGTCACTGCCAAATCACTTCACAACACAAGTATCAAGTGACACCATAAAAATACACAATACTTAAATACACATGGCAATGTCCCTTTTTAGAATTAACAAATTTAACAAACTCAATTTAAACACACATTCAAGCATTCACATTTACAATAAAACACATTATACATGAGATGTTGCCTCTCCAAATAAATAACCCTTGGCTTCACAAATGCACATAGGTTTAGCTTGATTCTCCGAATAGTTTCCATGGTCACATGGATTAGTTTTTCCTGCATATCTCATTTTGCAGATTAGTAATCTCAAATAATCATATGCAATATTAATATATGAAAAGAACACAAATCAAACACTTTGCATACACCTTAAATCATAACCATCAAATTATCAATTATCCAATAAAATCTACATGAAATAATTTACTCAATGGCATCATCAGAATCATCATGAAATTTTATCATTCATAAGGCACACATCCATGTTTTCTAACATCATAATGAACTACTACAAATTCAGAGATAAATGGCATACATCATATCAAGGTTATCCAATCAATGGATCATATAGAATCTCATTCCATAATGCATCAAAACGTGCAACGCAAGCTAAAATGATTCCATAACATGGTTGAATTACTTTTCTCACTAATCTATTTGTCTAACATAGCCCATCCTATTGAATTATAACATATATTAATAAGGTAAACCATGGTCAAACTAGGTTAACCAGAGCTTGATCGGGGAGGGGCTCTACATCCTACCCCTAGGGTTTGACTTACTCCTAGAAGTCGCATGACTAGGATACCAAATATAACATTTCCCACAATTTCACTAAATTACAATGAATCTTGTCTTGCCTACTATAAAGGTGCAATACTAAAATAAAACTACTATCATAACAGTTATTACCTCCATAAGGTACTTATCTAGTATTTGTATTACATTAGGTGTTTACAATTTCTACTTTACACATTTTGTAGTACCCCGCCTCATTTGAACTTATTAGACACATATTTTACTATTGTTTACTCTCAGTGTATACATTACCATTATGTGGTATTCAGACTTATATGACGTTATTTCATGCTTTATCTGAATATGAGATGCATACTTTATTTGCAGTATTTCAATACTTGTGATTTATGGTATTTTATGGATTATTGCTATGTACTGAAACTTTACTTTATCTATGCAACGTGAAATTATATGTTGCATGTCTATGAGTGTATTAGATGCAAAGGGATGATTTTACTTCACTCACTCCAGTGAGACAGGGAACGTCGTGATTCTCCTTCATTGGTGTGTATGTCATGCTTTCTATATTGTATATATGTATGTGTGGTTTGGTGATGCAGGATACTGTAGGTACAAGTATCAGGTAGGTACAGGATATCATCTCCACTTGGCTTCACAGGTCTGAGCATGTCTTATATTTGTTTGATGGAAGTGGAGGAGGTAGTAGTTCACCCTATTTTACCCTATTACACTCTTGTGAGTGTTGTCAGTTGCTTGTCCTATCAGTTTGTTCGGCCTTCCTATTTTGTCATTTGACTATTATGAGTCTTTGCTTGGGATTTGCTCAGTTTGTGTGTGTAGTGGATTTAATTAACTAATTAAATTTATGGAGTTATCTCATAGTTGGTATTTTTGAATTATGTATTTTATGTATTGAGATTTTAAATTTAATTTATTAAAAGAAATTATTAAATTAGGTTGCAAGTTGCATTGTATTAGAAATATATCTTATTTAAATTTTAGTGAAAAATAAATTAGATTAATTTCATTTATTTTTTCCTAGAATTTTAAATAATAAATGAATAAAAGAATAAAATAGAATTAAGTATTTCTTTATTTTCTTTTTTAGAAAATTAATTATTTAGCATGAGAAAAGGAAAAAAAAAATAGGGATTATGATTTTTACATATTCATTTTAATTATCTTTTTGGTGGGATTAGAAAAGAAAATAAAAGAAAATTCCTTTTATTAATAACAAAATATTAGGTTTTGAAAAATAATGTGCAAATCTCAAAGTTTCGGTTAAATGGTTTTATATCTTTTTCTTTTTGGGAGTTCACGAGAAGGAGGCGGCTGTGCAAGAAAGGAAGTTTTGAAAATTTCTGGAAGCTTGTTCATGAGAAGGTGAAGATTTTGGAGTTGTTGGGAAGGAGGCTTGGGTTTCAGAATTGGAAGCTTGTTGAAGGATAGGATCTCTCCAACAAAGTTCTTCTAGGAAAGCTATACAGGTTGGTTGGCCTCTTCTGGTTGTTTTAAAGAAAATATTTTCATTTTTCCCTCATTCTAAATGATGTGTGTGTTTTTGTTTAAAAAAATATAGATGTTTAGAATGCATGCAGTAGTTTTGAAAATGAATATTATGAAAGTTATTGAAAAATTTCAATCTCTATGTGTTAAGAATAAATTTTCAAATCTAAAACCCCTTTTTGGTTATTTCATGTTCTGGGCTAAAATCCTTTCTTGAAAATTATTTTTAGTTTTTGGAAAGAAGTTATTTCCATGGGTGTTTATAGATTTAAAGATTTTGAGGAATTTGGAAAAGTTATTCTGGCAAAATTTTGCCAAGATTTTTACTGTGCATAAAAGTTGCAAGTTTTGGGAGAAATCGGACTTGCCAGAGAAAAAGTCCTCTTGTTTTGGTACTTGTTTTGATATTTTGCACTGTATTGGGGTTTTTCTCTTCCCTATACTATCTTAGAGATTTTTATCCAGGCTATCGTTGTTTTTTAAATATTTTTGCATCTTTGTGAAAATTGATTTTAATCTCTACGGAAATTGTTTTTTTAAACCTTAGTGCAAATTGATTTATACATTCTATGGAAATTGGTTTTTATATTCTGTCTTAAATTTTTAAAAAGAAGGGGGCTTTGTAAATTGGAGATCTAGGTGTTTTATTAAAATTTTATTTTATTTTATTTTATTTTTTTTAAATTATTATGTGGGGGGGGGCTGGGGCGGTCGATAGTTGCTACCGACAGTAGCAAAGCTACCGAACGGTAGCAGTACTACCGACGGTAGTACCTGCTACCGTGGGGTAGCATAAGTGTCATGCCCAGAACTTAACTCGCCCCTATGTATATGCGTGCCTCCTATACAATTCATGATTCGGTTTATTTTATTTATTGAAAATATGTATATATATATAGTTATATACATTTGCGCATTGCTTTATTTTAGGGTTCTTGCGTCAGATTAACATTTTTTCTATGTTGCACATTTGGTCTTTATCATTTGCGAGCATCGAGTCCTTCTTCTGCATTCCTCATTTTTATCACTTTCAAATTAGGTCTTGACAATAACAATCTTCAGTCATGATTTTGGTTGATCTTATCCTATCGTATCAATGTGCGTGCTCATTTATCATCATTTTGGACATCGTCAATTCTAATCAATGATAGAACCTACATTAATTTCTTGTTGTCTTGACCTAATTCCTTGTCCTCTTATTTCTAGGGTTTTATGATTTGTTCATTTAATCCTTTTCTTCTTCTTTGTGGGTTAAATAAATCTATTTATTTAGTCCTAGGTCTCTTTCATGAATTAATTAATGGATGAAAACCTATTAATTAATTCACCTAATTTCTTTTTCATCTTTTTCCTCAATTTTCTAATTTGCTAATTTCTCCTAATTCCTAATTTCTATTTCTCCTATTTTCTTTATTTTTTTCTAATATTTCCCCTAATTTCATGGGAATGGCATTTCAATCTTGTCATAATTTTTCATACATCTTGCACAGCAACTTGCCATAATTTGTGCATAATTTGTCATACACCTTGCATAGAAATTGTCATACATTGTCATAATGTTGCCATTCTTGATTTGAATTTCCTTTCAAATCTCTTCATGCTAATCTTGTCCTCTCTCCAATTTGTCTATAAATTGGATGATTTTCTTCAATGAAGGGATCAATCAATCACATTTTCGAGTAGCCTTATGCTGCAAATTTCATCTCTCAACAACTTGCTTTCTACTTGCATTTTGCACTTTTAGGTGAGATCAACATCAAATTTGAAGGTGAAAGAAGAACAATGGAGCCACATGAAGGAGATATCTATGTCAGTTTGCTCCAATTTCATTTGATTTGAATATCTTGTCTTCATGTCTTCATTGATTGGATTGGGATTGTTTTCATAGCTGCTTTAGGTTTTGTGGTTGTCCTAATTGCTATTGTTTTGATGATTTTCAATTTCTTGATCTACATTCTAGTGAACCTGACGTGAAATAACCCCTTAACCATGTTTCGAGTGCTTTTGAGCTATTTGCAGGTGAAAAAATCAAGAAATAGGGTGACTCAGAGCTTTCTGGGCACTTCTGCACCTGTGTTAATGGGTTTTGCGCCTGTGTTAATACTTTTGCACCTGTGTTGATGGGTTCTATGCCTGTGTTGAGGCATTATGCGCCTGTGCAAGGCCAAAAACAAAGGTGAAATCAGTGGTTTTTACTTGCAAATTTGTTTGCTTTCATTTTGTTTCTTGCATTTTGGTTTTTCTTTGGTGCTAATTCTCTATGCAGCATCTTGGCGTTATGTGTGACAAAGACTAAAAATGCAATTACTAATGAATCTTATGCAGGACACGGCCAAATCCTCTCATTAAAACATCTTGCTTGCAATTTTTAAAGTAGTTGCACATTTCATTTCTTAAAGGTTAATGAACACCATGCATGCTTTGTCTGTTTTTAATTTGATTGCATGTCTTAACCCTTAGAACTGGCCCTGCCTCCTGATTTGCCTGGCACTTCACAAACGCATTGGTGAGAGGAAACGACCCAAAGTGGTCACGGGCTAAAGTCAAGCTCTTTTGAACCACTCTGTAGCATCGTAAATTGTACGCACTTGCTAGGGTGGTACAATTTCACACCTAGTTTAGCACCCGCCTTAGTGCATTTTGTATTTTGCATTGCATTTCCCCTTTAGCACTTAATTAATTAAATTAATTAGGTCTAAGGTCCTATTTTATCATCTCCCACATCATAAAGTTGGGCCCCTTCATTAAAGTGTGCCCTTTTCATTTTATTCCTCCAATACATCATTTAATCAAAAACCCTAATTAGGTCCTATTTTGAACTTGGGGGCTTGATTTCGGGGGTCAAAACATCTCAAAATCAGCTGTAACTTCGGGATTCTCTCTAAAATCATCATATCCGACGGCCCTGAAAATTTGGTGAAAAGTTGTCGGGACCGTGGCGCCTGGTGCACATGGTCCCTGACATTTTTCCCGAAATTTTAGGAGCACGATCCAATCATAAAATAAAGCTTAACCCCAAGAAATTGGCAGGATATTCAATCTCTAGGTCAGCCAAAAGACAAAATTAAGACCTAGGGTTTCATATATAAGAGCTCTCTTTCTTCATTTGAAAGGATCCGATTTTTGGTTTTCAGGAACTTCATATGCAGCGAAAGAGCAGATCCTTGAAGACTTCAACAACATTCAACATCCTTCTATCAAGCATCTATCAATTTCATTCATCCACTTAGGGCTTGGAAGACATTGAAGAACAATAAGAGATTACCGACTGAAGATTGGCTTGTACTCCTCCCTTGAGGGTTGGGTATGATTTCATGTTGTTTTCATGTCTTTGCATAAGCTTCAATATATCCTTTATTCATGCTATAGATCACTTTGCATCTTGATTTAGAGCATTTACATTATCATTTACAAGCAATTAGGGTTTACTTTCTAGGTTGCTCTAGTTTGCTTTCTTGCATTTAAGGACCTTGCACACACACTAGGTCTGCACACACAATACATTTTACAATACAACTTGGCTATTCATGGAGGTGGAAATCACCGAAGCGGGGGTTTGACTAAGGCAAAACCCTATATAGCCGCCCAAACACCTTTTCAGATATAAGTGCAGGTTTCGGGACTCGGACGACGCCGCAAGTTGCGGATCCGGGAGAAGCAGACTGAGACCGACCTTCCCACCAAATTTCAGAGCAAAAGACCAATACAGGGGCGTGGGGCACCCTAGTCCTGCCAGGACAGGGGCACTGGGTGCCCTGGTCCCTAGGACAGGGGCACTGGGCGCCCTGGTCCTCCTGACAGACAGCATTTTCAGCAGTTTTGACAGCTTTTCCAGAGTGCAAAAACAACAGTTTTCGGAGCAGTTTCAGGGGCAGAATCAGGACAGTGGCGCCCGCGCCCCTGTCCTACACATTTTCAGTCAGGTTTTAACTCTGGGTACACATTTTCATTCTTTTCTTGTCCTTGTGTTTACAGCTTTCCATCATTTAAGTTCAATTCTGTAATCTTGTTATTAGTTCATACTTGCACTTTGGGGTTAGGGATTGAACTTGCATCATTTCATCTTTCAATTGCAACAAAGGAATAGAAATCCTAATAGGTAGCCCGTGGCTCTCTCTTCCATGAAAAGAAGTAGCCAATTGTGTGATACCTCTAGGCTCTTTCGTATTCCACAAGTGTGTGGTTGAAAGTGAGATTAGGGCATGTTTGCTTAGTGTCACTTTTTCTCCCACACATTTTGGTGAACCCGACGTGAACTCCAATCTTCTCTAATTCTGATTTATGATTTCAAATTTGAGTGTTTATGCTATTTCAAATTCAAATTTGTATTTACAAGTCTTAATTTCTTGCAAGATTCAAAAATTTAGAGGAAATTTTTGCTAAAACCCTAATTTTTCAATTCAAAGTTGAACTTGTGGATAGCTTAATTGGGATCAATAATTTCAAATCTGATTTAGGAACTCATTTGAATCATAAATTTCATTTTCTAAATCTACATTCTAAGTGCTTTCATTGGTTAAAATTAAACATTTCCTTCTATTTTGCATGTGTTATCATTTCAAAGAGGAAAATTGTTGTCATGATGCATTCCTTTCATAGATGTGATAATGGGTTAGCTTCCCTTGTTTCAATTTTTCCATCTCCTAAAGAACTTCCCCCTATCTATAACAACATTTTAGTGCCTAAAAGAATTTCTGCCAATCCCTTTGAGACTCTCCCATGTTCTAAGGATGTAGACTTTAAGAGTGATCTTGACAATTCTCCTAAAATGTGCCCTTCCTATTTAGCTATCCTAGAGGAAGAGAATGATATCATAAACACCTTTCTTAATGTTACTTCACGTTCCCTACATGATGCCTCTCTAAGTGAAAAGGTATTGATGGACATTGACTTATTTTCTCCTAAAGTTCGTCCTTCCAATGGGGGCATGTTAGTGCAACAAGAGGTTGTGAACACTTCTTTCAAAGATCTCCTTCCTAAGCATGAATCTTTGGAGAAATATGCTCATGTTCCTCCTAAAAAACACTCCCTTCATGAGGATCCTTTTGTGCAAGAAGATGACATTATCCCTACATTTCCTAGTGATGGCATTTCCTTTTCCAAAAAAATTCCCACTAGAGATGATGAATTAATGATAAATGCTTACCCTTCTCCTAAAGTTTGTCTTACACATAAGCATCCCTTAGAGAAAGAAGATGAAATAATAAGCAATTTCCTTAAATCTCTCTCCCATAAAGATCATATTGAACATATTTTGAGGAAAGAGGATGAGTTTAACACATCTATTGATGCTCTCCCTCCTAAGGATGAGGAATTAATAAACAATGTTATCTCCTCTCCCGAAATTGACAATACTTCAAACATTCCTTTCAACAACTTCACTATTTGGGACGAACCATTAGAAGAAGGTGTAGATTATTCTCTCTCCCTTGATAGTTTCTCACCTTCCTTGAATATCAATTATTCTCCCTCTAAAAAAGCATCTCCCTCTCCTCAACTTGGTTCTACTCATAAGGAAACCCTAGTTCAAAGCAAGATGGTTAACATCTCTTTCAAAGATCTCCCTCTCAAAAGTGAGACTTTAGAGAGTAATGTTGATCCTTCTCCTAGAGAGTTTATTCCCCATGTAGATCCTTTGATGATAGAGGATGATATGACCTTTCCTAGTATTACTCTCCCTACTAGAACATCAATGCCTATTCCTTGTCTCTCTCCTAAAATTGATTTAATCCATGATAAGATTTTAGTGCAAGAGAAGACTATCAACAATTCTTCCAATGCTTTTGTTCATTCCTCTAAACCATCCTTAATCAATTTGATACATGTGAATGAAACACCTAACAAACCTCTTTTCACTGTCCAAGGTGCTTGTCCTTCTCAAAATTCTCAACCTTTAAATAAGCCTATCTTAGTGGTTCAAGGTGGTTATGCTAATGATTATTTTTGCACTCCTAAGAAACCTATTATTACTGTGCAAGGAGGTTATCCTTCTAAGAGCCCTTATGAGTATGCTAAGCAACTGACTAGAGAGAGTTATCATGCAGTTGCCCATACCTATAACACAAGAAACAATAGGCAACCTAATCCTCCTCCAGTTATCCCAACTTCACTTCCTCCTTCTCAACCTATTCTTCCTCAAGCTCCTCGTATTTCACAAGTTCTTTGTAAGGAATATGATCTCATAGAACAACTTAAAGCTACCCCTGCTAAGATATCCCTTTGGGATTTGATCCAAACTTCTTCCGCTCATCATGGAATGTTACAAGATGCCTTGAAAGATTTGAATGTTCCTCCACCGAATACATCTAGTAATATAGTGTCTTTGGTTAACTCTGTGATGAATCCTAAAGCTCAGATTGTGTTTACCCAAGATGAGTTGCCTACTAGTGAAATTCAACATCAATATGATCCCTTGATGATTGTGGTTATCATAAATGACACTGCTATAAGACGAACACTGGTAGATAATGGCTCTGGCCTTAATGTGTGTAGCATCAATCTATTGCATAAGATGAATGTGGATAAATCCCTTATTGATCCTGACTCTCATCCCATTCGAGGCTTTGATAATGTGGCTAAGTCTTCATTAGGTATTATCACCTTACCCATCATAGTGGGACCTGTTACTTTGCCTACTCCTATCCATGTTATGTCGGGAAATCTAACATACAACTTGTTATTAGGGAGACCTTGGATTCACAGTATGCAAGCTGTCCCCTCTACATTGCATAGACATTTATAACAATAAGACATATACCTTGATAGGTGATACTAAACTTCAGGCTTGTTTGCAAACATCTACTTCCAAAGGGAGTTCTTCTAAGCCTTCCTCTTCTAGTGATGACTCGTTAAACAAGATACCTATGAATGAATCATCACCCTCTAATAATCAAAATTCTTTGGATGAGTCTAAAGCTCTTGAAGAAGATCCTTCTCGACTTGAGTTTACACATGAAAAGGCTTTGATCCTGAGAAGGTTCTCGCAGAAGACAATTGGGGATCCCTTGACTTTAATCCCACCTTTGTAGGTGAGTATAGGGTTCCTCCTAGAGATCTTAAAGGTAAAAAGAAGGAAGAAACTAGAGATCAATCAGTCTTACTTGAACCTATGAGCAATAATTTTGTGGCCGCTTCTCAAACTTCTTCTCCTTACACCTCTAATTATGAAGAGTTTGATTCTTTGTCTTATGAAAAACCACCTTCTCTTCCTGAAATGGCTGATCGTTATGGTCGTGGTTTTCACATTTTTGCTAAGCATGGGTATCATGGAAATGGTTGTGGCACTCATGAACAAGGGATAAAAGTTCCTCTAGAGACTAATTTTCACAATTATGCCTTTGGACTCGGCTATAATCCCTGCAAACGTACCAAAGCATCTAAAAGACCATCTCTCAATGTGAATGCTATATTTAGTAGTGATGATGATCTCACTTCAACTAAAACATCTTCTACTTCTATCAACTCTCATTCCCCTCATAAGGAAATCTTGGCGATGAACAAATCTCTTTATGACTCCCCTCAAATTTCTAAATCCACTAATGAATCTTTATCTCCTATTCATCACAAAGTCCTTTCCTCCAGGGATAAGGCTCTAATAAATGACACTCATCTTTCTTCTAAGATTTCTCGTAACTTTTCTTCTTCAATTTTTGTCAGTTTATACATGTTTTTGATCTCACTTATAGTTGATCATTTAGCATGTCATATTCAAATACCTCATTCAATCTATCATGTCTTTAAATAACATTAATGGCTATTATGTTGCTCATCATTATGTGACATTGGTAGCTCATTTACTGGGGGCTCATTGTCATTCATGATGGTACAATTTCAAGTGCAATCATATATTTTTTGAAGCAACATAATAGCCTAATTTTCTTGTTCCTATGGGGACAAGAGTGATTTCATACATCTCTTCTTTTTCTTATGTCCAAATCTCTCCCTAGAAGATTGTGTAAGTCCTTCTCATTGTCCTTATCCTTGGGAGGCAATGATCTTTCCTTATTTTTATCTAAGGATCCACTTTTTCCTATTTCGTGGATGGTGTGAAATTTATTACTTGATGTTATTCCTTGTATGCATTTGTTGTTGTTTGTTCAAGGATTCTCTCTTACAAGAGGTGTAAGTCCTTGACTACAACCTCTTTTGAACTTGGTAAAATACATCCATAATGAATTCACTCTCCCAATTGGGTTAAAAGGAGCGTCATCCTTCATTAAGAATCACTTTCACCTCACAAAAGAAGGAAGTATTGCATTCTCTTCTTTGTCTTATTCCTCTCGGGGATAGGTGGCTTTTGTACAAA
The DNA here is from genome assembly GCF_030272615.1 of Cryptomeria japonica. Lineage (NCBI taxonomy): Eukaryota > Viridiplantae > Streptophyta > Pinopsida > Cupressales > Cupressaceae > Cryptomeria > Cryptomeria japonica. The sequence goes on from NC_081414.1 coordinate 180,777,622, forward strand.
GATCTCTTCTCCTCTAAGGATCTCCTTTACACATACTACAAGATATCCCTTTCCAACTATCTTATCCTTGCTTAAGGAGTGTAAAACTCTCTTGCTTGGATCTATTACATTGTTGCATTTTTTGGGGTATCTTCTTTTGTGATGAAGGTAGGTATCCTTGTTCTACTTTGCTTATGACATAAACATTACACTTTTTGAGCAATGGGTCATTCTCGGAACCAGAGCACAAACTCTTAGAGCGAGAGGTCTCCATTTTTCTTTTATGCAAGGTGATTATTCTCGGAACCAGAGCACAGACTCTTAGAGCGAGATGTCACGCTTTTGTATTATACATATACAGGTTGTAGCATACTTAGGCATAGACTCCTATGAGATGTTTCTAACCTCACTTACACACACATGCACGAGGTTGAGTGGAACTAGCGGCATAAGGCTAGACTTTCTCACTCTCCTCCCTTACATGGATCACCTAGACAGACTCTAGGGGCTAGTTTTCCATGTCCTTTTTCCCATGGATCACCTAGACAAGATCTAGGGGCAAGAAGTCCATGTTTTCTCTCTCACTATTCTTCTCATGGATCACCAATGTGTGTATTCATGCTTTTTTCCTTTCTTTTCTTCTCTTTGCATTTTGTTTCCATTTACATCCTTCATCTTGTGTTAGAGAACTCTCAAATCATCACACTCTTTGTTGTGTTGGAATTGAGATTTAGTCCTCTTTCTTACCAAATGATTCTCCATTAGTTTTTGATCTCATATCAAATCTTCTTGTGAGCACTTGTCATCAATATTCTTTAACAATTCGAAGTGGTAAACATGATACCCTGTTTCAACTCACTAAAATTAGCAAGCCAAAATAGGGGGGGGCATATAGCTACCCTCGAATTTTCATCACCTTCATTAGTAAGCATTAGGTGATTTTGTGATCTAACGTGTGTTTTGTAGGGTGCGGTTCCTAACTGTGTACTGCAGATACCGCTAGGGGCTTCGTTCGACAGACTTATGGATATATCCTTTTTCAAATAATGTTTACTTTTCTGTACTTTAGCTTGCATATGCACGTAGTATTCATATGACCGCTAAAGTGGGGGCTAAATGTAGCGTCGTAAATTGTACGCACTTGCTAGGGTGGTACAATTTCACACCTAGTTTAGCACCCGCCTTAGTGCATTTTGTATTTTGCATTGCATTTCCCCTTTAGCACTTAATTAATTAAATTAATTAGGTCTAAGGTCCTATTTTATCATCTCCCACATCATAAAGTTGGGCCCCTTCATTAAAGTGTGCCCTTTTCATTTTATTCCTCCAATACATCATTTAATCAAAAACCCTAATTAGGTCCTATTTTGAACTTGGGGGCTTGATTTCGGGGGTCAAAACATCTCAAAATCAGCTGTAACTTCGGGATTCTCTCTAAAATCATCATATCCGACGGCCCTGAAAATTTGGTGAAAAGTAGTCGGGACCGTGGCGCCTGGTGCACATGGTCCCTGACATTTTTCCCGAAATTTTAGGAGCACGATCCAATCATAAACTAAAGCTTAACCCCAAGAAATTGGCAGGATATTCAATCTCTAGGTCAGCCAAAAGATGAAATTAAGACCTAGGGTTTCATATATAAGAGCTCTCTTTCTTCATTTGAAAGGATCCGATTTTTGGTTTTCAGGAACTTCATATGCAGCGAAAGAGCAGATCTTTGAAGACTTCAACAACATTCAACATCCTTCTATCAAGCATCTATCAATTTCATTCATCCACTTAGGGCTTGGAAGACATTGAAGAACAATAAGAGATTACCGACTGAAGATTGGCTTGTACTCCTCCCTTGAGGGTTGGGTATGATTTCATGTTGTTTTCATGTCTTTGCATAAGCTTCAATATATCCTTTATTCATGCTATAGATCACTTTGCATCTTGATTTAGAGCATTTACATTATCATTTACAAGCAATTAGGGTTTACTTTCTAGGTTGCTCTAGTTTGCTTTCTTGCATTTAAGGACCTTGCACACACACTAGGTCTGCACACACAATACATTTTACAATACAACTTGGCTATTCGTGGAGGTGGAAATCACCGAAGCGGGGGTTTGACTAAGGCAAAACCCTATATAGCCGCCCAAACACCTTTTCAGATATAAGTGCAGGTTTCGGGACTCGGACGACGCCGCAAGTTGCGGATCCGGGAGAAGCAGACTGAGACCGACCTTCCCACCAAATTTCAGAGCAAAAGACCAATACAGGGGCGTGGGGCACCCTGGTCCTGCCAGGACAGGGGCACTGGGTGCCCTGGTCCCTAGGACAGGGGCACTGGGCGCCCTGGTCCTCCTGACAGACAGCATTTTCAGCAGTTTTGACAGCTTTTCCAGAGTGCAAAAATAGCAGTTTTCGGAGTGCAAAAATAGCAGTTTTCAGAGCAGTTTCAGGGGCAGAATCAGGACAGTGGCGCCCGCGCCCCCGTCCCGAACATTTTCAGTCAGGTTTTAACTCTGGGTACGCATTTTCATTCTTGTCTTGTCCTTGTGTTTATAGCTTTCCATCATTTAAGTTCAATTCTGTAATCTTGTTATTAGTTCATACTTGCACTTTGGGGTTAGGGATTGAACTTGCATCATTTCATCTTTCAATTGCAACAAAGGAATAGAAATCCTAATAGGTAGCCCATGGCTCTCTCTTCCACGAAAAGAAGTAGCCAATTGTGTGATACCTCTAGGCTCTTTCGTATTCCACAAGTGTGTGGTTGAAAGTGAGATTAGGGCATGTTTGCTTAGTTTCACTTTTTCTCCCACACACACTCTAAATAACTATGGATGCAATGAAATTTGTAGACAATGGGTACTGGAATGGTATTGCGATGATTTATTCACCGGATCAATACCCACCCGAATGGATGCCCTAACTAGAATCTCTTGTTTTTAGATGCCAAAATCCTTCTATTTGTTGGCTCAAGCATTGTGATATGCGCATGCCGAAGACAACTCTCATGTACTCCTCAATTAGAGATAGAAAGTTCTTAGGAAGTGATGCCCCTTGAACTCAAAGCTTGGTATGCCTGAGAAGTGAGTGCACTATAAGGGGGAGCCAGTGCTACCAAGTGTCTAGCTATCCAGCTGAGTGTTGTATTTTATGGTTAGAGGATTAAATAGATATTGCCCTTGCCAGCTATAGGATTTGTTGTGAATGTGCTTGATTGTCTTGAGTCAAAGTCAAACAAACATTTTGTCTTCCATGATTGTCAAAAGTTAAATCAAAAACAAATTTTCAAAAGTTCTCATAATCAACTTGGGTTTTCAAAATCAACAACCTTCAATTCAAAACAAAATCCAAACAAAAGTCCAAATTTGTCCAAGTATTCATCCAACATTTGAACATGGCTTGTCAAAACATTGAATGTCTTTGTTTCAAAATTCATGTCACTTTAGGCTAGGTTTTGCATAGTCCAACTTAGGTCCTAGGACATATTGTCATCTCCCTTCATTTTAGTCCTTTTCATTGCAAGTGTCCTCATTTTGCACTTAGGTTCAAAATCATTTCCCTAAGTTTGCATTTTATTTTCATATCTAAGCTAGATTTCCATTTAGGTGACATTTGTGCATTATCCTTGTCATGCTAAAATTAGGTCTTGTCTAGGTTGCATTTTCCATATTCCAAGTCATTGGTCTTTGCATATCCTTATCATTGTATTGTCATCTTGTCTTGGCTTCATCTTGTCATATCATATTCTTAGATCATTTTCATGTCATATCCTAAGTTACAATCATAATCATTGGCTTCTTGCATTTAGTCTCAAAAATTTGGTTTGTCAAACTTGAAAAATCAAAACTTTGGATGATACCCTAAGTTGTTGTTAAGGAGTCTTGACCTTGTCTAAAATTTGTCCTTTTTGTCAAACGTAGCTTAGTATCCAAGCATATAGGTGAGACATTATCAATTTGTCCTATTTTAATTTGGTCCTTTGTCCCTTAAGGTCTTCACTTCATTTCAACTTCCCAAGGTTAAGTCTTTAGGGTTGCATTCCAAAAAGTTTGTCAAAATCTTGAAAAACAACAAAAACATAGGTTGCATTCTTGCCATAGATTAAATTTTCATCTACTTAAGTTGCGTTTAGTTGCATATCATACATCATCCTTTTAAAATAAAATAAAAACCCAAAAATATTGCATTTGCATAGTGACATGCCTGTTGAAACAAGGTCAAAATCTAAGAAGATGGGCGAGCCAACATATCAACCCATTGACAACGTATCAAACTCACAGTTTCAACCTAGTCAAACATTACAAATTGAAGGTTTGTCAAACACATCATTACCACAATATGGAATGGTTCAACTTGGACCACCTCCATTATATGAGCCAGTGTTTGTACCCATGAAACCGGGATATGGGAGTATTCCACCAACGCCAAGGGAAAATGCACCTTTTGACTGGAATCAACTGAACCTGCAACATGAAATTCAAACTCAAACATTACATGAGGAACAAACTCTTTCACAAGGATTTGGTTCAGATCAAGGCATTCAACAAGAAACTAATCCAAATGTTTTATTAGATTCTTCATTAGATTCTGATGCTTCCTATGATGTTGATATGTTCCTTAAAGATCCGAAGTTGACAAAAAAGATGGATAAATTCTTGAACAAGGTCTTTAAGATGTTTCCACAAAAATATCTTGATATGATGAGTAATGTGACCTCCTCAAATGAGAAAACTAATGTACAAAAACAACAAGGCAGTAATCTATTAAGTTTCTCTCCACATCTAAACAAAGAAAATGTGCAACAAGAACCTCAACACATGTTGTTGAGTAAGCGTGCTTCACAAACTTTGATAGTGACTATTCCACAAAAGTCAACATTTGAAACAATAAACAATCCATTGTTTAATGCAACACCTTTAACACAAGATCAAATGATGGCCACACAAAAGTTGACAGGTGTCCCTCAACAAGAAGTGATTCCTTGAATACCTAAAAGTAGATCCAACTCTAAGATGCAAGAAAGCTTTACGACTGGAATGCCTGATCTTACAAATGTTCAAAACAATTCTACAATGCAACAAAGTTCATATGTCCCATCAAGTTCAATACGTTTGGCAAATACTCAAGTACCCATTATGCAAAATATTGTGACACATCCTTCGATAGAGGCAACACAAAGAGCCACAAATAGTGGTGTGCACCAACAACAAGTGTGGCAACAATTGAGGAATGCACAAAAGGCACAATTGAATGCGCAAACAAGCAATGCACAACAACAATAATATCGCATTCAACAACAAGTTGCAGTGTCTTCTACACCATTACAAGTCAATTAAAACTTGCAACCACCACAATGGATTGGACAAACGACATAGCAAGTCAATGCAAGTGCCATACCCCATCTAAAGGAGAAACAATAGAAACCTCCCAAACAAAGTTTTTTGCAAATGATGGGATTTATATCAGGACAACAACAATTGGCACAAAGAAAGCAAATTCTGAGTCATTGGCATCAACAACAACATGTGCCTCAATATGTGCCAGAAAAAACAAGTTATCATACATCACAACCACAACTGATGTCCGTGCAATATCAACAAAAACCTCAATTGCAATATCAACCAAGGCTACAGATGATGATTCCATCACAAGAAGGACAGCAAAAGGGTCAATGTCAAGGCATGACACAACCACAGCAACAAGAGCTGTATCAAGAACTTTATATACTAGAGACACCAAAGACAACAATTTTAGAGCATCAATAGCCAATGGAGAGCATGATGTATCCACAAAGAGTACACCCAAGAATGGATGATGAACTTTTAAAATCTTCACTATCTGACACAGTTGCACAACAGCTTGAGAAGTTGCAATGACAAATCGATGCATTGCGAACCAAAGGGACAAAAAAATTATACACAGATCAAGATTTATGTCCTAATCCATTCGACAAGAGCTTGTACATGCCTCCCTTTTCTAAGCATTTTGAGGCACCTAATTTTGAAAAATATAAAGGGAACGGCAATCCAAAAGACCATATTCGAGCATTTTTCGCAGCATGTACTGAATTGAGCTATGAGGAAACATATTTGATGCGCTTATTCGCATGAAGTCTCATAGGACAAGCCATGGATTGGTATTCACATTTGCCAGGGAACATAAAGACATGGACAGAATTGGCTCAAAAGTTTATATCCCACTTCGCATTCAATATTGACAATGAAGTGACCATATCAGATTTATGCAACATAAAGCAAAAGCAAGGTGAACCATTAGTGACTTTCTTACAAAGATGGCAAAGCTTGTATAGTGATTCTTCCCTAGATATACCTGAAGAACAACAAGTGAACTTATTTATTTAGAATTTGGTCCCAGAAATGATGTATGAACTCAAACTGAAGAGTCCTAGTACCATTAAGAAGCTCATTAAGAAAGGGATGAACATTGAAAATGCTCTTGTAGCTAAGGGACTCATTAAGCTCAACAAAGACAGTGACAACACAAACAATTCAGGGGACAAAAAAAGATTTTGGTACAAAAACAAGAATGTCACTAATGATGGAGTTGTTGACGCAAGAGCAGTAAATGTAAATCAACCCAAGTTCATGATACAGAAATTGAGTACTCCTAATATGTCGGCTATGCAAAAAAATCAGACACAAGCAAGCAATGTTATTCAACAGCTGCAATACCAATAGTATAATCAACAACAAGGTCAGCAACAAAACCAGCAATGAAAACCTTTCAGATCAAGGGATGGACCTCGTCAACAGTTTACACCGTTGGGAGAGCCTATTGAATCAGTAATGAAACAATTGATACAAGCAAATTTTATCAAGTTACTAGATGTCAAGGAAGAACCATTGGTAAAGACGCATTGGTGGAATGATAATGCATATTGTGAATACCATCGGTCAAAAGGACATAAAACTGCATCATGTTTTCAATTGAAACATATGATTCAAGACTTGTTAGATCAAGGAGTAATTGAGGTAGACCCACCCAACACGACCTCTAACACTGATCATACAATTTTCAAAACTCCTTTGCTTAATCATGACAAGGGCAAAGCGTCTTCTTCAAACTCTACCCAAACAGCGAATCTTAATTATGCAAATACTGCTTATAACAATGTCATCAATTGTTTTCAAGCAACAAATGAGTATGTTTCCACCATAAGAATAAAGGGACAAGGTCCTTCTTGCACAGTCACCACTCATCGATCGAAAATAGTCCTAAAAGGAGCTCCTGCAATTCGTCCCAAATCAACTCTTATGAGTCAATATAATCTCCTAGATCATTTGGGGAAGACACCTACACAAATATTAATTCTTGAGTTGTTGAAAATGTCCCCTATGCATTGTGCAGTCCTAGATAAAGCTTTAACTAAGTCCACCATCCCAACAGACATTGATGCTGACCAGTTTCAAGCCCGAATTGGACATCTTGTTGTTTCCCAACACATTGCCTTTTCTGATAATGATATTTCCCCTAATAAGCTCCCTCATAATGATCCTTTACATCTTCAAGTCTTTGTCCATAATTGCAAGATCCGACGAGTCTTGATAGATGGTGGATCAGGTCTTAACATTTGTACCTTGAGAGTAGTCATTGGTCTTGGTTATATAGAAAATGACATTGATTCTTCTAGAATAATAACAATCAAAGCATATGATGATGCTGAGCGCCCATCTAAAGGGGTAATTTCATTGCCTATCAGAGTAGGTCCAGTGATAGAAAACACTTTCTTGTAGGTCCTAGACCTTGATCTCCCTTACAATATGATTCTTGGTCGTCCGTGGATCCACACAATGAAAGCAGTTCCATCTAGTTATCATCAGTGTTTAAAATATCCTTACAATGGGACTGAGATAACAATTCCAGGAGATCATAATCCATTTCAATTTTGTGCTAATCTAAAAGATTTCCTACAGCAACAAGTCCCAATCAATAGAAAGGCCCACTCACATAATTATGTGGATCCTAATAAGTTGTTAGATGTTGTCAAAGGTAAATTGAAGATACAGGACCAAGGATGCAGAGAGTATTTAATGGCTCAAACATTCTTCATTGGGAATTTACCAATATCTCCAAAATCACATGGCAAACCACATTTGTTGCAAAAGGAACCTACGACAGTCATTCAATATCAGCCCCCCACTACATTTACAAAATGGGGTGAACTTAACAAGGAAACTTTGGATGATTATGTAACAGATTGGCTTTATAAGTATCAAACTGATACACCACCTATCAAATTGCCAATGGAGCGATATGGAAAAGGGTTTATTATAATGCAAAAAGAGGGATATGATGGTTGTAGTGGTTTGGGCTCTAACAAGAAAGGAAGACTAAAACCTATTATACCTAAGATGTCACATCCAACTTTAGGGTTAGGTTTTGTACCATTGCGAATTGGAACCTCATCTACCAAAGTGACCACATGTGGAAAGGGATGTGACTCTGATGATGAAACAACACCTGAGGATACCCAACCTGAGACTGATTCTAATGAATGGGAGTGGAGTTCCTTTTCTTCTAGCTCTTATGCCCTTGAAAATGTTTTCCTTGACCCTGATGATTTGCCCATGGAAGACAAACATGAAATAACTCCCCCTCCCAAAACGTGTCCTAATGCTTGGATAGAGTCATTCTGGGACCCAAGCTCCGAATCAGATACAAGTAGTTCAAACATTGATACCACAGACATTCTTATCCTTACCATCTTGACCCTAACTCTCCTTGAAACCAATGATGACATGTCCGTTGTCTATCCACAGCTTATCCAACATGACCAACAAGAACCACTTAAATTGGATTGTTTTCAAAATGACGAAGCCATTGCAGAATTCCTTGGACTACGGGAAGGCATACCACGAGGTGATCATAAGGCAGGGCTTGCTATTGATTTAGATTCCATAGCATATTTTAGGGAGTCAACTCCATCTCCTAGTCATAAAAATGAAAAAGAAAAAGAAAAAGTAAAAAATCAAAAGAATGGGTCTTTGAGTGAAAATCGTAAGGCACTCTCTGACCATGGAAAAGTAAAAATAAAAGATGTACCTACAGGTGAAAACCTCTCTGAGGTGCCCAAAGGTGGAAGATTGGACATACCCTCATCAAGTCAGGATAAATCAACATTGCTTGTGGAAATGACCGAAGAGATAAATTTGAGTACACCTAACAACCCTAAGGTCATTCATTTCACTGCTTATCTATCAAAAGAAGAAAAGATAGATTTTGTCAATTTCTTTCTCAAGAAGAAGATCAGTTTTGCATGGTCTTATGCAAATATGTCCAGCCTTGATCTAGAATTAGTCCTTCATCACTTGCCATTAAAACCAGATGCCAAGCCCATCAAACAAAAACTCAGAAAGATGCATCCCCAGGTGGCTCTCTTAGTCAAAGTAGAACTCAAAAAATTATTAGATGTGGGCTTTATCAGAGCAATTCATTATGCTGATTGGATTTCAAATTTGGTACTAGTTAGCAAAGTAACTAGGGGCATCAAAATCGGTATGGATTTTAGGGATCTCAATAAAGCATGCCCTAAAGATGACTTTCCACTACCAAATATAGACATCATAGTTGACATGACTATCGGATATGAGATGCTATCTTTGATGGATGGTTTTTTAGGATATAATCAAATTCGAATTGCTCCTGAAGATCAACATAAGGTTGCATTCACATGTGCTTGGGGTACATACTGCTAGAATGTGATGCCCTTTGGCCTTAAAAATGCTAGCGCAACATATCAAAGAGCTATGACAATAATTTTCCATGATTTTATGCATACTTTCATGGAAGACTGTGTTGATAACCTATTATGCAAATCCATCACAAGAGATAGTCATCTAGCCATCCTTGGCCCAATATTTGATTGAATGGAAACCTACAAGCTCAGACTCAACTCAAAGAAATGTGTCTTTGGTGTCACAGATAGCAAATTATTAGGGTACATTATTTCTCATAGAGGCATAGAAGTAGACCTAAAAAAAGTTAAAGCAATAATGGATATGCCTCCTCCTTCCAATCTCCATCAAATAAGAAGTCTGCAAGGGAAGTTATAGTCAATCCGCCGGTTTATAGCTCACTTGGAAGACAAATGTCATCCCTTCCAACATTTATTGCATAAAGGTGTCCCTTTTAACTGGACTGAGCAATGTCAATCAGCATTTCAAACTCTAAAGGATTATCTGATGTTGCCACCTATTCTAATGCCTCCTATAGCAGGGAAGCCATTCATATTGTATATCTCTGCAACTGAAACGGCACTGGGAGCTCTCTTAGCCCAACAAGATGAGAAAGGCAAAGAACTGGCTATTTATTATATCAGTCGGACACTAGTGGGATATGAACTAAATTATTCAACTATTGAATGGGCATGTTTAGCAGTGGTATTTGCAACATAGAAGCTTTGACACTATATGTTAAATCATCAGGCATTGTTAGTTGCAAAAATTGATCCCTTGAAATACTTGCTTAGCAAAGTAGCTTTGACGGGTCGCCTGGCAAAGTGGGTTATGATCCTAAGTGAGTTTGATATTGAGTACATTGAGAGAAAGGCAATAAAAGGACAAATCATAGCAGAACAACTTGCAGAGACACCTAATCATGATGATCATGCAATGTTGACTGATTTTCCAAATAAATCAGTCTTTGCTGTCACATCTTCTAATGAATGGAAATTATATTTTGATAGATCCCATACCAAATTCAAGTCAGGGGCAGGGATTTTATTTGTAACCCCTCAAGGTGATGCTATTCCCAAATCCTATAGAATAACTTTTGATTGCACCAATAATATTGTAGAATATGAAGCTTTGGTCATAGGACTCAGAATAGCAATCCAATGGAACATTACACATTTGCAAGTCTATGGAGATTCTCAGTTAGTCATCCGTCAAGTGAATGATGACTATGCAACAAAAGATGAAAAGATTCTTCCCTACAAGCATATGGTGGATTTTTTCAAAACAAAATTTACTAATATCCATTTTAGTAAAGTTCCATGAATCCAAAAAAAGTCAGTAGATGCTATGGCAACTATTGCTTCCATGTTAAATATGCCCCACAATAGGGACAGATGTGAATTTTTGGTCGAACAGTTGCTGGTGCCTTCTTTTGAAATTTTGATAGCAGATGTGATGTGTGTTCTTGTTGGTCCTAATTCCCCGTGGTACAATGGCATCTATCAGTATTTGAAATCCCAAACCTTACCACCTAACCTTTCCTCTAACCAACGTCGAGCCTTCATACGCCAAACTGCTAAATATATCATCGCAGACACCCTTTATCGTCTTTCCTTTGACCACACCCTCCTTAGGTGTTTGGATTCTGATGAGGCACAAATGGCTTTACATGACATTCATGATTGTATATGTGGGGGCGATTTCAATGGTCTGAGTCTAGCTAAAAAGTTGGTTTGTGCTGGATATTATTGGCCCACTATGGAAAAGGATGCTCATGATTTTGTCAAGAAATGCTACAAATGTCAAATAAATGGAAATTACATTCATGCGCCAACCCAAGAACTTCACTCTATCATATCTCTGTGGCCCTTTTCTCAATGGGGATTGGATCTTATTGGCAAGATTCACCCGACATCGGCAAATGGACACAAATTCATCATCACAGCCATAGAATAGTTTACAAAATGGATCGAGGCTATCCCTATGACCTATATCACTGGTGTTCAAATTTCAAAGTTTCTACTAAATTATATCATATGCAGATATGGGGTTCCCCTTGCAATAGTCACAGATAATGGTCATCCATTCAAAAATAAAGATATCAAGGATCTCTATGAATAGTTTTGCATCCAACACCATTTCTCCAGTCCTTACTATCCACAAAGTAATGGTCAAGATGAAGCATCAAATAAAACCATCATTAAGATCTTTAAAAAGGTTGTCAATGACGCTGGTCAAGATTGGCATGTATAGTTGAATCCAGCAATATGGGCTTATCGCACTTCCATCTGCACACCTACTCATGCAACACCTTATTCCTTGGTGTATGGTGCAGAAGCCATTTACCCTTGGAAGTGGAAATTCCCTCTTTGTGTGTTTCCCTATAACAGTTGATTGATGATGAGATGCACAGAGTCTCTAGGCTACATCAGCTTGAGATGTTAGATTAGAAATGTCAGACAGCCCTGACACATTTGCAAGCATATCAAAACCATCTCCATCACTCTTATAATAAGAAGGTCAAAGGGTGACACTTCAAAGTGGGAGATTTGGTCCTAAAGGTGAACCTGAAGAATGCACAATCTACTGACATCATCAAAGGAAAATTTGAGCCTAATTGGGTTGGGCCTTTCATAGTTACCGCAGCCTATGGTTCGGGGGCATATCAGCTTGCAACCCAAGATGATGAACCTCTATTAGATCCTGTAAATAGCATGCACCTTCGAAAGTATTGGGCATAGTTTTTCTATCAGCAGTTCTTCAATATGATCCCGAAAAATACAAAAAAAAATCAAAATCTCAAAAATACAAAAAATTTAAAAAAGTGAAAAAAAAAAGTAAAGAAAAATAATTCACCCTCTAGTGAAAATCTGGCAAACAGGCGCTTTGGGCAAGTACCATTGTGAAAACCTGGCAAACAGGCACCATGTATAAAAGACTATTGCTCTGTTATCTATCATGACTCCTAGCTATACTTTTCCCTCCCGCAGGTTTATCACGATTATCCTTGCCCTGACCTAATGTTATGTTCCAGGCCTGTGATTGGTCAACATCATTGTCTTGCATACTCAGGTTTCCAATCCTTGTGCATATGTTTTGGTCCTAGTCATTGTATATGTCTTTCAAATTTTCATTGGGTGCACACCCCTTGTCATGATCAATTACTAGAGTTATTGTTGTGTGCGGACTAGAGCTTTCTTGTCATATAATGTCCTGAAAAAAATCCATAAAAATCATATAATGTACCCATACATCCAATGACAATCAATCAAACATTGTGCTTTAATGAAATCAGGCATTAATAGATGAACTTTTCAATCAAACCAGGCATTCAAACTGATCAAAATTGTCATGTCAATCACTCAACATCAATATCATTTGTCCTTGTCACTATTATCATGGGTCTTATACAGGGTGTGGTATACTCGAAACCAGACTGTGTCCTATCTTAGATGGGGTACCGCATTCCCTCGAACCAGACAGCATGATCATTCTTGTTTTCCACTTTTGACAATGATGATCAAACTGTTTGTTTGACTTGGTTGAATTTGTGTGTCTTATCTTTTTACTGATTTATCTTTGGCTTCAATCATGTTCCTATGTTGCTCAATGATGTCACTGAGTGATTTAGAGTGACCGGGATGGTACATGGTCCCTTTCTTTTTTTGTTGTGTTTTTTATTTATGGAATGTTTGTCACAAACTGGGGCAACTATATCATTGGGTGTCTATGATAAGTACATTCACTTTGAGAATGCCACACAGACCTCGACCCTTGATGTATGCACCATAGGATGCTTCACTCATTCCTTGTGTGCAATGTGTCTATCTTTTGCAAAAAGGGTTGCGTTCTAGCTCTGGCCTTCAATGCCATGATGCTTTGCATCTACTTTGCTACAATAAATAAAGGTTCTCACCTACTTATGTGCATTTGTGAAAGAAATTTTTCCTTCATCTCTAACTATCCTCTGTCTAATTTCTTCTTACTAACATTTCTTCCGTCAGTCTTGGCAGTCAGTTCAGTCTAGTTCTCCGATCTCTAAAAAATCATAAAAATAAGCTGCATCCTACATTCATTGGTTAGTACATTTGCATTATATTAAGCCCATACAAAGTATTTTACCCATTTCATCTTATAAATGCAACAAAAACAAAAATAACATTCATACATGTTACAAAGATAGTACATAGATAGTGCATAAGACATCCATACATGGAAAGTAAACATAAGCCATAACACATATTGCATCCCATCATACAGTTGCATATCATATCATATATCAAAAACAAAGAGAAAACTATCAAAGTACAAAATTGGACTGTTTGTCCTACATATGACCTGCAAGCTAAGTACATAATGTCAAACTATATAAGTCTCCATCATAAGGAGCATGTACCTTTGTCATTGGGTGCTCCCTCTGTCCTCCTCATCCCTGCTATATCTCAAGGATGAAGCCCCTCCTATCCCTGGTCCTGGCTATGGTGGTCTCCTAGGTCCACTCACCCCCATGCTGCTCACTGACCTCCGAGAGCATGGCCTGCTCTCTGTACTTGATCATGACTGATATGATGTTGCTCTCTGCTCTAGTGGAACTACACTCTCATATAGAGTCCTCAAATGGTGCATCTCATCTCCTACCTCTAATAACATTTGTGCCATCTCATGCGCACTAGCATCCCTAATCGACCCAACATACTCAGTCACTCTCTGCTCTACTTTTTGTGCCTAGGCTATTGCTGTATCTCAAGCCATTGTCAGCCTAGTTATCTCTGTCCTCAAGATGGCATTCTGTCTCTCCAATGTAGCAATGTTATCATGTTGACTCGCTATGGTGGCCCTACATATATGCATCTCCTCTATGCTAGTTGTCTCCTGCCCTATGGGTATATCTAGCAATGACTCATGATCTACTGGATCTGGCTCATCTCTCTATGTGCACCTAGGAATCTCCTCTCCCTCATCGTCCTCCTCAGCCTCATCCTCATCCCCCTCATCCTCATCTCCCTCACCCTCATCTCCCTCATCCTCATCATCTTCCTCCTCATCATCTTCCTCCTCATCATCTCACTCCTCCTCTCTCTCATCATCATCCTCCTCCTCTCTAGCAAGTGGGAAGTCCTCCTGTCTCCTAGGTACCAAAATATTAGGATCCGTCAATGGCACTAGCCACTATCATGCAAACCATCGCTCATACCTCTTTGTCATCCCGACATCTACAACATCTGATCTCCAATCCCACTATCTCCACTGTAGCTATGTGAAGTTAGCATATGCTATGTGTGGCTGAATCATCCTCCCCCACTGACTCGTCTCTTTGTGAGATCAGGAAAAGTGTGTAGTCCCTATTGGTACATCCTGCCTCTCTCCAAACTATCATCTAACTCTCTCTGGGAGATACATTTCAATCACTCTCTAGTGATTCACTAGTCGCCCAATCAAGTATCTCTCCTATCTGCAATACGGTAGCTCATCACTATCATCTGACCATCCAGGGCAATCATGATATGGCCTCCATGTGAAATCTCTCAACCTGTCTAGCTCATGTCACCAATACAATATGTATCCAAATGGACCCTGTCTCAACACTCCCCCATAGCAGTACACATATGGTCAATGTGGTACTACCTATCTCTCTGCAATCGGCTGACATATGGCTATGTGCTCAAATGCCCATACCTGTAAAAGTGTGACCCCACAGCTCAAAGTCTATACCCTCTGATATGCTATATGATGCAACTGAAAATATAGCATGGCAAGCACACATGGTCCCCATGCGTATATAATCCCCTCTGTTGCCATCCACTCTAGCACTCTTCCCCATCAAATAGGGAATCCATGTCCTCATCTATCACCTACTAATAGGCCTGTCATAACCAGTACTATCACCACATATCACTGATCATACTCTGCTGCCATGGTCTCCCAGCGGATCTCCCTCTTTATGATATCAAGGTCATCTGCATCACACTTGAATAATCTGCACAAAGAGTCTCTCCCTATCATTGGGTCATATACCACCATCTCGCCATGAAGCAGAATGTGGAGGATACACCACACATCCTCTAGTGTCACAGTCACCTCTCCAATCAAAAGATGGAAAGAGGAAGTCTCTGAATGCCATCGCTCAGCCAATGCAGTGAGTAGTCCTATGTTTTCCCTAATCTCGGGCATGTACGTAATGTAGTACAATCCAAGTCCTGCTAATGTGTCTTTGTCCATACTCCTAAGTTTGTATCTCAACATGAAGCAATTAGGTCTTTTCTCCCATGCAATCAATGGATACTGTTGACTCTACATCACAATTGGGGCACAATTTGTTAGTTTTAGGGTTTTCTCCTAAGGGCTGCATTTCCTTGTTTCATGCACCAATTAGGGTTTTCTTATCTATTTTTTACCTATCCTACCCTTATCCCTGTCTTCAGGATCATCTGTGCACTAATTTTGGTCAAACTAGGGTCATAAGTGCACAATTGTTCTTGTGCACATTGTCTTGCACTTGTGCAGCATCAAGTTGTGCCTGTGTACCTTACATGGGCGTAGAATGCACCCACACAGGTGCAGATCTGCATTTTTCCCTCCCCTGTGGGCCCTACAATGTCCCGCAATCAAGCAAAATTTGTGAAATTGAACATATGCATTTTTGAGCTACATACCACTGCTCCTGCGTCATCCGATCGTCTGAAGGTGCGTACACATTCCCTAAGGTGAGCTGCCATTGGAATGTTCACCATCTCTCTACAAGGGTCCTTTTTCCTAAGCAACAACTCCTCCACTTTGGCCAGTGCAAATGAACTATTTTCATTCTCCTTGGCTCTTATATAGATCTTTGTCAGCACCTAGATGGACGTGCATGCTCTCCATCTTGTGATGGTCACGATATTTTGCACCTTCCAAGGCTTGTTATTTGTGCATCTAACCTTCAATTTTTGATCCGTTCAAACCTTTCATCTTCTGTCATTCTTATCGATCACTTGGCCTCTTTTCTAGATTTTTCCAGCCAATTCCTTGATAACAAATTAGGTCTTGATGATAACAATATTCAGTCATGATTTTGGTCGATCTTATCTTGTCGCATCAATGTGTGTGCTCATTTATCATCATTTTGGACATCGTCAATTCTAATCGATGATAGAACCTACATTAATTTCTTGTTGTCTTGACCTAATTCCTTGTCCTCTTATTTCTAGGGTTTTATGATTTGTTCATTTAATCCTTTTCTTCTTCTTTGTGGGTTGAATAAATCTATTTATTTAGTCCTGGGTCTCTTTCATGAATTAATTAATGGATGAAAACCTATTAATTAATTCACCTAATTTCTATTTCATCTTTTTCCTCAATTTTCTAATTTACTAATTTCTCCTAATTCCTAATTTCTATTTCTCCTATTTTCTTTATTTTTTTCTAATATTTCCCCTAATTTCATGGGAATGGCATTTCAATCTTGTCATAATTTGTCATAATTTGTCATACATCTTGCATAGCAACTTGCCATAATTTGTGTATATTTTGTCATACACCTTGCATAGAAATTGTCATACATTTGTCATAATGTTGCCATTCTTGATTTGAATTTCCTTTCAAATCTCTTCATACTAATCTTGTCCTCTCTCCAATTTGTCTATAAATTGGATGATTTTCTTCAATGAAGGGATCATTCAATCACATTTTCGAGTAGCCTTATGCTGCAAGTTTCATCTCTCAACAACTTGCTTTCTACTTGCATTTTGCACTTTTAGGTGAGATCAACATCAAATTTGAAGGTGAAAGAAGAACAATGGAGCCACATGAAGGAGATATATGCATCAGTTTGCTCCAATTTCATTTGATTTGAATATCTTGTCTTCATGTCTTCATTGATTGGATTGGGATTGTTTTTATAGCTACTTTAGGTTTTGTGGTTGTCCTAATTGCTATTGTTTTGATGATTTTCAATTTCCTGATCTACAATAATTATTTTGGAAATTGGTTTATCTTCAGAAAAGCATATAATTAGATTGCTGATTAATCATGGCAATATGTTAGGGGTTTATTTCAATGTGATAAATTTAGCTTTTGTACAAATGGCAACTTTGAATTCCTTTACGATAGAGTGTATTATCTTATTTTCTGAAATAACTTAAATTGCAAGTTAATTATGCTTTTGGTTGTTTTATGAAAAGATTACCTATTTTAAAATCTTAGTGTTAATGATATTTTCAGTCAAGTGTTATTTCGTTGCAATTTTGGTTAAGTTGTCATCATGTCATATATGGATATACCCCTTGGTTAGATGTTGTTGTGTGAACCTGTCGATGTGAGCCATACTGTGATCTATTCCTTATGGTCAATCCTAGGTTATTGATAGTGTACCTTTCACCTAAAATTTGTTCAAGAATAGTTATGGCTGTCAGTTTTGCCATTGTGTTCTCGTAGATAGAGACCTTTCTTGTTAGTGTCCTATGAGAGAGAGTGGCTTTTGAGCGGGGGCCACACCCAAAGTGGATGGCATAATAACCCCTCGAAAGTTAGTTAAGAAGGGATAACCTAATAATTGATTAGGGGGTGGGTAACTAAAATATTAATTAAGATAATGTGCCTCGCACATGGTTGAGTGCTTGTATAGGCTCAGGATGTGGTGAGATGGTCTGGAATGGAAAACCTACCACCTTGTCTTCACAAAAGGATTGGTAGGCTCCGCATGATGCTTAGATGCAGATGGGGGTTTGGGAGAGGTTACCAGGATAACCCAGGATTGGGGCTAGGACCTATGGAGGCCTACCTAGGGTAACCACCTTAAGTCATGCGATGACACTCTCTCCTTAGAGTCACTAGTGTTTAGGAGTTGACTCACATGAATGTTTGTGGAGTCATGTAGTTTTGTCATACTTCTCTTAGTTTGCTTGCTAGAGGGTCTTCTACTATCTCCCAGCACGGTGGGGTGGTTCCCTTTCAGAATCACATGGTCGGGTGGTAGTGCCACTTCCCATCGAATATTCTAGATTATATCTTCTAGCGAGGAAAGGCTTCACTGGTGTTTCATGGTCCGTGGTTCATGTACCAGCTCTTGTTCATGATCATTGTTCAGTTGAGACCATATGGTTATTGTATCAAACAATTATGTAACCTTGACATTGTAACCTTGTAATCTGTGGTATTATTGGAAACCATGTATTGATGGATATTGTAATATTTGATCATTAGAATGTATGTTAATTCAATTGGTTTAAATATTATGTATAAATTAATTATGGATAAATAAATGCATTTGATTATTTTAATTCTTTGATTATGGAGTTTAGATGTATGTGTAGGTTTTATCTTAAGCATTTAATTTTCCTAATTAGATGAACAATTGGATTAACCATGGTGTTAATATAATTTGTGAAGTAATCTTCATCGGTAACCCTTAGGAAATCTTGTGTTAGACTTCTGTTGTGTTATTAAACGTGCTATTGTTATAATTAATGCACTTAAACTTCTTTTTTTTTAAATATTTCATCCTTTAGTTGCCTAGTTGTGTTGTTTTCCTTAAGGGTTTTTGGTGGGGCATTACATTTGGTATCAGAGAAAAGTTTCAATAGTGGGTACTCTAGGTTTGTAGTGAGCCCATTCAACTTGACTTTTTTTCTTAGGTCTTAATGTGTGTGTTTTGCTTGTTTTGTCCTTGCCAAAGATCTGAACCATTTTCTCTTTTTTAGTGCTAGGTCATGGCTAGGAAAGATAGGGGAGGTGATCGTATGGGTGGTGGCAATAGAGGCAAAGGTGGAGGATGGGGTCATGGTTCTAACTATCACAGTCCTTCACCAACACCCACTCATGTGAGTGTTGAGCCAGAATAGTCAATTCATCAGGATTCACACCATGCAGAAGAGCAGGTTCCTGAAAGGGAAGAGCTGAGATAGATGTTTCAAGAGGTTCTTGATAGGTTAGGCCTTAGGCCTGAGGTTGATCCATCTATTCATGTTCAGGCTGAGGAGTCGCATCAGCCAGTTTCAGTGGAGAGAGAGGGAGAGATCGCATAGGAGGAGCGAGATCCTAGGTGACCGTGATCCAGCTTCCTTGGGTCACATAAAAGACCTGATGAGGTCCAACCCTCCCTTCTTTGATGGTAAGGGTACCGGTCTCGAGGCAGAGACCTTGATTATCAGTCTAGATTGGTGTTTCTCTATGTTTCCATACAGTAGCAACACCAAGGCAAGATGTTCTATTATGCATCTCGATAGTTTTGCTTCAATTTGGTGGAGATTAGAGGAGGAGAAGATCAGTGTGTGCATTAACACTGTAACATGGGAGCTATTTCTAGAGATATTTAGGGAATGATTTCTCTCACCCCAATGGAGGTAGACTCACGTAGATGAGTGATATGCTTTACGTCAGTATGGTTTGCCAGTGGATCAGTTTGAGCATAGGTTCTATGAGCTCAAACAATATGTCAAAATTCATAATGATTAGGCTATGCTTGTCCAGCACTTCTTGAGGGCTTTGAATGACTGCATCAGTGGAGGAGTGAGGGTGTTTGAGCGAGTTACAGTGGAGATAGCTGCGGTGAAAGCCAGATTGGTTGAGAAGAACCTTAACCATGCACTAGGTGGTCAGTCAGGTGTGCAGATTGAGAGTGCACCTTTCAGTGGGAATAGAGCTCGTGGAAATCAGTCCCAGTCAGTTGCACCATTTAGGACTCCTCAAGCACCCACTAAGGGTGGATAGCAGTAGCAGTAACAACCGTCAAGACTGAAATAGTTCCAGGGCTTGCAGGGTTTCAACTCTTAGTATAGGAAGAAGAAGGAATTGGTAGAGGAGCAGACAGGGCCCTTCAAGGTAGTCCTTGTAGAGTGCATCTCATGCCTCTAAAGGGGAAGTTACGAGTAGTCTAGTGGGTTGTTAGGTAGTATAGGACCAAGTAGGGGAGCTTGCTTCTCTTATGGGTAGTTTGGTCACATTTCCATGAAATGCCCTCAGTGTTCCCACCATATAGGTAGTCAGAGGCTAGCAGCATTAGAGCCTATAGTAGGAGATGCAGGTCGATCCCATAGAGTGTTTGCAGTGGTGGATGACTGCTAGGCTGATCATTAGGGTATAGATATTGAGGCAGCAAGTGTGTTGTGCAGAATTCCTATCTCTGTACTTTTTGATTTGGGTGCTTCAGATTCTTTCATTTCTTTGTCCATTGTGGAGCAGTGCACACTCATGTCTACTAAGCAAGTGGATAGGTGGCAAGTAGAGTTGGCTACATGTGTTTGTGTTTCTATAGATGCCTTTATTCCTAGTTGTGAGTTGGACCTAGGATTCCTTGTTACTTCAGTTGACCTTTGAGTCATTCCTTTGGGTTCTTATGGAGGTGTGTTGGGGATGGATTGGCTTTCATCTCACAGTTCTCATGTGGACTATTGCAAGAAGATGGTGGAGTGTTTAGATGGCCTTGGCAGAGCTGTGTATATTGGGGAGTTTAGAGACTGATATCCTTGCATATGATTTACGCTATGCAACTTAAGTGGTGCATGAGTAGAGGGTGTCATCCTTTTGCAATTACTCTTGAGGATGTGGATGAGTCAGAGAGTCAAGAAATCGATCTTGATGGTCACCCTATTCTTTGAGAGTATCCTGATGTGTTTCCATTGGATATTCCTAGTATGCCTCCAAAGGGAGACATAGACTTTCACATAGACTTGGTTCCTAGTGCAGAACCTATTTCCAGAGCTCCATATCAGATGACTACTCAGGAGTTGAGTGAGTTGAATTTGTAGATAGAGGAATTATTGGCTAAGGGTTTCATTCATCCTAGTGTTTCTCCTTGGGGTGTGCCTATTATCTTCTTTAAGAAGAAGGATGGTTCTCTTTGGTTATGCATTGATTACCGACAGCTGAATAAGGTAACCATCCAGAATTGATATCCATTTCCTCGTATAGATGATATTTTTTATCAGGTTAAGGGAGCCAAGGTGTTCTCTAAGATTGACTAGAAATCTAGATACCATCAGTTGTGAATTCAGGATGTAGATATTCATAAGACAACATTTCACACTTGTTATGGTCACTACAAGTTCACAATGGTGCCATTTGGGTTGACAAATGTGCCTTCAGTTTTCATGAGCCTCATGAATGGGGTTTTTCACAACTACCTTGATCATTTCATCATTGTATACTTGGATGACATTATGATTTATTCTAGATCTATGGAAGAGCATGAAGGTCACTTACGTTAGGGATTGCAGTGCTTGAGGGAGAATTAGCTTTATGCCAATTTGGCAAAGTATGACTTCTTCCAGTCAAAGGTGAACTATCTTGGTCATGTGGTTTCGGGAGAAGGTGTATCCATGGATCCTTCAAAGATCCAAGCCATTGTTGATTGGCCAGGATCGACCAAAATTTTAGAAGTTTAGAGCTTTATGGGTTTGGTCAGATACTACCATCGCTTTGTTCAAGGCTTTTCCTGGATAGGACACCCGATTACTTCTCTTCAAAGAAAAGGGAAGAAGTTTGTTTGGTTAGAGCAATGTGAGTCAGCTTTTCATACCTTGAAGGAACTCCTTGTTAGTGCTCTGATTTTGGTAGTTCCTAATCCATGTAGAGATTTTATGGTATGCACAGATGCCTCTTTGGAAGGTATAGGTGTAGTGCTTATTCAGGATAGACATGTGGTTTCTTATGAGTCTCAAAAACTCAAGAACCATGAGTTGAACTATCCAGTTCATGATTTAGAGTTGGCTATTGTAGTTCATGCTTTGGTTAGATGGTGACATTTTCTATTGGGGCATCGATTTGAGCTGCATATTGATCACTACAGTTTGTAGTATATCTTCACGCAGCTAAACTTGAATGCTCGACAGCAGAGATGGATGGAACTCCTCTACAAGTATGATTTTGACGTTCATTATATTCAAGGGAAAGAGAATGTGGTGGCAGATTCTTTGAGTCGTAGGTGGCATGAAGTTTCAGCATTGTCCCTTGGAGTAGACTTGAGAGGGAAGATTCTTGGAGTTCTTCCTCAGGATTCTTAGTATTAGGGTGTTAGAGTCGTGATAGAGTCTGGAAGGCCTTTAGAGGGTAGATTTTCTAGATATAACCTTGAGGTAGATGGACTTCTTCATCACCCTAGACAGATCTATGTAGCTCCTTTGGAGGGCCTTCATATTTTGATCATGACTGAGGACCATCATGCACCTTATTCAGCACATCTAGGTGTCAGGAAGATGCATGCAGATCTTAGACAGATTTATCATTGGGCTGGTATGAAATGCAACATTACTAATTTTGTGTCAAAATGTTTAGAGTGTCAGTGGGTGAAGGCAGAGCGTCAACACCCGATAGGGAATTTATAGCCTAATTTGGTATCGGATTCAAAATGGGATATCATTTTCATGGATTTTATTGTTGGGTTTCCTATCTCTTCGCATCGACATGATGCTATCATGGTCATTGTTGACAGATTGATGAAGGTTGCTCATTTTGCTCCTATTCGAGCTTCTTATACAGTAGCAGTGGTGGTACGAGTATTCTTAGAGGATGTGGTGAGATTACATGGGATCCCAAGGTGGATCATTTCTGATGGAGATCTTGTCTTTACGTTATCTTTATGGACTTCACTTCAGCATGCATTGGGAACCCAGTTGTACTTTAGTTCAACTTATCACCCTGAGACAGATGGTCACACTGAGCGAGTGAATCAGGTGTTAGAGGACATGCTTCGCATGTGTGTTATGGACTAGTAGTTGAGCTAGGAGGATTATATCTATCTAGTAGAGTTTTCTTATAACAATGGATATCACAGCTCCATAGGTATGTCCCCCTTTCATGCATTATATGGTCATCCTTGCCGCACTCCTCTGAGTTGGGATCGGCTAGAGGATAGGGTGCTTATAGGACCAGATATTCTTTGAGAGATGGAGCAATAGGTTGAGTAGATTCATGAGCATTTGGTAGTTGCATAGGATAGGTAGAAGAAGTATGCAGATGCTCATAGGATAGATCGTTAGTTTTCTATTGGCGACCGTGTGTTCTTAAGAGTACGTTTGCAGAAGAGTCTGATCCGTTATGGAAAGGGTTCTAAGTTGGTGCCTCAGTTTGTTGGCCCTTTTGAGATCCTCGAGAGGATAGGACATGTTGCCTACCATCTTGCCTTGCCATCGAGACTATCCCGCATCCATGATGTCTTTCATGTTTCAGTTCTTTGACCTTATCATCCTGATGTGACACATGTTCTTGATTGGAACTCTTTGCAGGTCGAGGATGGGTAGCTTTCTCTAGAACCCATGCACATTCTTCAGCGTCAGGATTTGACCCTCAGGGGTTGCACCATCAACCAAGTAAGGGTCCTATCAAAGCCAAATGATGAGACCTCGATGACTTGGGAGGATGCACCGAAGATGAGAGAGCTTTATTCTTATCTATTTCAGGCTTCCAGGAGTAAGCCTAGTTTTGGGGGGGGGGGGGAATGTATTACCCCTCCTCGTTTGAACTTATTAGACACATTTTACTATTGTTTACTCTCAGTGGATACATTACCATTATGTGGTATTCAAAATTATATGACTTTATTTCATGCTTTATCTAAATATGAGATGCATACTTTATTTGCAGTATTTCAGTACTTGTGATTTATGGTATTTTATGGATTATTGCTATGTACTGACAATTTACTTTATCTATGCAATGTGAAATTATATGTTTCGTGTCTATGAATGTATTGGATGCAAGGAGATGATTTTCCTTCACTCACTCTGGTGAGATAGGGAACGTCGTGATTCTCCTTCATCGGTGTGTATGTCATGTTTTCTATATTGTATATATGCATGTCTGGTTTGGTGATGCAAGATATTGTAGGTACAAGTATTTGGTAGGTATGGGGTATCATCTCCACCTGTCTTCACAAGTCTGAGCATGCCTTATATTTGTCCGATGGAAGTGGAGGAGGTAGTAGTTGACCCTATTTTACCCTATTGCACTCTTGTGAGTGTCGTCAATTGGTCATCCTGTCAGTTTGTTTGGCCTTCATATTTTGTCATTTGACTTTTCTGAGTCTTT
Organism: Cryptomeria japonica; assembly: GCF_030272615.1. Taxonomy (NCBI): domain Eukaryota; kingdom Viridiplantae; phylum Streptophyta; class Pinopsida; order Cupressales; family Cupressaceae; genus Cryptomeria; species Cryptomeria japonica. The sequence continues at coordinate 180,802,291 of NC_081414.1, forward strand.
GCTTGGGGTTTGCTCAGTTTGTGTGTGTAGTGGATTTAATTAATTAATTAAATTCATGGAGTTATCTCATAGTTGGTATTTTTGAATTATGTATTTTATGCATTGAGATTTTAAATTTAATTGATTAAAAGAAATTATTAAATGAGGTTGCAATTGCATTGTATTAGAAATATATCTAATTTAAATTTTAGTGAAAAATAAATTAGATTAATTTCATTTATTGTTTCTTGGAATTTTAAATAATAAAAGAATAAAAGAATAAATTAGAATTAAGTATTGCTTTATTTTCCTTTTTAGAAAATTAATTATTTAGCATGAGAAAAGGAAAAAAAAAGATAGGGATTATGATTTTTGCATATTCATTTAATTATCTTTTTTGTGGCAGTTAGAAAAGAAAAGAAAATAAAATTTCTTTTATTAATAATAAAATATTAGGTTTTGAAAAATAATCTGCAAACATAAAAGTTTAGGTTAAATGGTTTCATATCTTTTTCTATTTGGGAGTTCACGAGAAGGAGGCGGTTGTGCAACAAAGGAATTTTTGAAAATTTCTGGAGGCTTTTCTTGAGAAGGTGAAGATTTTGGAGTTGTTGGGAAGGAGGCTTGGGTTTCAAAATTGGAAGCTTGTTGAAGGATAGGATCTCTCCAACAATGTTCTTCCAGGAAAGCTATAAAGGTTGGGTGGCCTCTTCTAGTTCTTTTAAAGAAAATATTTTAGTTCTTCCCTCATTCTGAATGATGTGTGTGTTTTTGTTTAAAAAAAAAATAGATGTTTAGAATGCATGCAGTAGTTTTGGAAATGAATATTATGAAAGTTATTGAAAACTTTCAGTCTCCATGTGTTAAGATTAAATTTTCAAATCTAAAACCCCTTTCTAGTTATTTCATGTTCTGGGCTAAAATCCTTTCTTGAAAATTATTTTTAGTTTTTGGAAAGAAGTTATTTCCATTGGTGTTTATAGATTTAAAGATTTTGAGGAATTTGGAAAAGTTATTCTGGCAAAAATTTGCCAAGATTTTTATTGTGCATTAAAGTTGCAAGTTTTGGGAGAAATGGGATTTGCCAAAGAAAATGTCCTCTTGTTTTGGTATTTGTTTCGATATTTTGCACTGTATTGGGGTTTTCTCTTCCCTGTACTATCTCATAGATTTTTATCTAGGCTATGGTTGTTCTTTAAACATTTGTGCATCTCTATGAAAATTGATTTTAATCTCTATGGAAACTGTTTTTTTTAAACCTCTATGAAAATTGATTTATACATTCTATGGAAATTGGTTTTTATATTCTCTATTGTAAATTTATTTTTTTTTAAAGAAGGGGGCTTAGTAAATTGGAGATCTAAGTGTTTTATTAAAATTTAATTTAAATTTATAAAGAAAAAATATTAAAAAAATTCATTAAGGTGGGGGTCGGTAGTTGCTACCTATGGTAGTACCTGCTACTGTGTGGTAGCAGTGCTACCAGTGGTAGCACCTGCTACCGTAAGGTAGCAGTACTACCTATGATAGTACCTACTACTGTGCGGTAGTAGTGATACCATGGAGTAGCATAAGTGCCATACCCAAAAGTTAACTCACCCCTGTGTATATGCGTGCCTCCTATACAATTCATGATTTGGTTTCTTTTATTTATTGAAAATATGTATATATATATATATATATATAAATATTTATAGTTATATAATTATGTTTTAGGCAATGGCATCTTATTAATTGGGAATTATCGAATATTCTACAAATAGTTATGTTTAATATATAATTATTTCGGAAATTAGTTTATCTTCAGAAAAGCATATAATTAGATTCCTGATTAATCATGGCAATATGTAAGGGGTTTATTTCAATGCAATAAATTTATCTTTTCTACAAATGGCAACTTGGAATTCCTTTATGATACAGTGTATTATCTTATTTTCTAAAATAACTTAAATTACAAGTTAATTATGCTTTTGGTTGTTTTATGAAAAGATTGCCTATTTTAGAATCTTAGAGTTAATGATATTTTCAGTCAAGCGTTATTTCCTTGCAATTTTGGTTAAGGATTCATCATGTCATATATGGATATACCCCTTGGTCAAATTTTGTTGTGTAAACCTGTCAATGTGAGCCATAGTGTGTTCTATTTCTTATGGTCAATCCTAGGTTATTGATAGTGTACCTTTCACCTAAAATTTGGTCAGGATTAGTTATGGCTGTCAGTTTCACCATAGTGTTCTTGTAAAGAGAGACCTTTCCTGTTAGTGTCCTATGATAGAAAGTGGCTTTCGAGCGGGGGCCGCACCCAAAGTGGATGGCAAGATAACCCCTCAAAAGTCAATTAAGAAGAGATAACCTAATAATTGATTAGGGGGTGGGTACCTAAAATATTAATTAAGATAATGTGCCTCGAACATGATTGAGTGCTTTTATAGGCTCAGGATGTGGTGAGAAGGCCTGGAATGGAAAACCTACCACCTTGTCTTCGCGAAAGGATTGGTAGGGTCCGCATGATGCTTAGATGGAGCTGGGGGTTTGAGAGAGGTTACCAGGATAACCCAGGATGGTGGTTGGGACCTATGGAGGCCTACCTAGGGTAACCGCCTTAAGCCATGTGATGACACTCTCTCCTTAGAGTCACTAGTGTTTATGAGTTGAGTCACATGGATGTTTGTGCAGTCATGCAGTTCTATCGTACTTGTCTTATTTTGCTTGCTTGAGGGTCTTCTACTATCTCCTAGCACGGTGGGGTGGTTCCCTTTCAGAAACACATGTTTGGGTGGTAGTGCCACTTCCCATTGGATGTTCAGGATTGTATCTTCAGGCGAGGAAAGGCTTCACTGGTGTTTCATGGTTCATGGTTCACGTACTATCTCTTTTTCATGATCATTGTTCAGTTGAGACCATGTGGTCATTGTATCAAACAATTATGTAACCTTGACATTGTAACCTTGTAATATGTGGTATTATTAGAAACCATGTATTGATGGATATTGTAATATTTGATCATTGGAATGTATGTTAATTCAATTGGTTTAAAACTTATGTATAAATGAATTATGGATAAATAAATGCATTTGATTACTTTAATTCTTTCATTATGGAGTTTAGATGTATGTGTAGGTTTTATCTTAAGCATTTAATTTGCCTAATTAGATGAACAATTGGATTAACTATGGTGTTAATATAATTTGCAAAGTAATCTTCATTGGAAACCCTTAGGAAATCTTGTGTTAGACTTTTGTTGTGTTATTAAACATGCTATTGTTATAATTAATGCACTTAAACTTCTTTTTTTAAATATTTCACCCTTTAGTTGCCTAGTTGTGTTGTTTTCCTTAAGGATTTCTGGTGGGGCATTACACATTCCCTAATTATTTTAAGTTAATGCACCATCCAAATCATAACAATACAACACCTCACCTTCCATTATCTAGGTTACACATATTAGCTTACTTATTCAATTTCTAGGTGACATAATTTGTTAAGGATTTGTTCAAAACATGTTTATCCCACTGCAATTATCATCCATTACATGTTACCAAAGATAATTGACATCATAACTTTACTTTATCTAAAAGGAAACTTCTTATTTTACATCAAGGTTCCTCATAAGATTGTTAATTATATATTTGTTAGACCACCCTATGTGCATGATTTCTTCCAACATCATAAGGCAACAAATTATAATCAAGTCTAAGTTCTTCAAATCTGCCCATAAATAGGGTAGTTTTCTACCTCTAGGGCTTACAATGTTTACACATATAGGCACAAAGGTTTAAGTTACATAGGTCACATTATTCACAACCCCAAATATTAAGGTATATAAAAATCCCATTCTAAGGGGGTGATGGAGTTAATTACACTTAATTTAGATAGCATCCATGTAATCCTCTCCATGCATGTGCCAACACAACAAGTCTGCAGTTATGAACACTTTCACAATTCATTAAGTCTAGATCATGCTATTTTAATTGATTCTCTTGCTTAGATTAATCACAAAATATTTTTTATCGAAAAGGATATTCTTTCCATTATCTTAATTTGATATAATAAGTTTAATTCATTCCTTGTGCCTAATTTTACTCCTTACGGTATTCTCCCTTGACATGCTATCAGTGGTTAAATGAACATGATAGACATTACACTAATCACATTACTAGGGCTAGCTAAATCAAACATTCAAAATGACCACTTGACTCCTTCAAAGATAAAAGTTAAATTTGCCAAGTCCAATAGGAAACAAGAAAAATGCTAACAATCAAAAAATAATAAAATTAGCAACATGGCAAGTGCCAAAGCTCAAATGAAAAGAAATAGAAATTTAGTGGTCCTTCCATCATAAGAAATATAAAACAAAGTACTAGCCCCTAGGTCACAACACACTCTTCAAAAGACAATCAAAACACTGTCGAAATAAAAACTTGAAACAAGGTCACCATTTTAGCCACACTATAGGGAGTAACCGCAGCACATCACCCAAGATCACATGTCCTAAGTGTGTTAGGAAGTGATTATTAGACTCTTAAGGTTATTATATCATTTATATTTCTTTATTAACATGAAATATCTTATACACAAGAGATAATGGTCATTATATAGATCATGTTCCATTAACATTCATGTGATTACTATTGTAGGTAACACTTTCCAATATAATCTACTATCCACTTAGGATTATCAACAACCATAGTTATATTCTAATTTATGGATGCACTAATTCTACCATCCTTTGTCCATTCTTCTTGGATTTCCATTAAATATCTTAATATGTTGAATCTTGGTTCAATGATACATGGTAACTCATGCATCGACAACTTTATATCTCACTTACTAATGGGGTAGATAGTTGAGTACAAAATTGATACTTGTATACTTAGAACCACTTAGGATTTGTATAATGCAATCACATAATTTTCACTAGGGACATAATTTATTCTCTTAGCACCTTTTGCTAGCTCCTTGTATTTTCATCTCTAATCATCCATTTGTTCCCATCAAGTAGGAGCATGTTGCCAAATTACTAACACTTATGGTTAAGAACAACTAAGGGTGGAATAATTGTCAAGTACAATCAATAACACTTGACAACTAATTCCTACTCCACACATACTAAGACTATTCTCAAATGACACAGAGAATTGACTTATTCTCACCTACTCCACTTATACAACTATGAAAACAAGGGGGTGTGCACTCGAGAAGTAACCAACACCCACCTTTTAATTTAAATTTTTATAAAAAGGAAATTAACTTTTTCCGTATTGCTTATTTTATATTTACTTGCTAGCCGATCATGACATATCACAAATTTCGATTACCTTCAATCCAAAAAATCACCTTATTATCATAATATCAAGTTACCCCATTATGACATAACATAAAGTGTACAATAATTACCAATGTCTTAACACTCCCATAATTTTCAATTTCTCCCTTAGCTAACCACATAAATAGGCTTCTTAGCATTGTACTAAAAAATCCTTGCATTAGAAAAACATATTACACTGCCAACTAATTCTCATTAAAACTTTGGTATTATTATACTGCTATACTTTCCTTCCATAAGCCTTATCCATTTGCATGTTGTCTTGTCGATAACTAATGTTTCGCATACTTTCACACTTAAGTGCCCTAATATTGCAAACCTCCTTCAATTGTGCCAAAGTAGTAAAAATATTCCAAAGTGTCTTGTATCTAGTTAGTAGTCATGATTGGGTTTCACTTTCTGTTTAGGTTATGAATGCATATAAGTTACTCATTTCATGATTGTCTAAACATGATTCATCTACACTCCTTTCACTTTAGTAAGGATTTTGCGTGATTCCCATGTCATTTCTACTATCCTCGCCATTTACTTAGTCCTTTCAAGATTATCTTCCCATAAAGGAACTATTTGTGACTTTACTTTGCTTGATTCCCCAATTATATAACTACGAAAGGACTTAGGGTTTATTGAAATTACATGATTTAATCCGAAGAGGTTCATGCCTCCCTTCTTCTTATTTCAATTTATATATAGTATTACTAGGGTTCATTTATCAAGGAGATTGTCATTCACCATTTCAGCCCTCATCCACAAAGTTATCCACCACTAGCTTCTTTGCTTTAATACAAGAATTCCCTAAGCTAATGATCTCCATAGGAGTAACCTAGTATGGCCACGTGCTTATGGTACCTATCCATTAGAATAGGAGAATGCTTCTCCCCAAGGTTTATAAGGGTGGCTCTTAATTCTCTCTTCATTGGTGCCTCAGATGTTTATCATGGGTTTCAAACCGCCATAATTTTGTATAGTTTTAAATGTTAACTAGAACTATCTCTATCTCAATTGACTTGTTTACTGCACCTTTATCTCAAGTCTATATATCCTGCTTGACTTTCCACATCAAGAAACATATCCCAATTGATGGTATTGCCTTAGTTACTATTTTAAGTATTTTATTTTAGAATTAACTCCTCATACTCGATTTGTCTAGGTATAATTGCTGCATTTAGGTTTGATTTGAATGGAAACCTCTTATGTACTAGTGATCTAACTTCAATTATAAAACATTGAAAAAAAATTCCTATATATATATATATATATATATATATATATATATTTATTTATTTATTTAATTTTTTGTAGTCTTTGGGGTCTCATTATGCCGTAACCATTATGACTAATAAGTTTTGAATTTCAAGGCTTTTGGTGACCCTTGGAACCCCCTTGATTGATATATGTTGATCCTTTTTAAAAATAATTTCACATATGTATTACTTCGTTATTTCACAAGTATTCACCTAGGTGGTATATTCTGAAGTCATAGTTTGAACCGACTAAGTTATGAATGTATCCCATGTTCTCCAGTGTATGAACCTAGGGATCCGATACCAAAATGTCATGCCCAAACTTTTGGGCAAAAACACAACATTTTTTTTGAAACACTTAATTACTTGTGACCTACGTTTAATTAGTTGTAACAACTTACCAAGTTGTACTAAAAGAAATCTTAATTGACATTAAGAATGGATTTCTAAAGTGAGCGAAGAATTAAAATTTAACTAGAAGTCTTAGGTCTCATCTCTAACTCCTAAGCGATCAAATTAGATTTTAACATACATAACAATTACAATAACTCCCATTATCAAAAGTAGAATTAAACTAATTTTATAAGGACAATTTCTTTTTAGATATTAAATAAATTCACCCAAAAGATCCTTCAATTTTAATTACATTTTATAATATTTAAATAGTCCTAAATCCACTAAAATACTGATACAAATTACTTAAATCAATATCCATCATTTAACTGAGTAATTTATCCCTATAAGTTCATCACCACCTTGATAACTAATTATATTGCCCAAGTCAACTTCCATTTTAATTATATCATGAGTTAATTATTAATCCGTTAATTATTTAAATAACTGCAAAATTCATTAAATCAATCATTAATACAATTCATTGTATAAATGATAATTAAATAGGCAAATATTGAAATGTCTCCAACGTCATCAAATTAACATTAATAAGTTGGCTTAGAAAATTAAAACTTCCTTTATTGACCATTAATCACCTCAAAGGATTTTTATTAAACAACACAATTAAGTTTCCACCTTATGAATTTAAATAATCATTTATGATTAAAATACCCCTATTTAAGCTAACAACTCTTTAAATTTAAAACTCTCTTAATAAGTTACAAAACTCTTAATAATTAACCTCCTCTTTTTTAAAAAAAATACACCCTTTCTAAATTAATTAGTTATTTTCACTTAACACAAAGTAATCCCTTCAATACAAGGAATACCCTCTTAAATTAAATTAACAACACAATAAAGTTTTATAAAATTCCTTCATTTGAAATGGGGTTCACCCCATTTAACTTCATTTTTAAAATAAAACCATATTCAAAATTATATTTTTATTTGGTTAACCCTATTTAGGGTTTCCTCATTTTTATTTATTTTTAAATGAAGACTCTATCCTCTTCTATTTTCTTTTTATCAACCCCTTAACCCTAAGTTGAATTAGGGTTCCAATTTCATGGTGGATAATTCGTTTGTTGTTGCAGGTATGGATGAAAAATGGTTGCAAGGAGGGAGTGCGGAGGCGGAGGATGGCAGAGGGTTTGCATTGGTGGTGGGAAGAGGGAAGGGCACCAAGGCCGAGCCCTTCTGCGGGTTCTATGCCCTGTGATGATGCCATAGAATGTGGCATCCGCCATAGTCTATGGTGACACCACATACGTGTGTGTCCACCATCGGCAGTGGCGGCACCACAGTCTGTTGTATCCATCATAGACGGTGACAACACCACATACGGTGGTGTCCGCCACTGGCAGCGGCAGCGCCACTGACTGTGGCATCCATCAGAATTGGTGACAGAACCACCATAGGTGATCGCCACGACCCAGAAAGAGTGACCATCGAAATCCTTTTGTTTTAATTTTTTTTAATATATATATTTATATAAAGAATCTGATAATGAAAAATAATGCATATATATACATGTTCAGGTTTAAACTCATTATATTACTATTATTATGATTATTTTGAATAGGTTTACTTTTTTTTTTAAATAACAGCATTTGTATTTCTTTATTTCCATAAATATATATAGGTTTCTAATATTATACACCGTGTACACAGTGAACTTTCAGATTTGTATGTTACAACAATGTTAAATAAATTTACATGTAAAGCATATATATATATATATATATATATATATATATATATATATATATATATATATATAAGCCGGAATATATATATTCTCATAAACGTACCTACTGTGTTTTTCCAAAAACTACTTTATTTAGAGCATAGATTTTGTTTTGTTTTATTTGACCATAATATGTATTCATGCAAATAAGGGGTAACCACATGTGTAAGTAAGAACTGCATTTTTTGTGAATTCTTTCTTAATCCAGAAAGCATCAAATAATGAGATAACAATGAATGTAGTAATATGTAAATAATACTCATTTTGTTTCCTTTCCTTTGAAAATAAAGCTAATATTCCAGTATCACATTTATTTACCCTTTCACCTTTTTTTTTGAAACAACATAACCAAACAACAACTATAGTACTCTTTTCAATAGCGAATAGAAATGTTAATTCAATGTTTCTTTTACTTTAACTTACTGAATATATAAAACAGAAAGTAAATACATCCTTACTCCTTTTTTTTCTTCCAAATAGACATTATAGCTGAAAATAAGTTTAGATTCCTACTCTAATATCTACAAGAATGAGGGCTTGTTACAAAACATATTTTCAACATTTCAAATAAGTCTAATAGGAGACCTTACTCACGATCTTAGCTTTACTTCATCCTTAATCCCAACTAAAACCTACAAATAAAGATTATAGGTTGTGACCATGGAGGTTCACCTCCCAACATAGGCTTACATGAAGCCACCCTCGAGCTAGGAGAACCAAGGCTAAACAGGTTACAAACATCTCAAACACAAAACAGTACGAAACTCAACATACTTGAACTCCCAACCCAAGGATAAACAAAGTCACCAAGCGACTATTTATTTTGTGGGGTGAAGGTAGACCAAGTACCTAGAGGAGATCTACAATAAGGAGAAAAAAATGCCTTTACCAGGCTACCAAAGTAGAACCACCACAAGTCACATACTTGTCCAAAAATAACCTTATGTCCCCAATGATATATGAACCCATATCTCCCCTTATGACCCCCTTTGTATGAACGTAAAAAAAAATGCAACAAGGGTCCCATAACCCTTGTGTATCTATGTCTTCCAAGAAGAGAGTCTCTACACTCTTAGGCTGTCAAGAAGCCCTTAACCCCCAAGGCTACTCTACCCTCCCAAGGGTGAGTATGGCCTTGAAAACACCCAAATACGTAAACCATACAACACATAAAAATGACACAAGGAAGAACTCAAAAATGAACTTCCCAATCTACATAAACAACAAACAAAATGCATGTACAATCTTTCCTTCACAATGACAATAAAAAGCAATTTGTAAGAATGAAATTCTACCAACCTTGATTCTACAAATGGAACTAGGAAAAGTTAAAAGAGAGTTGTCCAATTCAATATTCTTTTTCTCCCCAAACTTAGAAAATCCAACTCAAAAACCAAAACTTCCAAGAAGAATTCTAAGTCTCCAAAAATAGAAAGTGGGTGATCAAAATCCTAAGTCTGAATCCCTTCCCTAAGTAGACTCTTCTCACACTTTCCAACCTCTTGGAAAGAGTGTGAGATTTCATAGGTTGGCTTCCCAACCTCTTATAGGCTCTCTAAAAAAGGCAACTAAAAAAGGTAAAAGAAAATGGGGAAGACCAACTATCACTCAATTGGAAGGTTGTCTAACCTAGGAGAAATCCTCAAAAGTTGAATTTCGTCCATCTTGGAAAACTCAACTTTTAAGGTGACTTGACAGTCACATGTGAGTGGACACATGGTTAAAATTGACCTTTACCCATAGGTATAACATATGGACCTTTAAAAATACCCCTAACCTAACCTTAGGAGTTGGTTTGACCCTCTAGAAACTCACCTAAAGTTTACCTACGGGTCAAACTTGAGTTGACCTTTCTAATGGCTCTCTATCCAAGACACTCTTGGGACCACACTATGATATTTTGAAAAATGCATTGGTTATACAAATTCCCTCCAAGGGACATCTCACTGCCAAATCACTTCACAACACAAGTGTCAAGTGACACCATAAAAATACACAATACTTAAATACACATCGCAATGTCCATTTTTGGAATTAACAAATTTAACAAATTCAATTTAAACACACATTTAAGCATTCACATTTACAATAAAACACATTACACATGAGGTGTTGTCTCTCCAAATAGACAACCCTTGGCTTCACAAATGCACATAGGTTTAGCTTGATTCTCTAAATAGCTTCCATGGTTGAATGGATTAGTTATCCTACACATCTCATTTCACACATTAGTCATCTCAAATAATCATATGTAATATTAATGTATGGAAAGAACACAAATCAGACACTTTGCATAGACCTTAAATCATAACCATCAAATTATCAATTATCCAATAAAATCCACATGAAATAATTTACTCAATGGCATCATCATAATCATCATAAAATTCGATCATTCATAAGGCATGCATCCATGATTTCTAACATCATAATGAAGTACTACAAATTCAGAGATAAATGCCATACATCATATCAAGGTTATCCAATTAGTGGATCATATAGAATCCAAGTCCATAATGCATCAAAACATGCACCACAAGGTAAAATGATTCCATAACATGGTTCAATTACTTTTCTCACTAATCTATACGTATAACATAGAGCATCCTATTGAATTATAACATCTATTAATAAGGTCAACCATGCTTAAACTAGGTTAACCAAAGCTTGATCTGGGAGGGGCTCTATAGGGACTATCAGTTGGACACTACCGACATGTTTGGATCAAGGGAATATGTTTGCTTTGATGTGTTACATGTTTCTAGAGTTGGTATTGACTTGATGATTGGATGCTATCATACATTCTAGTCAGCCTATACTGGTAAGGGTTTAAGGTTGTGAAGGCAGAGCTTTTTCTGAGAATCTTTGACATGATGCATAAGTGGTGTTGGTGTGGCTTCTAGATGGAATTCAGGATGTTGAAGGTGATCTTTGTTCATGCCTTGACTGATTGGAAACATCTCTTTAGTGTGGTGAACCCAAATTAGGTCTGATACTTATCTAGGTTATGGATCGGTATCATGTAATGTGTTCTCTACACGTTACTGAGATGATTTATGGATTGGTTAATGTTGTTTTGGTCTAAAGCTGACATGGCATATTTGTTGGAATATGTGCAAAGTATGATGACATGATGATATTGTATGTTGGCGTTGATGTCAATATGCTCAGAAGTGAACCGGTATATTGAAGTTAAGCAACCGGCAAAGAGAACCAATATGATGTTGTGAACCGGTATGATGTTGTGAACTGGTATATGTGCAAAAATTTAAGCGGTATGTTTATCCAAGTGAACCGATATATTGAAATGTGAACCAATATATGGAATGTTTTCCATCAAGGTCTAATATGGTATGACTATCGGTTGGTAGTCTCAGCCTTAGGGTTTTCGGTTGAAGTGTTCCAAGCCTATGTGATTCAACTGATGACATCATGTGATGAGTTAGTGTTATAATAGAGATTAGATCATGTTTCCACGTCATCCTTGTGCACGTGAAGGATCTTGCATGAAGGATATTGATCCTATCTACCTCCGGAATGTGCAAAGTCTCTGTAAATGGTGGAGAACGTGTGATGGGTTATCGCCTCCATGAAACGGTGAAGAATGAATGATGGAGAATGTCTTGAGATCTGTTCAAGACCATTGTATTCAATGCAAAGTGTTCGATGGTCAAGATTGAACTGATTAAAATGCTTAACCTAAATGTTTAGGGTTTATGCTACCGACCTATCTATTTCCTATAAGGTCGATATTGTGTTTCATGTTGAGGTTGTTGGCAAATGTTGTGTGTGTATCTAAGTGCAGAGATATGTGATTCTCACCAGACTAGATAAGAGAATTGATACCTATAGAGTGTGTGTGCAAAAGGAAGAAACTAAAGTAGATATGCATTGGCATTGAGTGCTATTACCAAATCATTGTAAATCTTGTTGATCTCTAACCACTTCAACAGTTGGAAAATCCCTTAATAGGGTAGCTTTAACCAGCTTGCTATAAATCCTTTAACAGGGTGACTCAAAACCATTGAGTTCATAAAATCCTCTAACAAGGTAACCTTTAACAGGGTTTAACCCTTAACCGGGTATTCTAGCCATCCCTTAACCGGGTGATCCCTAACAGGATCGGTTCCTAACAGAACCTATTGTAACAATATTTAACCGTACTAGGCTCCTAACAGAGCGGACTTCTAAAGAGTTCAAGAACAGCTTGTGGGTATTCATCCCCACCATGGTTTTTCCTAGTTGGGTTTCCACGTGAAAAATATGTGTGTCATGTGTGATTCTTTTTCATGTGATGCTTTGTTATTTTCTGTCAAGTAGTGAATCATGTTCAACTAGCAGGTTATCATATTTCTGATGGTAAATTACTTGTTTATGCACAAGGATAAAGTGGAAATGAGGAGGTAGGTTGTATGGAAAGCTAAGTGTTGTCAGTTTATGTCTTTCACAGTCTCATTGTGTTTAACTAGTCATAATCTAGTTTAGACCGGTGTTAGTGATTGTCTGTCAAGTTCACTATTTGTAGTCAAACTAGTTCAGGAGAAGATTTTGTGTCTATATTGATTCACCTCTATGTTGTAAGCTTAACCACTTGAGGGAAAGATCATATTCTAATGATGAAGAGGGAAGGTCCAAAGTTCAACAAAGATAGCCTTACAATATGGAAGGACATAATGAAGATATACATGAGAAGCATGGGTGTTCAACACTAGAGCTATGTTGAGAATGCTTTTGTTACTCCTACTGATACTATCACTGATGATCAAAAGAGAGAAATCTAGGAGAATGGGCAGGTCATGGAAGCCCTAATCAGTAGCTTATCTGACATTGAGTTTATTGATGTCCAGGATAAAGACAATCCCAAAGAAGTATGGGATGCTCTTGAGAATATCTATGGCGGTGATGAGCATGTGAAACAAGCTAAGGAAGAGAGCCTTAGGAGAAAGTTTGAAGACATGTGGATGGTTGAAGGAGAGACCATTCAACAGTATGAAACTAGAATCAAAACTATTATTGGAGATATCAAGAGTGCAAGAGGAAAAATAGATGATTAACCATAGTTAGCAAAGTCTTGAGATCCTTATTACTGGTCTATGTAATAAGGGTTGTTGCTATTTAGGAGTTGAGGTCTATAGACAAGACAAAGGTATCCCTAGACTCCATCATTGCAAAGTTGACAGCCTATGAGCTAAATAACTATGATGGCAGTATTCAAAAGACTAAATCAACCTTTAGAGCATCTGTTGCACCATCTAGAAAAGGAAAAGAAGCAAGCACTAGTGGTGAACCAAGACAGAGTAGAGAAATGGATGATGAGGAGATCCTGATGGAATTTGAAGCTCTTCTTGCCAAGAGACTTCCTAAGGGAACTGGTAAATATAGAGGTAAGCTCCCTTTGAAATGTTTTCTTGAAACTAGATAGGACACATTGTTGTAAACTGTCCTAATGGTGATAACAAGGACAAACTAGAAAGGTTGAAGAAATTCAAAGGAGGAAATCGGAGAAACTTCTTTGTAGTAGTTGATGAAGGTGTCACAGATGAGGAATCAAAAGATGAAGAAAATGAAGATATTGTGTTTGTTGCAGTCAAGGAAGATGTGTCAGACAAGAAGGCTCTTGTCTCCTACTTTGATAATTCCAATGGTTGGATTATTGACAGTGGTTGTTCTCACCATACGACTAGTGACCAGAGTAAGTTTCTATCTCTGGAAGAGTATGATGGTGGTGTTGTTTGTTTTGGTAATGATGCACCATGTATGGTCAAAGGTAGAGGTTCTATCTCTTTGAATGGAAAGAGTAGTGTTGACAACATGTATTGGGTAGAAGGTCTTAGACACAACCTTTTGAGTGTTGCCCAACTGAATGATAGTGGACTCACTCTGGAATTTAAAAATGGAGTGTGCAAAATCAAAGGAAAGAATGGCAAACTGATAGCCACTCGTATGCAGACCAAAGGTAACCTATTTCAGCTAAATGCAAATATCAGTACATGTCGTATGGATAAGTTTGATGATAGTTGGATATGGCATAGGAGACTGTGCCATGTAAACTTTAATAACATTGTGAAGACCAGTAAGATCAAGGCAGTTAGAGGACTATCGGTGTTGAGCAAACTGGAAAATCCTCTATGCAAGGAGTGTCAACTAGGGAAAATGTCTTCCTCAACCTTCAAAGGTAAATATTTCACTACAGACAATTTACTTAATCTTGTGCACATTGATTTGTGTGGTCTTATGAAAACTAGGAGTCTGCAGAGAGATAGGTATTTTATGATTTTTACAGATGATTGCTCAAGAATTATGTGGGTCACATTCTTGAAGGACAAGACTGAAGCCTTTGGAAATTTTAAATCTTTCAAAGCACTAGTAGAAAAGGAAAGCTGAAGAAGAATCAAATGCCTTAGAACTGATCAAGGAGGGAAATTCACTTCTGGTGAATTCAACAAATATTGTGAAGAGAATGGCATCAAGAGGCAACTATCTACCCCTCAGACCCCACAGCAGAATGGCTTAATAGAGAGGAACAACCAGACTATGGTTGAAGCGGCTAGAACTATGTTGATCCAAGGAAAGGTTGCTCACACCTTTTGGAGAGAAGCGGTGAGCACTACAGTCTACACAATGAACCAGGTACTCATCAAGAAAAGTAAGGAAAAGACTCCTTATGAGTACTGGACTGGTAATACTCTAGTGGTAAGCTACTTTAGAGTGTTTGGTAGCAAATGTTATATCAAGAGGAGTGAACATCAAAGCAAGTTTGATACAAAATGTGATGAGGGAATATTCCTAGGATACTCCACCAAGAGTAAAGCTCTCAAATGTTTCAACAATAGGACTCAGAGAATTGTTGAAAGCATCAATGTTAGAGTTGATGAAAACTCTGAGAATCCTGAGAAAATTGATAGTGAGCAACTAGGAGATGAATCAGTAGTAACCTTCTAGGAACTGGTTGCAAATCAGCCCAGTACTAGTAATTGTGCTCCTACAACAGTGGATGTTGATAATGATGAAGATGAGGATGAAGAAGAAAAGCAAGAAGAATCTATTAAGAACATACCTAGGTATGTCAAACTCAATCATGATCCAAATCAGATCATAGGAGACAAGGATGCAAGAATTCTTACAAGAAGAAAGGTCAGAGAAAACTCATGTATGATATCCAAATTTGAGCCTAAATCATTCAACAAGGCACATAAAGATGAAGACTAGATCAAGGCAATGGAAGAGGAACTTGATCAAATAGAAAAGAATGGTACATGTTCTTTGGTACCCAGAATGGAGAATAAAAATGTCATTGGAACCAAATGGGTCTTTAGAAATAAGCTGAATGAGGATGGCACAGTGGTAAGGAAAAAAGCCAGACTGGTGTGTAAAGGATATGCCCAATAATAAGGAGAAGACTATGGAGAAACCTTTTCTTTAGTAGCAAGATTGGAAGGAGTTTGTATGCTTCTTGCATATGCAACTTTTAAAGGATTCAAGGTATACCAAATGGATGTAAAATCTGCATTCCTAAATGGAATACTTGAAGAGGGGGTGTATATAGAGCAACCAGATGGGTTTTCCCTATCAAAAGATAGTGACATGGTGTGTAGGCTACATAAAGCCTTGTATGGACTAAAGTAGGCACCTAGAGCATGGTAAGAATGCTTGCACTCCCATCTTGTAAAGATTGGATTTGAAAGAACAAGTGAAGATAGCAATATCTACTTGAAATTAGAAGGAGATCAAATTCTAATCTGTGAAGTATTTGTAGATGACAAGATGACTCATGACTTTGCAGATGAGATGAAAAAGGCATTTGAGATGTCACTCATAGGGGAGATTAAGTTCTTCATTGGACTGCAGATTCAGCAAATGAAAGATGGAATCTTTATCACTCAGTCGAAGTATGTCAAAGAGGAGCTGAGGACCTTTGGCATGGAAGATAGCAAACCGGTTGGTACACCAATGGTGACCAGTTGTAAACTATCAAAAGAGGATGACTTAGTGTTGGTAAATAAGAAGGAATGTCGATCAATTATTGGTAAGTTGCATTATGTAGTGCATAGCAGACCGGACATTGCACATGCAGTGGGCATTACCACTTGATTCCAGAAAAGCTCAAGAGAATCCCACTTGGTAGCAGTCAAGTGGATTCTTAGATATCTGAAGGGAACTATTGACTATGGATTATGGTATCCATACAATAATGATTTCAACCTGAGAGGGTTCACAGATGTTGATTGGGTTAGTAATGTGGATTACCAGAAGAGCACAACCAGTGGAGCATTCTTTCTCGGTGGTAGAATGGTCTCATGGATGAGTAAAAACCATAGTTGTATCCCTCAGTCTATAGCAAAAGCAGAGTATGTTGTAGCTTTTATGAATTGCACCAAAACTATTTGTATGAAGAATGTGTTGAATGGCTTCAAAGTTCCTGTATCTGAATCGGTAAGAATATTTTGTGACAATACAAGTGCAATTAACATCTCCAAGAATCTGGTTTTACATGCTAGAACCAATCACTTTGAACTCAAGTATCATTTCTTGAGGGAATAGGTTTAGAAAAAAAAAGGTGGTATTGGAACATGTTTCCAGTAAGGAGTAGTTAGTAGACATATTCACCAAGCCTCTACTGAAGGCTACATTTACCTATTTGAGAGGTGAGTTAGGGGTGTTGCCCCTTCAAGAGGTAAACTAAAGGTTCATGCTCCACATCGGTTAGGTCTTACATTGATATATCTTTTCAGGATTGATGTGTTAAAGGGTGCTACTCCTCAGGGGGAGTAGCATAATGGAACAGGGAAACTTGTGCCTCCACTTTGGCATTGTTGTCAAAGGGGGAGAAGATGTGAAGCGGAGAAGATATCTGTAGCAATAGGGTGAAGATGAAATGCTGAGTGATATCTTTGTATATTGCCATCAATGCCAAAGGGGGAGATTGTTGGCATATGTGCAGAGTATGATGACATGATGATATTGTATGTTGGCATTGATGTCAATATGCTAAGGAGTGGAACAGTATATTGAAGTTAAGCAACTGGCAAAGAGAACCGATATGATGTTGTGAACCGGTAACTAGCAAAGAGAATTGGTATGATGTTGTGAACCAGTATATGTGCAAAAAGTTAAGCGGTACGTTTGTCCAAGTGAACCGGTATATTGAAATGTGAACTGGTATATGGAATGTTTTCTATCAAGGTCTAATATGGTATGACTACCGGTTGGTAGTCTCAGCCTTAGGGTTTCCAGTTGAAGTGTTCTAGTCCTGTGTGATTCAATCGATGACATTGTGTGATGAGTTAGCATTGTAATAGAGATCAGATCATGTTGCCACATCAGCTTTGTGTGTGTGAAGGATCTTGCATGAAGGAGATTGATCCTATCTACCTCAAGAATCTGTGAAGTCTCTGCAAACGATGGAGAACGCATGATGGGTTATCACCTCCATGAAGCGGTGAAGAATGAATGATGGATAATGTCTTGAGATCTCTTCAAGACCATTGTATTCAATGCAAAGTGTTCAATGGTCAGGATTGAACTGATTAAAATGCTTACCCTAAATTTTTAGGGTTTATGCTACTGACCTATCTGTTTCCTATAAGATCAATGTTGTGTTTCATGTTAAGGTTGTTGGCAAATGTTGTGTGTGTATTTAAGTGTAGAGATACGTAATTCTTGCCAGACCAAATAAGAGAATTGATACCTATAGAGTGTGTGTGCAGAAGGAAAAAACTAAAGTGGATCTACATTAGCATTAAGTGCTATTACCAAATCATTGTAATACCTGTTGATCTCTAACCACTTCAACAGTTGGAAAATCTCTTAATAGGGTAGCTTTAACCAACTTGTTGTAAATCCTTTAACAAGGTGACTCAAAACCATTGAGTTCATAAAATCCTCTAACAAGGTAACCTTTAATAGGGTTTAACCCTTAACCAGGTATTATAGCTTCCCTTAACTGGGTTATCCCTAACAAGATCGGTTCCTAACAGAACCTGTTGTAACAGTCCTTAACCAAACTAGACTCCTAATAGAGTGGACTTCTAAAGAGTCCAAGAACAACTCATGGGTATTCACCCCCACCATGGTTTTTCCCAGTTGGGTTTTCATGTGAAAAATATGTGTCATGTGTGATGCTTTTTCATGTGATGCATTGTTATTTTCTGTCAAGTAGTGAATCATGTTGAACTAGTAGGTTATCATATTTTTGATGGTAAGTTACTTGTTTATGCAAAATGATAAAGTGAAAATGAGGAGGTAGGTTTTATGGAAAGCTAAGTGTTCTCGGTTTATGTCTTTCACAGTCTCATTGTGTTTAATCGATCACAAACTAGTTTAGACCGGTGTTAGTGATTGCCTGTCAAGTTCACTGTTTGCAGTCAAACTGGTTTAGGAGAAGATTTTGTGTCTATACTGATTCATCCCCCTCTCAGTACCGGTTTGATACTCACTGTTCATCATTGAGTTATCAATATCATTGTAATGTGGATATATGTAATGATCTTATTGTAATATCTTTTAGGTGGCCGACCTAATTGGTTTAGGCCTTAGGGTTTGTATATATTGATGTAAGATCAAATTGTAGATCGTAGCAGTGGAATTTAATGTGCAAATAATGTAATATCATTTAAACAGAGGATTTGGTCGATCATTGAAGATTGAATTGGGTTTTTGTAAGAGGTTAAAGGCCTCTAGTACTGAGCTTAACCAGGACTGTAATCAGGCATGGTAGATACTATCTTTGGCAGTTCATTCTTTTGGATTGTTGTCCAATTATATTGAGGTAGTTATAACCTCTATGTAGTCAGTGTGACTCCTTTGTAATGAGCAGTACACTCTAGGTAGTGTGTCTTCTTGCATGTGTACGCCCCTCATTATATCACATACTTTTTGCAAAAGTATTATCTAACTATGGGTAGGCTTCACACTATGGTTTTTCCCTTTACCGAGTTTTCCATGTACAAATCAAGGTGTTATGTGGTATGGTTGCAATGTGTTAATTCTTTGTTTCATTCTTAAGTTGTATTGCTTACCGGTATCTGTTTCTACTATTCTAGTATTCATGTTTATGTGCTCTGGTTAAAGGTTATAAAGTGATTTGATTAATATAATATGTTGACATCTGATTCAGCCCCCCCTCTCAATTGTCCACTGGTTATTCTAACAACTTCTAGGAGTAATTTGAGCCTTGTTGGCCATTTAGATGAATTGATTATGTGTTGCATTGATGTTTTGTCATTGATGTCAACACTAGCTATTTGGATTCTTTATTGGTACCCTTCTGGTCCGGGTAGGTTGAGTGGTTTCTAGTTGGTTTGGATCTGGCATTATCCGATAAGATCTGGTATGAATTGGTTATGGAATTGACTTATTCATGATACTCATGTTCATATTCAGTAAGTTGGTTTTGGTCTGGTGATTGGATGCTATCCTATTTGTTGGAAGCTTGGCTTGTGGTTCCAGTGAGGGTTTCATCGGTAGAGCTTTTGATGAAGATCTTTGATGATATGCATAAGTGGTGTTGGTGCAGCTTCTGGTGGAGTTTCAAGATGTTGTGGTGATCATGTTCAAGACTTGGTGGATGGAGATTATTTCTTTAGTGTGTGGACCTATATTGGGTCCCGATTGATCTAGGTTATGGATTGGTTTAATGAAATGTGTGGATTGCTCCTCTCGATGTATTTCTAGGATGTCTTATGTGTTGGATATTATTTGTTTGGTCTAATGCCAACATGTTTAGTAATTATGTAATTGGTTTACTATCTGGTAGCCAACCTAATTGTTTATGGTCGAGGGTTTGTAGATATATGATGTGAGATCTCATTGTTGATCATCACGAATATGGGAATAAGATATGGATATACAATATGCAACTAATGTAATATTATTCAGGTAGATTATTTGGTCGATCATTGGAGATTGAATTGGGTTTATGTAAGAGGATTCAGTCCTCCGGTATTGAGCTTAACCATAACTATACTTTGGCATAGGAGATGCTATCTTTGCAGTTCAATCACTGCTCTAGATTGTAGTTTGGATTTCTATGTAGTCAGTGAGACTCCTTTTGTGATGAGAAGTGTGCTCTAGGTTGTTGGCCTTACTGCAAGTGCACATCCCTCAATTATAATTCACATACTTACTGCAAAAGTATTATCTGACTGTGGGTAGGCTTCCCACCATAGTTTTTCCCTTTGCTGGGTTTTCCATGTATAAATCTTGGTGTCATGTGGATGGTATTTATTTTGTGATTATTGTTTATGCTTAATTGGTTTACTTGTTATTCTGGTATTTGGTTTAAGCATTTTGGTATTAATATTTTGGGATCAGGTATTAAAATTTTAATTACTTAAGGTTCTAGTAATCTATGATAACCGATTCACCCCCCCACCTCTCTCAGTTGTCTTCCAGTTATTTGAACTATCTAACAATTGGTATCAGATCTTTGGTCCTCTCTGCAAAAATCTTAACCACTTGAGGAAGGTCCTATGGTAACTAATAGTTCAAGTTCATCCATTTCATCTACAGGTATCTTTCAGAGAGATATTCCTAGGCTTGATGGAACAAATTACACAGTATTGAACATTTGGATGGAGACTCATCTGTGATGTATTGGTAAGGACATTTGGGAGATCACATAGAATGGTGTCACACCTCATAATATAGCATCTGGCAATCCTCCTCTAGCAAAATTGGATAAGGAGCATGAGAATGATTGTAGAGCAAGAGAAGCCCTCTTGTGTGCACTTTTTAATTAGTAAATAATGGGATTGACTGACGAATCATCTGGAAAGGCTATATAGGATAAGTTGGAAACTCTTAATGAAGGTGACCTTATAGTGAAGATTTCAAAACTTGATGGTTACCAGGTAAGATATGAGAATCTAAAGATGGAAGAAGATGAAAGGATTACTGCATTCATGGAAAGGGTAAATGAGATTGTTATGGGAATTCAATGTTGTGGTGAAACTCTAAGCGAAGATGAAATTGTTTCTAAAGTTCTGAGAGCCCTTCCACTAGCTTATAAGATGAAGGCTACTACTATTAATGAGTTGAGAACAATGGCTAATACATCTATCAACAGAGATAACTTGGTTGGGAAATTATTGCTTTTCAGCTTGAAGAATTTGGACCTTCTAGAGCTGTGAAGTCTGAACCTGCTTTTCATGCATTTGCATCATCAACTGGTAAGCAAGATTGGAAAGCTTTGTATGCAAAAGAATTGGATGATATGAAGAGAGAACATGAAGAATTTGAGAAACTTGAAGCCCTTTTTTCTAGAAGAATACCTAAAGGATCGGTAGGAAGTAAGTATGAAGGAAAAGCACCTTTTAAATATTTTGCATGTAATAAGATTGTTCATTTTGCATCTACATGTCTTGAAAGGAATTAAATATTTGAAAAAAGAGTTAGATTATATTTTAAGCCTAACCCTGGATATCAGAGCAAGTATTAGTATAGGAAAAACATAGACAAATCATGCTACATAGAATATGAGGAAGATGGTGAACTAGCATAAGACTCTGCTAGTGGTTCCGGCAATGGGATGGAATGGGTGTTCCTGCCTATCAAGGAAGATGTTCCAACATTGGAAGAGAATATATGTGAAGAGAAGGCACTTCTCACTAAAATTGAAGACACGGATGAATGGGTAATTGACAGTGGTTGTTCACATCATATGACTCGAGATAAAGGGGAGTTTCTATCTTCGCAAGAATTTGATGGTAGTCTGGTTATATTTGGAGATGAAAAAGAATGTATGATCAAAGGAAATGGATCTATATCATTGGATGGTAAGAACAATACTAATAATGTTTATTATGTTGAAGGTCTAAGGCATAATCTTTTGAGTGTAGGACAATTGGTGGATAAGGGATTTCAATTACAGTTCAAGGATGGAAAATGCAAAATTATTTCTAGGTCAGGTTTGGAGATTGCAACCGGTACATAGCCAAAATGTAACTTATTTGATTTGAATTCCAATGAGAAGACATGTTTGATTACACAGATTGATGAGATTTGGCTATGGCATAAAAGGTTATGTCATGTGAATTTTGATTGCATTGTAAAGATCAATTCAACTAAGGCAGTTAGAGATATACCTAAGATTTTGAAGCCTTATAATCTAGTATGTAAAGAATGTCAAATGGCTAAACAGGTCATAACCTCTTTTAGGAGTATACAAGATAAATATAATGATGCTATTAATCATATTCATATTGATTTATATGGCCCTGCTAGAGTTAAAAGTTTTCAAGGTGATAGATATTTCATGCTAATCATTGATGATTATTCTAGAATGATGTGGGTTACTTTTCTAAAGGAAAAATCTAAAGCATTTAGCAAGTTTAAAATCTTCAAGGATAAAGTGGAAACTGAGAAAGGATTGAAGATTAAATGTTTGAGGTCAGATCATGGTGGAGAATTCACATCTGGTGAGCTTAATAACTTTTGTGAGAAGCATGGTATAAGGAGACAATTTTCTACTCCTCAAACACCTCAATAGAATGGCATTGTGGAAAGGAAAAATAGAACTATCTTGGATGTTTTTAGAACAATGATGATGGAAGCTAGTCTACCTCATATCTGCTAGACTGAAGCAATGAGCATGACAGTTTATACATTCAACGGAGTACATATCAAAGGAGAAATCAATAAGAGAACTTATGAATTATGGTTTGGCAATACACTTACAGTTACGTATTTCAAAATATTTGGTAGTAAATGTTATATCAGGAGAGATGATATCATTGGTAAATTTGATCCTTGATGTGATGAAGGCATATTTCTTGGTTATTCTAATGAAAGTAAGGCATAAAGATGTTATAACAACAAAGTACAAAGAATTGTGGAGAGTGATAATGTCAAGGTGGATGAATTGAATAGAGGTCAAATCAGAGTTTATGAGAAGGAACTAGTGGTGGAAATGATTATATCTTAACCAGTAGCACCTTTATCGAAACAGAGTGTTGAATGGGTTACTCTGGTAGTATCAAAAAATTCTATAGTAACTAAAGAACTAGGAAGAGGAACATAGAGTCAGAGGACTCCTAAGTATGTGAGATTGAATCATTTAGAAGATCAGATCATTGGGGATAAGAACAATAGAGTTATGACAAGAAGAAAACTGGCAACTAATGAGGTATGTTTAATTTCACAAGTTGAACCAATATCAGTAATTGAGGCATGTAAAAATGAATATTGGTTGAAAGCTATGGAAGAAGAATTAGATCAGATTGAGAAAAATAACACATGGACTTTGGTTCCCCAGCATAAAAATAAGAATGTTATTGGAACTAAATGGGTGTTTAGTAATAAATTGAATGAGGATGGTCAAATTGTAAGGAATAAGGCTAGATTGGTTTGCAAAGAATATTCTTAGAAGGAAGGAATTGATTATGGAGAGACTTTTGCACTTGTAGCTAGGATTGAAATGTGAGATTATATCTTGCCTATGCTGCCCATAAGAACTACAAGGTTTATTAGATGGATGTTAAGTGTGCATTTTTTAATGGGAATCTTGATGAGGAAGTTTATATTGAGCAACCTGATGGTTTTTCACTATTAGATGATATAAACATGGTTTTCAGGTTAAAGAAATCTTTATATGGATTGAAACAGGCACCTAGAGCTTGGTATGCAAGGTTGGATAAATAACTATTGAAGCTTGGTTTTACTAAGGGTGGTGCTGACAGTAATTCATATTATAAGGTCACTGATGAAGACTTATTGATCATTGAAGTATTTGTTGATGACATCATTTTTTGGAGGTGAAGATAAGTTGTGCATCGAATTTTTTATGAACATGGAGGATGAATTTGAGATGTCTATGATTGGGGAAATGAAATTTTTCTTAGGTTTACAGATTACTCAAACTAACAAAGGTATTTTCATCTGTGAAACTAAGTATGCTAGGGAAGTGTTGAAGAAATTTGGTATGTGAGATTCTAAACCGGTAATGGTTACAAGTGAGAAATTGACAAGAAAATATTTTTCTGCACCAGTAAATCCTACAAGATACAAATCTATGATTGGAGGTCTTCTTTATTTGACTCAGACAAGGCCTGACATAATGAATGTTGTTTGTATTACATCTATATTTGAGAGTGATCCTAGAGGAAATTATGAGAGTGTGGTGAAAAGGATTTTTAGATACTTACAAGGTACATCAGAATATGGTTTGTGGTACCCTAAGGATGATGACTTTACTTTATGTGCATATACAAATGTTGATTGGGCTAGAGATGTTGATGACTGGAAAAGTACTTCCAGTGGAGCTTTCTTTCTTAGAAAGAAGTTGGTTTCATGGATCAGCAAGAAATAATCATGTACTTCTTTATCTATTACTAAAGTTGAGTATGTTGTTGTTGCTACTAACTGTACATAGTTTTTATGGATGAAGCAAATGTTTAAGGATATCAAAGTGCATTGCACTAGACTTGTAGTTATTCATTATGATAACTCTAATGCTATTGACATATCAAAGAATTCGATATTTCATTTGAAGAAAAAGAACATATCTATTAAGTATAAATTTTTGAAGGAAAAGGTGGAAGCAAATGAAGTCGGGTCAGTTTATGTGAACACTAAAGAGCAGATTGCAAATATCTTCACTAAACCTTTGCCTAAGGAATCATTTGAGTACTTCAGAGACAAATTGGGATCTTTTGCCCCTTCGGTAGAGACTTGATTGATGCAGTTTGGCATCAATCCATTATGCATTATCAGAGATATTTTTCATTCTAGCACTAATGTGGGGATGCTACTTCTTAGGGGGACTAGTCATCTTTTTGATTTAGTGGTTTATGTTTTTCCTTTGATATTTTTTGTCATATTTTTGGCATTGATGTCAAAGGGGGAGAGATATTGATGTGAAAAAGAAAAAGAAAACCTTAAGGAGTTGTATCCATTAGGGGGAGAGATATATGTACAATTTAGAGCTTTACAGAGATATCATTCACAAGGGATGTTTGGTCTTTGTTTCAAACTTCATTGCTATATCTTTGAGCAGGAGATTGTTGGTTGTCTTTCACTGGGGGAGACTTGTTTGGCATTTTTTGGTACTTAGATGTTTTTCACATCTAACGTTGCCATCAATGCCAAAGGGAAAGATTATTGGCCATTTGCATGAATTGATTATGTGTTGCATTGATGTTTTGTCATTCATGTCAATACTAGCTATTTGGATGCTTTACCGACACCCTTTTGGTCCTAGTAGGTTCAGTGGTTTTTGGTTGGTTTGGATCCGGCATGATCCGGTAGGCTCCGATATGATTTGGTTATCGAATTGGTTTATTCATGATACTCATGTTCATATTTAGTAAGTTGGTTTTGTTCTGGTGATCAGATGCTATCATGTTTTCTTGGAATCTTGGCTTGTGGTTCAGGCGAGGGTTTCACCAATAGAGCTTTTGATGAAGACCTTTGATGATATTATAAGTGGTGTTGGTGCAGCTTCTGGCTGAGTTTTAGGATGTTGTTCGTGATCATGTTCGAGACTTGGCAGATCGAGATCATTTCTTTAGCATGTGGACCTATATTAGGTCCCATTTGATCTAGGTTATGGACAGGTTTAATGAAACATGTGGATTGGTCCTCTCGATGTGTTTACGAAATGTCTTATGTGTTGTATATCATTTGTTTGGTCTAAGGCTGACATGTTTTGTAATTATGTAATTGGTTTATGTTTGGTAGTCAACCTAATTGTCTATGGTTGAGAGTTTCTATATATATGAATATACCAATCCACTCTGGTGGATCATATGGATGTAGGAAGAGCTTGTGATTCAGAGAACGAATTGGAACTTAAGTGTTATAAGCAGAACTTAAGGAAATGTAATGTGATTGGTTATGCACATGTATTAATGTTAATATAATTGCATGGAAACTAATTAGTTATATGCATGGTAGCTTATGACCTGATAGATAAGTGTTATGTTTAGATTATGTGAAGTAGTGACGTTAATATACCCTAGGGAGTGGTTATATATGTGAGAGTATGTTTGGAGTTAAGTTGATAATTAAATGAAATTGTTCACTTGCGTAATTTATTTTATGGTTATGTACATGTTGTTTCATGTGATCTTGCAAATAGTTAATGTTGCATTGATGCATGATGATGATAACTTAGAGTAATGGATGTTTTAAAAAAATTACCTCCATTGTTAGTAGATATTAGGTTATTCCTCTAGGGTATTTTAGCAAGCATTACACCACATGTGAAACAATAGTAAATTAGTAACAAACAATTTTGAAAAATATCTATGATTATATATTGATGTCCTTGCTTGAAAAAAAATTGAATTTTGATGCATACAAAATAAGTTATGCACAACGACATATAACTATGTCTAAATTGTAATTGGTTTTGTTGGGTGAATATTTTGTCACTAGTGTACCAACAACAAAATATATAATTCACACATAGCTATGTTGAGAAGTTAATCTCTCCTCTCAACAAGGGGAGGTTCCCTTTGAAATTTTTTCTCTAATTAACAAGAAACTAATATATGTGGGTAAGTTTCGGGCATAAATCTCTCTTTTTTCATAGCTTATATATTCTCCCTCCACTTTGTTACAATTCTCTATCAATTTTGATACTTAAAGAAATGAGAAAACTAAACTTACAATCAAGAAGCACAAAATCTTTCTTGAATGCAGTTCTAACTAAGCTAATGATTACAATGTTGGCAATATGAAGGAATTGATTATGTGTTGCATTGATCTTTTGTCATTGATGTCAATACTAGTTGTTATGATTGGTTACTGGTAGAAGAACTAGTGTTACCAAAAGAAGGGACTATTAGTTGGACACTACTGACATGTTTGGATCAATGGAATATGTTTGGTTTGATGTGTTAAATATTTCTAGAGTATGTTTTGGTTAGTTGGTATTGACTTGATGATCAGATGCTATCATACATTCTAGTAAGCCTATACTAGTAAGGGTTTAAGGTTTTACCAGCAGAGATTTTACTGAGAATCTTTGACACGATGCATTAGTGGTGTTGGTGTGGCTTCTAGATGGAATTCAAGATGCAGAAAGTGACTTTTAGCATACCTTGACTGATTGAAGACATCACTTTGGCATGGTGGACCCAAATTAGGTCTGGTATCTATCTAGGTTATGGACCAGTATCATGTAACATGTTCTCTACACATTACCAGGATGATTTATGGATTGGTTAATGTTGTTTTGGTCTAAATTCGACATGCCATATAATTGTAATATGGATATATGTAATGATCTTATTGTAATATCTTTTAGGTGGCCAACCTAATTGGTTTAGGCCTTAGGGTTTGTATAAATTGATGTAAGATCTCATTGTAGATCATGGGTGTGGTCATGGAATGAAATTTGTGAATAATGTAATATCACTCAGGCAAAGGATTTCGTCAATCATTGAAGATCAAATTGGGTTTATGTAAGAGGTCAAAGGCCTTCAGTATTGAGATTAACCGGGACTATAATTAGGCATGGTAGATGCTATCATTGGTAGTTCATTATTTAAGATTGTTGTCCAATTATATTGAGGTGGTTATAGCCTCTCTGTAGTCAATGACACTCCTTTGTAATGAGCAGTACGCTCTAGGCATTGTGCCTTCCTATATGTGCAGCCCCTTATTGTATCACATACTTTCTACAGAAGTGTTATCTGACTATGGGTAGGCTTCCCACCATGGTTTCTTCCTTTACCGGGTTTTCCATGTACAAATCATGGTGTTATGTGGTATGGTTGCATTGTGTTAATTCTTTGTTTCATTCTTAAGTTTTATTGCTTACCGGTATCTATTTCTACTATTTTGGTATTCATGTTTATATTCTCTGGTTAAAGGTTTTAAAGTAGTTTGACTAATATAATCTGTTGACAACTGATTCAAACCCCCCTCTCAGTTGTCCACTAGTTATTCTAATAATTGGTATCAGAGCTTTGGTCCTCTTTTGCAGAAGCTTAACCACTTTAGGTAGATCCTATGGCAACTAATAATTCAAATCCACCGACAACTATTTTCAGAAGAAAAATCACTAAGATTGATGGAACAAACTATGGAATATGGAAATTTTGAATGGAGACTCATCTTAGATGTCTTGGCAAGGATATTTAGGAGATCACTGAGAAAGGATATACATCTTATCATTTGGCATCTGGCAATCCTGCTCATGTAGACTTGGACAAAAATATTGAAAATGATTGCAGAGCTAGAGAAGTCCTCTTGTGTGCACTCACTGATCAGCAAAACATGGGATTGACTAATAAATCATTTGCAAAGGTTATGTAGGATAAATTGCAAACTCTGAATGAAGGTGACCCTACTGTCAAAATTGCTAAACTTGATGGTTATCAGGTAAGATATAAGAACTTGAAGATGGAAGATAATGAAAGAATTGCTACATTTATGGAAAGAGTAAATGAGATTGTCATGGGAATTCAATGTTATGGAGGATCTATGAGTGAAGATGAAATAGTTTCTAAAGTTTTGAGAGCCCTACCACCGGCTTACAAGATGAAGGCTACTGCAATTTATGAATTAAAAACAATGGAAAATACTTTAGTTAATAGAGACATTCTAATTGGGAAATTATCTACTTTTGAGATTGAAGAATTTGGACCCTCTAGACCTGCAAAGTCTGAAACTACTTTTCATGCATCATCACCTACTAGCAAAAGTGGTTGGAAAGTCCTATATGCAAAAGAATTGAAAGATATGAGGAAAGAGGATAAAGAATTTGAGAAACTTGAAGCCTTATTTGCTAAAAGAGTACCTAAAGGATCGACAAGAAGTAAGTATGAAGGAAAAGCACCTTTTAAATGTTTTGCATGTAATAAGATTGGTCATTTTGCATCTAGATGTTCTGAAAGGAATGCAAGATTTGGAGAAAGAGTTAAGAAATCATTTAAGCCTAATTAGAATAAATATAGATTCAAGAAAAACAAGTTATGCTACATAGTGGATGAGGAAGGAGTAAGTGATGATTTAGATGAAGAACCGGCAAGAGACTCTGCTAGTGCATCTGGCAATGGAAAGGAATGTGCGTTCTATGCTATAAAGGAAGATGAACCAGAACTAGTTATCAAGAATGAAGAAAAGGCCCTGGCAGCAAAAGTTAAAGATAAGGATGAATGGGTAATTGATAGTGGATGCTCACATCATATGA
This sequence comes from Cryptomeria japonica, assembly GCF_030272615.1. NCBI lineage: Eukaryota > Viridiplantae > Streptophyta > Pinopsida > Cupressales > Cupressaceae > Cryptomeria > Cryptomeria japonica. The sequence continues at coordinate 180,832,119 of NC_081414.1, forward strand.
CTAGAGATAAAAGAAAAAATTTGTCCCTGGAAGAATTCAATGGTGGTCAAGTAAGATTTGGAGATGACAAAGCATGTACGATCAAAATTAGAGGTATTATTTCTCTGGATGGTACGCATAATATTGATAATGTCTATTACATAGAAGTTTTAAAGCATAATCTTTTAAGTGTTGGTCAATTGGTGGACAAGGGATTTCAACTTTAGTTCAAAGATGGAAAATGTAAAATCATTAATAGAACTGGTTTGGAGATTGCAACCGGTACTCAAACTAGAGGTAATATCTTTCACTTGAACACTGGTGATAAGACATATTTGATTGCTCATATTAATGAGAGTTGGTTATGGTATAAGAGGTTGTGTCATGTTAATTTTGATTGTATTGTTAAGATCAGTTCAACAAAGGCAGTTAGAGATATACCTAAGATTATAAAGCCTCATAATCTGGTATGTAAGGAATGGCAATTGGGAAAGCAAGTTAGAACTTCTTTTAAGAGCATACATGATAAATCTAATGATGTTCTTGATTTGATTCATACTAACTTATGTGGTCCAGCAATGACCAAAAGCTTTCAGGGTGATAGGTACTTCATGCTAATAATTGATGATTATTCTGTAAGGAAGTTAAGTAGCGAAAACAACTTCCTACACTAACCTTGAGAGGAGGGTAATGCAAAACTTTTTTAGATCATTACAACAGTTACAAAAAATAGAAATAGATATAATAACATTCATACCACAACACAATGATTTACGTGGGGAAAACCCTTTTGGGAGAAAAACCCCACCCTCCAAAAGCAGCTCAATATTTTATTCAGCAACCAAAACAGATTACAACATACTTGCAGAGCAAGCTCTTCGTAGGAGTACCACTAATCAGAGATTCAGAGGCAACTCAATAGCCATAGGACTCTTACACACAACCTCTATCTCTCACACCTCATAAATAGGAGATACAATACAAGAAACCATCAAACAGTATTACAAAACCATGGGCTAAAACCACCCAATAAGGTGTAGCCGACCTTATCTCCCTTCTAGATGCCCTATGACATGTTAAAGCACAAATCAACATGTGTCGCTCCCTTTTTACAGCTCATTTATGTATCCGATACAAATTATTTTTCCTATTTCAGGAGTACAAACTTCCGGAGACCATAACTTGAGAACTGGGTGTCCGATTGACGAACCGTTTGAAGCGTCGGAAAGCTCGCGAAGTGCTCTATCACCTCGTAACCCGCTTTGCCAGTTACAGACACTTTTTAGGGCATTTAAGAGCCTCTAAAGTCCCCAAAATTAAGTTTAAACATTTTATTGCACCTCTCCAAGATGAAAACTTTAATATCTTCAAAACTAGCTGTGACCTTGCGACGCAACTTTACCGGAATGCTTATCTAGCCAACCAGAAGCTTCAGGGAGAGTTTCGCACCATTTCATGCTGAAATGAAAACTTACTATAAATAGTAACCTCACATAAATGCAAGGTTGAGACACCATTTTTCCCAACAAATCTCCCACTTGTCAAACACCTTGCAGGAGCGAAAGGGAATGTCAACACAATGAATCAATTGCTAGGGGCCATAAGGCCCATAGACTCTAAACACCATCTGAACTTTTCTGTGCTCACAGCCTTAGTTAAAGCATCTGCAACATTCATCAAAGTTTCCACCTTAACTAGCTTCACCCTACCATCTTCGACCATATCTCTAACAAAATGATACTGAACATCAATATGTTTGATCCGGGCATGAAATGTCGGGTTCTTAGCTAGGCTAATTGCACTCTGACTATCATAGTAAACTGTCACTGTACCTTGTTTTATTCCAATATCTGAACACAGTCTCTTAAGCCAAATGGCCTCTTTACAAGCATGAGTAGCTACCATATACTCTGCTTCAGTAGTGGATAAAGCAACCACAGCTTGTCGTTTACTCATCCAACTAATTGCACCACCAAACAAAGTAAACACATAAGCACTGGTGGATCTTCTGCTATCAATATCACCTGCCCAATCTAAATCCACATAACCATAGATATCAAGGGAAGTCATGTCTCCAACTAAATTACCATGATAACACAAAGAATACTCTAAAGTACCCTTCAAATATCTGAAGACTCTTTTGACTGCATCCCAATGAACTCTACCAGGATTAGACATATATCTAGAAAGTACTCCCACTGCTTGGGCAATGTCTGGTCTAGTATAGACCATAGCATACATCAAGCTTCCAAGTGCACTCTGGTAAGGCACTCTGCTCATGTCTTCCATCTCCAATGGGGATGTAGGACAATCTGAAATAGATAGTTTCGTTCCAACTGTAAAAGGAACACTCAATGGTCTACAATTTTGCATGTTGAACCTCTGTAACACTGAATTCACATACTTACTCTGGCCTAGCCATAGCTTTCTGTTCACCCTATCTCTTCTAATTTCCATCCCAAGAATGTGCTTTTCTGCACCAAGATCTTTCATTTCAAATTTAGCAGCGAGCTGAGACTTTAGTTCTGAAATCATACCTTTCCCTTTACCAATGAATAACATATCATCAACATACAATGCAATGAATAAGAAATGATCACCATTAGATTTATAATAAACACAGTGATCTGATTTAGAATGCTCAAATCCCAAACTCAACACATATGTATCAAATTTCTGGTACCACATCCTAGGACTTTGTTTGAGGCCATACAAAGATTTCTTCAATTTACAGACCAAATTACTTTTGCCTTTCACCACATAGTGCTCTGGTTGTGTCATATAAATATCTTCCTCCAAATCACCATGAAGGAAAGTAGTTTTCACATCCATTTGCTCAACCTCTAAATCATAAGCAGTAGCAATAGAAAGCAAAAATCTAATGGACGTCATTTTTGCAACGGGAGAAAATATCTCACCGTAATCAACACCCTCAACCTAAGAGTAGCCTTTTGCAACCAACCTTGCTTTATACTTCTCAATGCTTCCATCTGAACCAATCTTTTTCTTGAACACCCATTTACAACCAACAGGTTTTCGTCCTTCAGGCAATGGTATAAGATCCCATGTATCATTCTTTTTCAAAGCTACCATTTCTTCCTCCATAGCAATCTTCCAGGATTCTGCATCATTCATACCTAATGCCTCTTCTACAGATTTCGGTTCATCCACACTAGTATTCAGAGCAAAAATACATCTCCAATCATTAGGTGAATACCTTTCAGGTGGTTGTCTATGTCTTGTAGACCTTCGAACAAGCTGAGTTGGAGGTTCTTCCTCCTCTTTTGAAGATTCAGAGCTAGACAAGCTCTTCTCAAATTCTTGCCTATCTAGGGGTCTCGATTCAACTCTTTCAGGTGTAGAAGGAAGTTGAATCACATCTTCTTTTTTAGTCTGTTCTGGCTGCAATGTAATAGAAGGAGACTTAATTTCTCTAAAAATAACACTTCTACTGTGAATTACCTTTTGTGCAACAAGGTCCCAAAGCTTGTATCCTTTCACACCATAACTATACCCGATGAAGATAGATTTCACAGCCTTGTTCTCCAACTTTGTTCGCTTCTCCTTTGGCACATGTGCATATGCCTCGCAACCAAAAACTCTAAGATGTCTCAATGAAGGCTTGTGACCTGACCATGCTTCCATAGGTGTTTTATCAACAAGAGCTGATGTAGGAGACCTGTTAATCAAGTAGCAAGCAGTGGCAACAGCTTCAGCCCAAAACATTTGTTCGAGACCAACACCACTCAACATACTCCTAGCCTTCTCCATCAATGTCCTGTTCATTCTTTCTGCAACTCCATTCTATTGTGGAGAATATGGAGTTGTCTTCTGCCTATTAATTCCACAGTCTTTACAGAATCTATCAAAATCATTAGAGCAAAACTCACCGCCATTATCAGTTCTCAAACATTTTATTTTCTTTCCAGTCTGCAACTCAACCATTGCTTTAAATTCTTTAAAATGACTAAAAACTTCAGATTTACTCTTTAGAAAATATACCCATGTCCTTCTACTAAAATCATCAATAAATGAAACATAATATGTGGATTTTCCAATCGAAGAGACATCTAGTGGACCAAACACATCAGAATGGATAAGATCCAAAACAGCACAAGTTTTATGAGAACTCAAGTAAAACTGAACGCGGTTTTGTTTTCCATAAATGCAATGCTCATAGAAATCAAAGTCAAGATTACAATCATTCAAACCTTCAACAAGATTTTTATTTTTCAAGGTCCTTAGACCCTTTTCTCCAATGTGGCCAAGTCTCTAGTGCCATAACATAGTCTTCTCTGCAGGTAACTTTGCTTCAGATGAAAGAGCACCCTTAGGTACCCAAAAACCATTTCCATCTGCTGAAGGTGAAACCTTCAAATCTTCCAATGGAGTAGCCACAGATTTACTTTTTACAGAAGTGCTATTACACTCAACAGTGTATGCTTCAAGCTTATACAAAGTGCCAAACCTGACACCTCTAGCAACTACCATAGCACCCTTAATCATCTTACATCCTGTTTCAGAAAAGACTACCTGTACACCCCCATCTATTAGTTTGCTCACAGATAACAGGTTTCATTTTAAACCAAGGATATGAAGCACACCATTAATCCTTTTTATTCTACCATCAGAAAACTTGATTCTAACTTTACCTCGACCAACAATGTCTAGAGGTGAATCATCACCCAAGTACACCTTACCTCCATTAAATCCTTCATATTCAGAAAACCAATCTCTATTGGAAGTCATATGAAAAGATGCACCTGAGTCAATTAGCCAGGCATCATTACCTATATGAGTCACCAAAGCTGCAATAAATGCATCGCCATCTTCCTTGTCGGACTCAAAATCAGAATCGAACTTTTTCTTTTTCTTCTTCTTCTTTTCTTCTTTGCAGTCCTTACAGATGTGACCCGGTTTACCACAATTCCAGCAAATGACTTTGGACTTTCCAAGAGATTTCGATCTCCCTTTGGATTTGGACTTGTCGCGCTTCTCATTCTTCTTGCCTTTCTCCTTAGGTCTTCCACGAATGGTTAGGGCTTCCTTTGAACTGATGGATACCTTCCTTCGCATCTCTTCACTGAGTAGGGCACCCACCACGTCTTCAGATTTCAAAACAACAGAAGTACTACCGATAGCCATAACAAGAGAAACCCACGAATCAGGCAAAGAGCAAAGCAAGATCTGACATTTCTCCTCCTCATCCATCTTAACACCGACAGATACTAATTGAGCCACCAACATATTGAATGCTTCCAGGTGGTCTGCAATTCATCCGCCCTCTTCCATCTTCAAGGAATACAATTTCTTTCTTAAGAAAATTTGATTTAATAAAGATTTCACTTGATACATCTCACCAAGCTTAGTCCATAGCTTCTTTGTAGATTTTTCTTCATGGACATTGATTAGAACAGAGTCTGCCAGGCACAGTCTGATTAGACCCTTGGCTTTTCGGTCCATAACATCATACTGAGCTGCCGCAGTAGGATCTGAGGGCCTTTGGACATTCGCATCAATAGCATCCCAAAGATCTTGATCTATTAGCAGATCTTCCATCTTCAACTTCCACATCTCAAAATTACTTCCATTAAATTTCTCCACCTCTATTCTCCCTGACGAAATCGCCATCTCAATATTCCTACAACAAGATCAAAAAGTATCTTCTGCACAAGCTCCCACTCAAATCTAGATTAGTTCAAAAAACCCAACTACCCACAATTGAAACCAAAGGTGATCAGGCTCTGATACCACTTGTAAGGAAGTTAAGTAGCGGAAACAACTTCCTACACTAACCTTGAGAGGAGGGTAATGCAAAACTTTTTTAGATCATTACAATAGTTACAGAAAATAGAAATAGATATAATAACATTCATACCACAACACAATGATTTACGTGGGGAAAACCCTTTTGGGAGAAAAACCCCACCCTCCAAAAGCAGCTCAATATTTTATTCAGCAATCAAAACAGATTACAACATACTTGCAAAGCAAGCTCTTCGTAGGAGTACCACTAATCAGAGATTCAGAGGCAACTCAATAGCCATAGGACTCTTACACACAACCTCTATCTCTCACACCTCATAAATAGGAGATACAATACAAGAAACCGTCAAACGGTATTACAAAACCATGGGCTAAAACCACCCAATAAGGTGTAGCTGACCTTATCTCCCTTCTAGATGCCCTATGACATGTTAAAGCACACATCAACACATGTCGCTCCCTTTTTACAGCTCATTTATGTATCCGATACAAATTATTTTTCCTATTTTAGGAGTACAAACTTCCGGAGACCATAACTTGAGAACTGGGTGTCTGATTGATGAACTGTTTGAAGCACCAGAAAGCTCGCGAAGTGCTCTATCATCTCGTAACCGTTTCACCGGTTACGGCCACTTTTCAGGGCATTTAAGAGCCTCTAAAGTCCCCAAAATTAAGTTTAAACATTTTATTGCACCCCTCCAAGATGAAAACTTTAATATCTTCAAAACTAGTTGTGACCTTGCGATGCAACTTTACTGGAATGCTTATCTAGCCAACCAGAAGCTTCAGGGAGAGTTTCGCACCATTTCGTGCTGAAATGAAAACTTACTATAAATAGTAACCTCACATAAATGCAAGGTTGAGACACCATTTTTCCCAACATATTCTAGAATGATGTTGGTGACTTTTCTAAGGGAGAAGTCTGAATCTTTTAAGAAATTCAAGATCTTTAAAGAAATGGTGGAAATAGAAACTAGATTGAAAATCATATATCTGAGATCAGATCAAGGCGGTGAGTTCACATCTCATGAATTCGACCATTATTGTGAGATAAATAGAATTAGGAGACAGTTATCTGCACCCCAGACTCTTCAACAGAATGGAGTAGTGGAAAGAAATAATAGAACCATTTTGCATGTAGCAAGAACCATGATGATGGAAGCCAAATTTCCTCACATCTACTAGAGAGAAGTTGTGAGTACAACAGTCTACACATTCAACATAGATCATATCAAATGTGAAACCGGTAAGACTCCTTATGAATTATGGTTTGGACACACACCTACTCTTAAATATTTCAGAATTTTTGGAAGTAAATGTTATATCAAAAAGGATGATTCAATTGGTAAGTTTGATCCTAGATGTGATGAAGGGATATTTCTTGCATATTCAATTAAGATAAAATCATATAGATGTTATAACAAAAGATTGTAGAAAATTATGGAGAGCACAAATGTGAAAGTGGATGAGCATTATAGAGATCAATCTATATCATATGACAGAGAATCGGTAGTGGAAATGATCATAACCAATCCGGTAATGCCTCAACCAGTACAAGATGCTTAGACAGTTACACTGGCATGATCAGAATAGAGAACCTGAAGTTTAGAAGACACCAAGGTATGTAAGATTAAATCATTCTGAAGATCAAATCATTGGAGATAGGAACAAGAGAGTTATGAAAAGATAAAGACTGGAAAATGAATAGGTATGTCTTATTTGTCAAATTGAACCGACATCTTTTATTGAAGCTTGTAAAGATGAATATTTGTTAAAGGCTATGGAAGATGAATTAGATCAGATAGAGAAGAATGAGACTTGGACTTTAGTTCCCCGACCTAAAAATAAGAATGTTATTGGGAACTAAATGGGTTTTTAGAAATAAACTAAATGAGGATGGTCAAGTTGTAAGAAACAAGGCTAGATTGGTTTGTAAAGGATATTCTCAAATGGAAGGAATTGATTATGGTGAGACATTTTCACCTGTAGCTAGAATTGAAGTTGTTAGACTATTTCTTTCCTATGCAGCATACAAGAACTATAAGGTCTATCAAAAGGATGTTAAATGTGTATTTTTGAATGGCAAACTTGAGGAAGAAGTATACATTGATTAGCCTGATGGATTTTCACTGACAGATGACAAAGATATGGTTTGTAGGTTAAGGAAAGCTTTATATGAATTGAAACAAGCTCCTAGAGCTTGGTATGCAAGGTTGGACAAAATTTCTTTTGAAGCTTGGTTTTACTAAGGGCAATGTTGACAGTAATTTATATTATAAAATCACTAATGATGATATTCTAATTATTGAAGTATTTGTTGATGATATCATTTTTGGAGGTGAAGATAAATTGTGCATGGATTTCTTTAATAATATGAAGGATGAATTTGACATGTCTATGATTGGTGAGATGAGATTTTTCTTAGGTTTGCATATTACTCAAACTGACAAAGGCATTTTTATCTATCAAACTAAGTATCTAAAGCAATTGTTGAAGAAATTTGGTATGGATAATTCTAAACCAGTAAGTACACCTATGGTGGCAAGTGAGAAATTATCTATCAAAGACACATCTGCACCGGTAAACTTGACAAGGTATAAGTCTATGATTGGTGGCTTGTTATATCTAACTCAGATTAGACCTAATATTATGAATGCAATAAGTATTGTTTCAAGATATCAAAGTAATCCAAAAGAAAATAATGAATGTGCAGTAAAGAGGATATTCTGGTATTTGCAAGGAACAACAAAATATGGCTTATGGTACCCTAGAGATGATAACTTCACTTTATGTGCATATAAACATTCAGATTGGGCAGGAGATACTAATGACCGGAAGAGAACTTCTGGTGGAGCTTTCTTTCTTGGAAAGAAATTGGTTTCATGGATTAGCAAAAAATAGTCATGCATTTCTTTATCTACTGCAGAAGATGAATATGTTGCAGCAGCAACTAATTGCACTCAAGTCTTTTGGATGAAGCAAATGTTGAAGGATATTAAGGTAAATTGCAGTGAAGCAGTAGTTATCTATAGTGATAAATCTACAGCTATTGACATGTCTAAGAATCTAGTATTTCACTCTGAGACTAAGCACATATCAATAAAATATAACTTTTCGAAGGAAAAGGTGGAAGAAAAGTAAGTCAAATTGGTTTATGTGAACACTAAAGAGTATATTGTAGATATATTCACTAAACCGTTGTCTAAAGAATCATTTAAATATTTGAGAGATAGGTTAGGGGTATCTACCCCTCCCATAGAAACTTAATTGATGGAGCAGTGCATCAATTAGGTATGCATCATCAGCATTATCCTTTGCTCTGGATTATTGTAATGGTGCTACTACTTAGGGGAGTAGTCAGCTTTGAGATTCACAGGATTTTGATATCTATGTCATATCTTTGGCATTGATGTCAAAGGGGAAGAGATACATGATGTGAAAAATAATGTCATAATATGTCATATGGGGGAGAGATTCATATCAGTTTCGGATTGGACTGCACTCCTCAGGGGGAGTTGCTAGGATTTTTCAATTTTTCATTTTTATATCTTCTATGAGAAATTCTTGGCAGTTCTCGGCACTTAGATGTTTTTCTTTCTTCACATCTAGTGTTTCCATCAATGCGAAAGGGGGAGATTGTTTCCAATATGAAGGAATTGATTATGTGTTGCATTTATGTTTTGTCGTTGATGTCAACACTAGCTATTATGATTGGTTACCGACAGAAGAACTAGTGCTACCGGCAGAAGGGACTATCAGTTGGAGACTACTGACATGTTTGGATCAATGGAATATGTTTGGTTTGATGTTTTGCATGTTTCTGGAGTATCTTTTGGTCAGTTGGTATTGACTTGATGATCGGATTCTATCATATATTCTACTAAGCCTATACCGGTAAGGGTTTAAGGTTTTACCAGTAGAACTTTTACTGAAAATCTTTGACAAGATGCATAAGTGATGTTGGTGCGGCCTCTAGATGGAATTCAAGATGCAAAAAGTGACTTTGTTTGCGCCTCGACTGATTGAAGACATCGCTTTGGCATGGTATCTATCTAGGTTATGGATCGGTATCATATAATGTGTTCTCTACATGTTATCGGGATGATTTATGGATTGGTTAATGTTGTTTTGGTCTAAAGCTGACATGGCATATCATTGTAATATGGATATATGTAATGATCTTACTGTAATATCTTGTAGGTGGCTGACCTAATTGGTTTAGGCCTTAGGGTTTGTATGAATTGATGTAATATCTCATTGTATATCATGGGTGTGGTCATGGAATGAAATGTGTGAATAATGTAATATCACTCATGCAGAGGATTTGGTCGATCATTGAAGATCAAATTGGGTTTATGTAAGAGGTCAAAGACCTTCGGTATTGAGCTTAACCAAGACTGTAATCAGGTATGGTAGATGCTATCAATGGTAGTTGATTCTTCTGGATTGTTGTCCAATTATATTAAGGTGGTTATAACCTCTCTGTAGTCAATGAGACTTGTAATGCCTCACTAAGAACCTGTTATCACTATTTCAAAATGGGTATGCTTGTCCCTTAATTGGGCAGGGTTTTTGAAAATTTTATGTCTAGTATGCCCATGTTCTTTCAAATTGTTTTAAGTCCTAAGGGGTTCAGGGTTTAGTTTGTAAGTCACTCAATATCTGAGAAAAACCCTTTTGGTTTCTAATTTGGCATTATCTTATTCACTTAAGTGATGGGTCCATTTATCATAAAAAGTGTTCCCCCCTTTGTCATTTACCTAGGCGGTCCCTTTAAATGTTTTAAATTTTATTCGCTTTTAATCTGCCTTTTCTAATGTCCATCAGGCCTTGTAAGCATCATGTAACTTTCTGTTGATCTGACAGCCTGCGTTGATTTGCAACCAAAAGGTGCTCACAACTTATCTTTTGTGAAGTAGCGAAAGGCGAAAGTGGACCCAGCATATAGGTTTGGACTAAAGATAAACACCAATCAAGTTCCATCTGATCGGATGGATAGCGTGGTTTCGTGAGATCAAGCTGAACATGTTTTAACCTTCACGAAATGGCAAAAGGGTTTGGTGGGACCTAGAAATGAAGACTTCTCCTTTGGCTAAAAGGTGATCAGGTCAAGCAGAGATCGACGGCTTGCATTGTTTCACGGTCAAAAGAAAGTGACACGTGGGCAAAAATCAAAGTGATCAATGAACTAAATTTGAGGACTAAGGGGTGGGCCCAAGGAGGTGAGTCATACCGTGAATAAAGAAGTGACCTGTCAGAAACAGGTGGCAATGAAAGAAGTGGATCCCGCTGAATTCCATCAATGAGTAAGAAGTTGACACGTCAGTTCAAGAGGGATCAAATGCCAGGTGGATAAAGCTGAGTCAAAGGACCCACATCTGCCAGTTTTAAACAAGTTGTTAAGTGACGGGCATCTCAAGAAAGATCTGACAACGGGTGTTATTTCGCAACCCGAAGATGTGAGCTTGTTACCATTTGTGAAATAGTGAAAATGGGTAGTTGTAACAGATTTGAGCATGGTTAGTGATATAAACTGCCAAGTTAACACAGTGTAAAGACTGATCAAGACTCAGTTGATCAGATGGCTAGCATAGTTTCGTGAGGGCAAAATGCAAGATGGTTACCTATTGCGAAATAGTGAAAGGATTTTTAGCCTATTGCCAAATAAGAAAGAGTCAAAAAGGTAAAAGCAGTGCAAGTTCTACCTGATCCAATGATTGGCATGACTTTGCTAGATCAACATGCAAGGGTTTTATGCTCTATGAAGTAGCGAAAGAGCGAAAAAGAAGAATACTCAGTGACCCATTGTAGCCAAATTTTTGAATTCTTTCATGAATTCAATTCTGAAGGGACAACCGAAGCATGTGGAGTTAATGTCACAGTTAAGAACCTCGATCGTTGTATATACCCTTGCCATCAGTTGTATGAATGTATCATTTTGAAGAAGTTAAGGCAAAGAGAGTTGTTGCAGAGCAAAATTCTTTGAGCCAAAATCAAGTTTTCTTGTGTTTATTCTTTTTTACCCTTTGCTTAAAGATTGTTTAATTGTGGTCTTGTGTTGTTAGAACATTGCTTTGATTGATAATCGCCTCAGTTGCATACCCTTAAAATGGCACCAAGAAGAGAATTAACAAGGAAAGTGAATTACCAGGACCGAAATATTTGTGATGACTTCCTTGAGCAATTAACAATGTTGACCAATGTCGGGGCTAGGGCTAAGGAGTTAATGCCAAAGAACCCTCGCTTGAAAATTGGGGATGGTTTATATGACAAGGGGAATTGGTTGAGGGACCCTAAAATAGGGATTTCAGGTATTAGTCTGTTCAAAATTGGTTTTGGTCAAAGACATTCCTTTGCCCCTTTGAATAGTATTTGGGAACTGGATGTAGGAAAACTTGTCGTCCCTGGTGTATTCATGGATGTGGACTTGTTGGCCCTAATTGCACAAAGTTATGACCCTGCTGCCAGATGTATCAAAAGCAAAAAGGGATCAGCCCTAGTTGAAATCAAAGATGAGGAGTTTAGGAATGTTTTCAAGCTTAGTGAAGCTTCCAATTATCTGGAGCCTATTGTTTTCAAAGCATTAGCTCAGGTCTACGATGCACAAAGAGATCATCTTAGGAGTGGCCCATTGAAATAATTCTTTGTTAAAATAGGAGGGTTAACAATTGTAGGCCCTAACACAATGGAACCATTTTCCCTAAATTTGTTTACCCTAAGAGTTAAGGGTATGTATTGGACACTGTGTTAGATCTTTGGAGAAGATGCTGAGAAGAATATGCCCACCCACTATATGCTGATGATTGCCCAAATTTTGAACCCTTCCTTGGACATAACATTTGACTTTGCTTCTTTCCTCACAGATGCTATCCATGCAGGCCTAGTAGGAATTAAGAATGGTAAGGTAGATAAGCCATTTGGATGGTATTCCTTGTTGATGCACATGTTTTTATTCAAAGGGGCTGATTATTTTGAAAAGGAGATGAACCTAGTTAAGGTTCAAAATAAAGAGGAGATGCCTATGCAATTATGGAGTACTATTCTATCTTGGGATAAGGGGGATGCAAGTTAATTGAAGTTTGATAGATGCTTTGCATCTAAGATTAGAGTGTTGTTATGTGCAGAAAACCCTAGGATTCCCAAAGCTCTCTTGGAATTCCTTAGACCCAAAGAGTTTGCAGAGGATATCAAGATTGTTCATAATTGGGAAGATATATATTTGTATCTTGTCTCTACTATTTTTAGAGTATATGGTTTCAAAGGGACCCCTTATCTGCTGCCCTATCAAGTGTCATTAAAAATAGCAATTGTAGAAGTACTGAGGTAGATTGGTGGAGTGCAAGAGGCCAAATTGACCAACAAGGGTAAAGGAATAATTTTCCCAACAATCACAATGGCTCATCACTTTGTAATAACTAAAGGTGGATGGAAGTTTTTTGAAGAGTTCTTTAAACTATACATGTTATCAACTACAGTATTAAGGTGTGCAGACCCTGAAGATTTCTTCAACGAGATGTTCAGAAAGAGGGCAGTATGTAAGATCAGGCCTCAACAATTTCAGATTCCTAAAGATTTGATACAAATGAATTTAGTCTAGATGAGCAGGAGTTGAGGAAGGAGAAGGGGATTACATACAGAAGAGCCCTTGACTTTATGCACCAATTTGATTCCAGCTATGATCCTCTTTCCAGTTTCACTCCTTTTGAAGAAAAGGTTAAACTCTTAATTCTTTATTTTGAAGATTTAATGCAAACCTTGAAGGAGGAAAGGGAGGCCATAATACAAAATGATCCTGATAGGGCTAGATTGGTCCTAGCCAAGCCTGATTTTGCTCAAACTATTCCACCAAGTAACTGTATAATGCAAAAGAAATCTAAGTACACTATAATGATGCCAATGTCAGATGAACCTTCTACTTCTAGAGGGAACAAGGCCATTGATGATGCTATTGAGATTCAAGATTCACCTAAGAAGTAGAGGATAGGAAAAGAAATTGAAACTAATGAACCTCAATACTCTCCATGTCAGTCCCCAATTCACATTGGAGATGAACAAGCGGTAGCTGAGCAATTGCTACAATTAGGGAGTCTAGGTGAAATTGCATACATCTACAATGAGACTCAAGAAGGAATGCCAGTGGAGCCACCCGGTGCTAAAATGGACATAACTGATGGTGAGCTACAAGGAAAAGAATTCAACATCACTATCAATCAATCTAGTGAAGAATTCCTAGCTGATAGTAATTTTGTTACATCGAGTGCTTTCATCCAGTTTCTATGGAAACAAAATATTGATCAATTCAAGGCTAGATGTGAGCAAAGGATAAATGAATAGCCTCTGAAGGATGCAGCCCAAGTGGAAGAAGAAATAAAGCAAGAGGTGATGGATGAATTTAAAGCTATTACTCCTAAGGTTGGAAGAGAGATGATATCAAAGGCTAGTGTGCTAATCCTCCCTGAATAGGATATAGCTGATGCATTGGTCCTAGAAGCGGTCAGAAAGGAAACCAAGCCAATGAAAGGAGTAGTATTCAGCAAAGATGATGCCTCTCTGGTAACGTGGTCCCTCAAGAGGGATGGAGGTAGGAGAAGAAAAGACACCTCAGGATCTAATCTGCTAGGAGGTATGGTAGTGAGAAAAGTTCAAGATACAGGGGTGGTGGAGGCAGCTAGTACTATGTTAGAGACTGCTAAATTCAATGTAGCAATAGCAGAGAAGGAAGCAAAAGAAAAGGCTGATCTCCAAGTTAAGTTGGAGACAATTCTAAAGGCTTATAATGAAGCCAAAAAGGAGGTAATCAACAAGGACACTATCATTGCTAAACATCAAAGCCAATTGCAAGGACAATACCAAAGAGGTGAGCCCTCAACTCTGGCAATTTCTTCTTCTCCAACAAGGCCTCCACCCAGTAGTCCCATCATAGAATAACCTCCTTCTCCTATGCCTTCTGGTTTCAACCAGCTGAGACCTATCAACATGAATTGGAGAAGATGAAACAAGCCTAGGCCTTATTTGCAAGCAAATATGAGGAGAGGATAAAGGCTACAATTTTGAGTTTTGCTGATACTATTGATGCTCCTATAGTGCACACCAATATAAAGAGAATTTTGAACACTCTTAGTGAGTTAAATGAGGACAAGGCTATTTTAGAGCCTATTCTAAATAAATGGCCACCCAGAGAAGTGGACTTAGAACTAATGTGTGCATCATACGATGAGGCAGGAGCTGATGTCACTATCAAGTCTACATGTAAGTTGACAAAAGGATTGACAAAGTTGGTGGAAGGAAGAGCTAAAGTGGAGAGAAAGGCTAACTTGTATAGGAAAGAGTATACCGAGCATAAATTTGCATTGTTTCCTGGAGGTTTTGTCAACCAGAATCAGTTGAAAGATAAACAAGTATGGTTGGATGAGTTAGAGGATAATTTATCCTTAAGGGTAAATGAAATAATCAATAAAGATGACACCTCTTTGTTTGTTAAAACAATTGAGGAAATAGAGAAGATCAAATCTCATTATGGGTTTTTGGAGTCAGAGGTAAGGAAAGGGAGGAACACTTGGAAAAAGTTATTAAAGTTGAATAAAACAATTACTCGCCACTCATGGCCTATTGATGATGTTTTCCAAGAGTGGTCCAAAAAGTATGCGGTGGCTGATGTGGAGGTTCAAGAAGAAGATTCTCCAGGACAGTTGGAAGGTGCTCCGGGATGGTTAGAGGATATTACGGAAGAGCCACCAACTGAAGAAGCCACTAAAATAGAAAAGGACATGTAACTACTTCTTGAAAGAAGTAATGATTATAACAAAATTTGCCTAGGGAAGTTCGAAGCTTGGTATGCATCCATGTTATTATAAATGGATATGTTGACTGTTGAATGGGAATCACAAGAAATTGTAAAAAACCTCGACAAAAATAGATCTATATTTTCTAGTCCTATGGATAACACTCAAGTGTTTTTATAATATTTTTTGAATTAATATCAATACATAGACCATCAATGTGAGCCTAGAATTTGTGTTGTCTTCAAGTCTGCTTGTGAATATTTACTGTTTTCAATTTGAGTAATCTAGGGTTATTCATTTGAGTATGGATTGTAAGGCAATCTTAAAATAGAGGCTTTTCTTAGCTTTTCTCTTCAGGAGGGAAATTAAATATGCATGAAGAATTTCTATCAGTAAATTCCTTGTTGTAGACTTTGAATTTGATGAATGCAGTCTAGTTTGATAAGGGTAAATTCTTATGTATGTTAGGTATATGTGGGGTTTTATAGAAGTCGAGGTGATGGGATGTGTGGAGATATTTGATTGTGGGGGTATTGGTTAAACTTAGATGACTCTGTGGCCTGGATAAGGCACTGGTATCAATTGTAGTTATCTTTTTACATATCTTGTAGGTCAACACTAAATATGAGCATAGGCTTTATTCCTTTGTTTCAGTTAGTTTCAAGGCGATAAGATTCACTAGTTTTTGGACTAGTTTACTATGGATCTGTCTTTTAAAAATGTGAATTTAGTTCACAGAAGGTATACCCGCCTGAACTTTGGATAAGTTTGAAGTATAGAAGGTTTATCAAACCTTGTCATATGTTGCTCTAAAGTTTCCTTCTCCTTCATTTCTCTTTTGCAGATCGAGTTATTTTTTTTATTTTAAGGGATTAAAGGGGGAATCAAAATTTGAGAACAACAAAAGTGGTGACTCTGCTGGGGAAAGTCACAGTGTGAATCTAGATGCAGATTGATGTTTGAATGAAATATCAGTGTTGTCTGGAAGTCTCTATTTAGAAATTTTCTCTATATTTGATATGTGATTTTGGTTTGAAGATTTCCAATTTGCTGCTCAAGCTTGTTTTCCTATTTCCCATAGTTTTGTGGGTGGTGACTTTGTTAGTCTTAACTAGTCCTTTTGGAACAAGTAAAACTCTGAAAAGAAAACAAGTACAATGCAAGGAGGAAAGCATACCAGATCTTTCATGAAAAAGCATCCTCATGAGATGTTGCAGGAAGGATTACCTAAATAGTCACGAAGAGGTCAGAAAAGGTTAGTGCTTCATGAGCCATCTAATGCTGCTTGGGTGCAGAAAAGCAACAATATGGGTAAGATATCTGAAAGACCAATTTATGCTAAGTGAAATTCTTCTTCACGAGAATCTAAACATGATGTTTTGGGTTTCCATTCCGGCTTATTTGGAAATATAGAAGATGTTAATGTTTTAAATCAAGGTATATCTCATACTAGTTGTAGACACCCAAAAATGGTCAACGCTTGCGAAGTCATACTTTAACATTTGCGCATTGCCTCAGTTTAGGTTTTTGCGTCGCATTAACATTTCTCCTATGTCACGCACTTGGTCTTTATCATTTGTGAACATTGAGTCATTCTTCTATCATCTCGTCCTCGAATTTGGTCTTGTCGACAACATTATCCAGTCATGATTTTGATCGATTTTATCTTGTCGCGTCAATGTGCGTGCTCTTTTGTCATTATTTTGGACATCGTCAATCCTAATTAGGGTTTTGTCCTCTTTTCAATCTTGTCATCATGTGATCGATTTGTCATCGATCGATGTCATTGTTCGATCTTGTCATTTATCGATCAATTTGTCATCGATCGTGGTCATTTTCAATCTTGTCGTCTTGCAATCTATTTTGTCATCGAGTCTTGTCCTCTTGTCGATTTTGTCATTTTGTGATCATATCGTTATCAATCATTGTCTGTCTCAATTATGTCAATTTGGATCAATTTGTCATTGTTCCTCATCAATTGGCGCATTTATCAAATCAAATCATTTATCGCATTGGTCATTTATCAATCCAAAATCAAATCAAATCGAGTCAATTATCTTTTAAGACCTAATTCATCTTCCAGGGTTTTTTGATTTAATCATTTAACCTTGTGTGTCATTTCTTCCTCTAGGATTAAATAATTTATTTATTTATCCTAGGTATTCGTGTCGCAATTAAATGTTTCATTTGATTGGCTAATTAATTAGTCCTCTTTTTGTGAATTAATTAATAAATGAAAATTTATTAATTGATTTACCTAATTTCTCCTAACTCCTAATTTTCTAATTTTTCATTCCCTCTTTGTGAATTAATTGATAAATGAGAAATTATTAATTAATTCACTAAGTTCCTATTTTCCTCATTTCTAATTTCCTATAATTTCATTATTTCCTAATTCCTAATTTCCACCTATTTTCTAATTTTCTAATTCAAATTCCACCTAATTAACTTGTCTCTAGTTCTCCCTATTTTTGTGCTTCATGCGTCATACTCTTGACATAGAAATTTGTCATAGAACTTGTCTTGACATAGAAATTTGTCATAGAATTTCTCTTGACATAGCAATTTGTCATAGAATTTGTCTTGACATAGCAATTTGTCATAGAATCTATCATAAAATTGTCATAAGCCTCTTTGCATAGCAACATGTCATAACTTTGCTATTCTTGATTTGAATTTCTATTCGAATCATTATCATGCTAATTTGTCCATTTCTCCAATTTCTCTATAAATTGGATGATCTTCATCAATCAAAGCTAATCCCTATCAGAATATCGAATTTATGCTTCTAGTACTCTTGAGCTTTTCATCAAAGTCAATCTTGCTTTCAATTGTATGTGCACTTGTAGGTGAGATCCACAAATCCATTTGAAGAGGAAAGAAGAACAATGGAGCCGCATGGAAGAAGCATCCAAATCGTCATCTGGTTTGCATGATATTTGTTTTTGAATGCTTTGTTTTTATGTCTCTATTGAATGTGTGCTTAGGATTAGATCACTGCAATGTGTGTGTTTATGATTAGACAATGATTAATATTAACTTGTGTGTGATGATTCCTAATTCCGATGCTACACTAGTTTTTTTGGAAGAGATAGAAGTAGTTCAAATATAGTCAGAAATTTTGTACCTAGGACAATTGATGGAAACATCAATTTAACTGATATTGACCAAGTTAATATATCAGACTCTGAAGAAATCTTCCCTAGTGAAGATAAGATATCCCAAGAGATAGAGGACCTGAATAGAAAATTCCATCATCTAAACTCCTTGAGAACCCAAAAGGAAGCAAATAAAGAGAGAGAAGTTAAGGCAAAATTGATGGAGAGAGACAAGCTTCTAAGACAGATAGTTGATCTTGAGATCCTTGCCCAAGAAAAGGTAAAGAGTGATGATGAAGGTCCTGTGATTAGAGAAATTTTAGTTCCCAAAGCCAAACTAGCATATAAATCAGTGATCCAACCAAAATAGGAGGTTTTTAGTGACCCACAGCCTTTTAGAAAAGATGTAGGCAAAGGAAAGCAGAAATGCATGGAAGGTGGGTCAGGATCCAAGACTACGGTGGAAATCTCTCATAGATTATCAGCACATGAAAGGGAGATGGAAAGGCTGAGGAAAGAGAAAGAAGATTTACAAATGGAGTTGGAGAAAGCTGAGTTGGAGGCAGCTAACCAAGAAGTTAAAAGAAAAATTGGTTATTTAAAAACTCCACCCATCATATTTCCATCAGAAGATCTAAATAAACCTATGCCATAGCAAGTTTCCCTCCCTCCTGTTAAAATTCAGCCAACTTTGCCTATTAATATAGCAACAGTTAGTCAAGCCCCTATCATTAACCAAAATAGCTAGATCTCTCAAACTCAAATCCTCAATGTAAGAATGAACATGTGAAATAACAATGTCATTAACCCATTCCAGAGAAGACCTATCAATTTAGAACAATACAGGCAACTATTTTTTGATGGAATCCCTAGGTATCCTAACCATTTTCCAACCAAGTTAAGAGATAGACTTCATAAGTTTGCTTGGAACAACGCAATCAATGTAGAAAAGCATTTGAAGTCCTTTGGTGATTTGATTAATGATTATGAGATCATAAATGAAGATGTCATAATGAAACTATTTGTTCAGTCCCTAATAGAAGATGCAAGAGACTAGTATAGGGGTCTTCTTGTTAATAGCATTGGGTCTTGGGAGGATTTTAAAAATTGCTTTCAATAATAGTATGGTGATAAAAAAAATGTGAGCCTCATGCTTAATCAGTTCAATAACATTAGAAAATCTAATAATGAAATAGTTACATATTTTAATGATAGGTTTCAGAAAGCGATGCATAGATTATTTTAGGTAATGAGACTAGATGATAACATTTGCCTGAATACTTACTACAATGCCTTTGATTCCAAAATGGCGTATATTTTGAGGTATAAAAATCCACATAGCCTAAGAGATGCATTCAAAATTGCTATCAATGTAGAGAGAAACAGAAAGGCATCTGGAAAATTAGGAAGAAGAACTGATGGTAGGCTATGGCAAGAAACCAAACAGCAACCAAACAAAGTTGCTAAGGAAGAAGATAAAATAGAAAAGTTGGTGACCGCCATGAAGGATCTCACTACCAAAGTGAACAAAAGTGACAAACCTCATTATAATTGGTAAGATTGACCCCCTAGATAGCATGATATGCCTTACAACACCAATTGGAAGGATGGTAAGCCTCAGAATGAGAAGCCTAAGAATGTTTAGGGCCAAGATAACCCTGATCCCTTAAAAGGAAAATATGTTCATAACATAGAATATACTCCTTGGTGTATAGCTTGTGATGGACCACATTCTCCTCATTAATGTGCAATAGCTCAAGCCCTTGAAGAATCCATGAGACAAGAGGATGAGCCTGATATAAACATGTTTGAGACTATTATAGAAAGTGATGAGGAGTCCCTGCGGAGTGAATTTAGTGACTGTGACGTGCTAAATAGTAAAAGGTCCTACCAAGGGCAACTAACACTTGATTGGCATCCTACTCTAAATGTTGTAACCATTGAGGATGAGGAAGTTCATCTTAGAAGGCCTAGTGAAGAAGAAGTATAAAATCTCACTAAGGCTGCTATAGCTAAAGCCAAGCACAATTATAATCTGAGGAGTACCAAAAGGGATGGCGATCAAGGTGAACCTAGTTCTTTGTTTATAAAAGAAGTATCCCAGAAGAAAGCAGCAAGTAGTACTACTTTGCCTCAAGTTGGTCAAGAAAAGAAATATCAAGTTAAAGACGTACCTAAGGATACAGATAATAAAGCTACTAATGATATATAAGGAGCTGCCTCAACAAAGAAGGCAAGTCAGCCTAAGGCAGAAAGGATTAGAGCTAATACTGAGTTGAGCAGTAATTCTACATTTGATATGGCTCAGGCTCTTACCCAAATGAAAGTTACTATCCCACTGATAGAATTATTGAAAATAAAAGAACATAGAGAAGTTGTTTTGTCTCTATTTTCTAACATATATGACAGTAACACAATTTTACCTATCGGTTCAATTAAAGATGAAAAGGATCAGAAGCTCCAAACCCTAGAAGTGTACATTGGAACAACTATTACTCAAGAACCCTCACAAGTAGATCCTTTTTATGTTACTTTGTTAGTGAATAACCAGTTGATAAAGAATTGCATGATAGATTCTAGTGCAGCTGCAAATATAATGCCTTATGGTGTTATGAAGGAACTAGGATTATCAGTGAATACAGTGTATGGGAAATGCTATGCCATGGATAATAGAGAAGTGCATGTGATAGGTACAATGAAAGATGTTGAAATTAAAACATTAGCCTTCCCCGAGGCAACATATAAAATGGATGTCATTGTCACCGACATAAAACCCCATTATGGCATGTTGTTATCTAGGCAGTGGGCCGCAGCAGTGGGTGGAAATGTTCAGTTGGATTTATCATATGCTACTATCCCCATTAATGGAAATCAAGTAAAGTTGTACAGAGAGCCATGTGCCCCTAGGGTAATTGAAAAAGTAGACCCTAGTATGCTAAATTGTATGATTGAAGTGGATCTCGATAACTTTAGATTACAACCAATTTTGCCTCCATTGAAAAAAACTGACAGTATTGTGACTAAATTGAAGTCTCAGCAGCATGCTTTGTGGCACATGTACTTTGATGGAGCTTGTTCTAAAGAAGGATCTGGGGCAGGAGTTCTCTTTGTGTCCCCTTTAGGTATTACTTTCAAATATTCATTTTGTTAGCTTTTCAATGTACCAATAATACTGCAAAATATGAAGCCTTGTTATTAGGGCTTGAAGTGGCAAAAAGGCATGGAATACAAATGTTAAGAGTGTTGGGAGATTTAGAGCTAGTTGTCTCTCAAGTTAGGGCTAAATATGCATCTAAAAATGAGAGATTGAAACAATATAAGCATGCAGTGTGGGATGTAATTGAATATTTTAGTGCATTCTCTATCAATTGGATAGAAAGGTCCAAGAATATCATGGCTGATTTTTTAGAAAATGTTGCATTGAAGAATGATGATGTAACACTAACATGTGTATCCACAATAGAGATAAAATCTAGACCCGCTATCCCTGACAATGTTTATAACTGGCAAGTGTTTAAGGATGATGAAGATATCCTTAGGTTTATACAATGCATAGATGAGTATGACAGACAGAAAATCGATTGCAATGCATTGGTAGAAGTGGTTGATAATAGAGAAACAGTATTTGGAAATGACTTGGTCCAACTAGAAACAAATGAGATACCTAAGGGGTTAGTAGAACTTGAAGGTATGTTTAGCTACAATGATAGTCATCTACACCAACAATCAACCACTAAGTTAGAAGAACTAGAGGAGGTAAACTTAGGGACTGGATCATCCCCTAAGTTGGTTTATATTGGAAAAAATTTGCCTCCTCATGTCAGGACTAATCTCATTAACTTATTAAAGATGTACAAGCATGTTTTTCCTTGGTCTTATGAAGACCTAAAGGTGTATAGACAAGATTTGTTTCAGCATAGAGTTCCTTTGCTTCCAAATGCTAAGTCTTTCAAACAAAAGTAGAGACCTATTAATCCCCTATTGGAAACTAAGATGCAGCAAGAATTGATCAAGATGAGAGAAGGGGGGATCATTAAGCCTATAAGGCATTCTTCATGGGTCTCCAATTTGGTCTCGGTTAGAAAGAAAAATGGAGACATAAGGCTCTATATCAACTTCAGAAACTTGAATATTGCTTCCCTGAAAGATAATTATTCATCTCCAAATATGGAAGCTATGTTGCAAAGGGTGACTAGTTGTGATTTATTGTCTATGATGGATGGGTTCTCAGCATAGAACCAGGTACTAGTGAAAGAATCAAAACAATTCAAAACTGCTTTAACCACCCCTTGGGGAACTTATGTTTATGTCAGAATGCCTTTTGGTTTAAAAAATGCAGGAGCTACTTTCCAAAGGGCAATGGATGTAGAATTCAAATAATTCATAAATATAATCATGGCAGTATACCAAGATGACTTGACATGTTTCTCCAAGAGAGCAGATGACCACTGTGGGCATTTAGAAAAGGTTTTCAATAAGGCTTTGGAATTCAAAATATCTTTGAATCCTAAGAAGTGTCATTTTGTTGTTATTGAAGGGAAGCTGCTAGGGCATATTGTCTCTAAAGAAGGAATAAGGATAGATCCTGAAAGAATTGAGGCAATAAACAATGTGCCTGAACCAAAGAATGTCAAAGGTATTCAATCTTTCTTGGGCAAAGTTAATTTTGTTAGAAGATTTATTGCAAATTTTGCAGAAATTGTCAAGCCCATTGTTAGACTGCTCAAGAAAGATACCAAGTTCTGTTGGGATCAAGAAGCTTCAAAAGCTTTTAAAGAGATCAAAAAGGCTATTCGGGAGGCACTAGTTTTGAAATCCCCTGATTATAGTAAGCCTTTCTCTTTGTTTTCTTTTGCTTCATATCACACAGTGGCCGTAGTGCTTTTGCAAAAAGATAATGAAGGGTATGAGCATCCCATGGCTTTCTATAGCAAATCTTTATAGGCTGCAAAGTTAAAGTATGAAATCATGGAAAAGCAAGCATACGCTTTGGTCAAGGCCATCAAAGCTTTTAGGCCATATCTGGTAAATGCACAAATAGTTGCTTATGTCCCACATGCTATAGTCAAAGACATTTTATCCCAATTTGAAGTCACGGGTAAAAGGTGCAAATGGATAAACAAAATTCAAGAGTTAGATTTAGAGATAAAGATTACTAAATTAGTAAGAGGTTTAGGCCTTGCAAAGCTCATGACTGAATCAAATCTTCTTAATATCGAGGTAAATAATATTGAAGTTGATAATACCATGGTCACCAGTATTGAAAGGCAACCCTAGTATTCAGAGATAGTCCATTTCTTAAGAGATGCAACATTTTCAGAATGAATGATGCATAATCAAAGAAGAACTTTGAAACTCAAGTCACAAAAATATGTTCTCATTCAAGGTGACCTATTTTGGAGAAATAGAGATGGGGAACTGCTAATGTGTTTGGATGAATCACAGGCTATGAAAGTACTGACTGAAATGCATGATGAAGTATGTGGAGGTCATTACTCTGCTAAGACAACTGCTGGCAAGATAGTCTGGGCTAGGTATTATTGGCCTACTTTATTTAAAGAAGCCCATGAACATGTCAGGAAATGTGACCCATGTCAAAAAATTTCATCCAAATTGAAGTATGAAGGAGCTTTACCCCTAAATCCAATCATAGTGGAAGCCCCTTTTGTCCAATGGGGCATTGATTTTATTGGATAAATTGTTGAGAGATCAGGAAGAGGTCATGGGTGGATCATAGTGGCAACTGATTATTTTACCAAGTGGATTGAAGCTATTCCCACCAGAAGAGCTACAAGTAAAGTTGTCATTGACTTCCTAAGGATAATGTTAAAACTAGATTTGGAGTTCTTGCAAAATTGGTAATGGATAATGCCATGAGCTTCAGGTCAGAAGAGTTTGTTGAATTTTGCAATAGTCATGGAATAATCATGTCTTACTCTTCACCATATCATCCTCAGGGAAATGGACAAGCTGAATCTAGTAAAAAAAGCCTCTTGAACATTATCAAGAAAATCCTGGAAGAAAACAAGAGGTCTTGGGATCAAAAGTTGAAATTGGCTTTGTGGGCTGATAGAGTTACTATCAAAAAGGCTATTGGTGTTTCACCTTTTGAATTGGTTTACGGAACACAAGCTAGAGTACCAGTAAATAATCTTCTTCCAGTATATAAGTTCCTGCAAGCTGAAGACATGGAGTTGTCTGAACCTATGGAGAACCGAATGATTCAAATAGTGGAAGTGGAAGAAATCAGAACTCTAGCTCACAAAAGAAATTTAAAGATCCAATTGCAATCCAAGTACCTATTTGACAAGAGAACCTCACTAAGAAATTTCCATGTTGGAGATGTTGTTCTTCAATGGAATGCAAAAGGATAGGATAAAGGAAAGCATAAAAAATTTGAGTCGTTGTGGATTGCCCCTTTTGTGGTCTGTGATCTAAATGGAAAGGACTCATACTTTTTGAAGAGTATGAATGATGAAGTGCAGAAATTTATAGTGCATCGACAATTCCTAAAACATTATTTCTCTTGAAATCCATGCATAGTAGGTCCTCTATTTGTATATATTAGGTTTTCTTTAGTTGTTGGTTTTGGGCTTGTGTTTTGGTCTGTATTTCCAGAATTTTCTAAGTTCTTGTGTTGATCTTGCGATCAACCATCCCCAGCCAGAGCCATTGTTATCACTATTTAAAAATGGGTATGATTGTCCCTTAATTGGGTAGGGTTTTTGAAAATTTTGTGTCTAGTGTGTCCATGTTCCTTCAAATTGTTTTAAGTCCTAAGGGGTTAGGGTTTAGGTTTTAAGTCGCTTCAATATCTGAGAAAAACCCTTTTGGTTTCTAATTTGGCGTTACTTTATTCACTTAAGTGATGGGTCCATTTATCATAAAAAGTGTTCCCCCCTTTGTCATTTACCTAGGTGGTCCCTTTAAATGTTTTAATTTTTATTTGCTTTTAATCTGCCTTTTCTAATGTCTGTTGGGCCTTGTAAGCATCATGCAACTTTCTATTGATCTGATGGCCTGCATTGATTCACGATCAAAAGTTGCTCACAACTTAGCTTTTGTGAAGTAGCGAAAGGTGAAAGTGGACCCAGCATATAGGTTTAGACTAAAGCTAAACACCGATCAAGTTCCATCTAATCAGATGGACAGCATGGTTTCATGAGATCAAGTTCAACGTGTTTTAACCTTCACAAAATGGCGAAAGGGTTTGGCGAGACCTAGCAATGAAGACTTCTCTTTTGGCTAAAAGGTGATCAGGTCAGGCAGAGATCGACAGCTCACGTTGTTTCGTGGTCGAGAGATGCTTGTGATTTATTCTTCACAAAATAGCGAAAGGTTGATGGGCCTAGGTGAGAAGGTTTATAAGAGGTGTAACAGATGTGCAGGTCTGTGAGATCTAATGGCCCACACAGTTTTGCAAGATGAAGGTACTCAAAATTTAGCTTTCGCAAAGTGGTGAAATGACATGGCATTCCAAGTGAGTAGTCCAGCTGGCTTAAATGGCAAGTAAAAAAGTGACACGTGGCCAAAAATCAAAGTGATCAATGAACTAAATTTGAGGACTAAGGGGTGGGCCCAAGGAGGTGAGTCATACCGCGAATAAAGAAGTGACCTATCAGTCACAGGTGGCAATGAAAGAAGTGGATCCTGCTGAATTCTTTCGGCGAGTAAGAAGTTGACACGTCAGTTTAAGAGGGATCAAATGCCAAGTGGATAAAGTTGAGTCAGAGGACCCATGTCTGCCAGTTTTAAACAAGTTGTTAAGTGACGGGCATCTCAAGAAAGATCTGACGACGTGCGTTATTTCCCAACACAAAGATGCAAGCTTGTTACCATTCATGAAGTAGCGATAATGGGTAACAGTAACCAATTTGAGTGTGATTAGTGATATAAACCACCAGGTTAAGATGATGTAAAGATCGATCATGTCTCAGTTGATCAGATGGCTAGCATAGTTTTGCGAGGGCAAAATGCAAGATGGTTACCTATTACAAAATAGTGAAAGGATTTTCAACCCATTGCCAAACAAGGAAGAGACAAAAAGGTAAAAGCGATGAAAGTTCTACATGATCCAATGATTGGTGTGACTTCACCAGATCAGCATGCGAGGGTTTTATACTGTACGAAGTAGTGAAAGAGCAAAAAAGAAGAATACTCAGTGACTCGTTGGAGCCAAATTTTCAAATTCTTTGATGAATTCAATTCTAAAGGGACGGCCAAAGCATGCGGAGTTAATGTCAGAGTTAAGAACCCTGATTGTTGTATATACCCTTGCCATTAGCTGAATGAATGTATCATTTCATAGAAGTTAAGGTAGAGAGAGCTATTGCAAAGCAGAATTCTACGAGCTGAAATCAGGTTTTCTAATGTTTGTTCTTATTTACCCTTTTCTTAAAGATTGTTTAATTGTGGTCTTGTGTTGTTAGAACATTGCTTTGATTGATAATCAGCTCAATCGCATACCCTTAAAATGGCACCAAGAAGAGAATTAATAGGGAAAGTGAATTACCAGGACCAAAATATTTGTGATGACTTCCTTGAGTAGTTAACCATGTCAACCAATGTTGGGGCTAGGGCTAAGAAGTTAGTGCCAAATAACCCTCACTTGAAAATTGGGGATGGTTTATATGACAAGGGGAATTGGTTGAGGGACCCTAAAATAGGGATTTCAGGGGATTTCAGGTCTTAGTCTATTCAAAATTGGTTTTTTTCAAAGACATTCCTCTACCCCTTTGAATAGCATTTGGGAACTGGATGTAGGAAAACTTGTCGTCCCTAGTGTATTCATGGATATGGACTTGTTGGCCCTAATTGCATAGAGTTATGACCCTATTGCCAAGTGTATCAGAAGCATAAAGGGATCAACCCTAGTTGAAATCAAAGATGAGGAGTTTAGGAATATTTTTAATCTTAGTGAAGCTTCGAATTATTTGGAGCCTATTGATTTCAAAGCATTAGCTCAGGTCTACGATGCACAAATATATCATCTTAGGAGTGGCCCATTGAAAGAATTCTATGTTAAAATAGGAGGGTTAACAGTTGTAGGCCCTAGCACAATGGAACCATTTTCCCTAAATTTGTTCACCCTAAGAGCTAGGGGTATGTATTGGACACTGTGTCAGATCTTTGGAGAAGATGCTGAGAAGAATATGCCCACCCACTATATGTTGATGATTGCCCAAATTTTGAACCCTTCCTTGGACATAACATTTGACTTTGCTCCTTTCCTCATAGATTCTATCCATTCAGGCCTAGTAGGAATTAAGAATGGTAAGGTAGATAAGCCATTTGGATGGTATTCCTTGTTGATGCACATGTTTTTATTCAAAGGGGCTGATTATTTTGAAAAGGAGATGAACCTAGTTAAGGTTCAAAATAAAGAGGAGATGCCTATGCAATTATGGAGTACTGTTCTGTCTTGGGATAGGGGCGATGCAAGTTATTTGAAGTTTGATAGATGCTTTGCATCTAAGATTAGAGTGTTGTTATGTGTAGAAAACCCTATGATTCCCAAAGCTCTCTTGGAATTCCTTCAACCCAAAGAGTTTGTAGAGGATATCAAGATTGTTCATAACTGGGGAGATATATATTTGTATCTTATCTCTACTATTTTTAGAGTATATGGTTTCAAAGGGACCCCTTATCTGCTTTCACATTAGGTGTATGCACTTGAAGGTGAGATCCACAAACAAAGGCTATTTGGAGAAGAAAGAAGGACAATGGAGCAACATGAAGGAGCATTCAGATCTACATTTGGTTTGCATAGTCTTTAGCATTGAATGTTTTGATTTCATGTCTTTATTGAGTGTGTTTAGGATAGATCATTGCATTTGAGCTTTCGTGATTGAGCTAGATTAGTATTGATATTGCTTGTGATGATTTCCGAATTCCTAGCTACATTAATTGGTGAACCCGACGTGAACTTACCCCCTAATCATGTTTTTCAGTGCGTTTGAGATGATTTGTAGGTCAAAAACCCAAGAAATAGGGTAGTGCATTTTGTGCCTGTGTCATGCATTCTGCGCCTGTGTAAAGTCCAGAAACAGAGGTAAAAATGTAGTATTCTTACTTAAAAATTGTTTTGTTTTGCATTTTGTTTCTACTTTTTGGTTGTTGGTACTGATTCTCTGTGCAGCACCTTGGCATTATGCATGGCAAAGACAACAAATGAAACTACTAACACATTTTATGCAGGTTCAATAGTCAAAGAATAAGCATATCAAACTCCTGACTTGGGTTTTTGCAGGTTGCCTTGGATTACAACTAAACTTTGTGTTTGCAATTAATGTTATAGGCACCTAGTATGATTTCTAAATAGGTTGGAATGAATGTATGTTTTCTTTTATTATTGAGTTTGACATTGGAGTAGGAGAGTATGCTCTCATCCTTCTTAGGGTGATCAGAAATCCAGATCTTTGATACCATGCTCATGTTTTTGATTGTGTGTCACCTTTAGAGGGCCTGCCTTCCCGACCATTTGCTTTTGCAAGCAAGTGACAATCGTGAGAAGGGAATGACCCAAAGTGAGTACGGCTAGAATACCTTGGCATTCTAACTCACTATAAATAAATACCTGAAGAGCGAAAGCTTTGAAGGAAGGGTTACTTGGGAATTGTAGTTACTTGGGAAGTGATGACCCTTGAACTCTTTCTCATAACAACATCTAAGTAGGACCTCATAGTCTAAATTATGCTTGCACGACTACATTTGTTTGGTATCTTGGTGGGCTTAATGTCTCAATCATGCTTGTGTGACACCAAGGAGTAACACTTAATAGAAATCCTTAATAAACACCTTGTATTTAGAGGCCAAAAACCCTTCTAGTTGCTTGAGAAGGATAAGTTTGGATACTTGGAAGAGATACTAAGTTCGCCATGGGGAGATTTCCATGGGGACTGATGCTTGGCTGCCCTGAGAAGTGAGTGCCATGGAGGGGAGCCCATGGGGTCAAGCATCTATGTATTCTCCTTGAAACTCATAACGAGTCTACCTCTCAAGTACCTACTGCCCTTGCCATCCATAAGAAATGTGTGAATGAGCATGATTGTCTTGAGTCTAAGTTGAAATATCTTGTCTTCTTTGCTTGTCAAAAGTTGAATTGCATCTCATTTCAAAAACAAGACAAATTGATTCAAAACAAGGTTAAACACAAGAACATTTCGTCCAACAAAGTTCAAAACACCTTCAAACATGGTTATCAAACATTCTTCAAAATCTTGTCTCAACATTCATGTCACTTAGATTTAGGTTCACCCTAGGTTAGCATTTTGCAAGTTCATTGTCATGGTTAAGTTTCACCTAGGTCATACTCCTTTGCATATCAATAAGGGTCATCCAATTGCATGTGTCCTCTTGCATTAGAGTAATATCATTGTCATACATTCATATTTGCATACCCTAGGACTCTTCACTAAGCTTAGGTCCTTGTCACATCATGGTAAGGTCATTTGCATAGTAATTATCCCTTTGTATATAGTGTCAAAACTAGGTTTTGTCATACTTGAGTAATGCAAATCTTTGATAAACCCTAAGTTATTGTTAGGAAGTCTTGACCTTATCAAACTTTTGTCTTTTTGTCATCAATGTCATTTGGTCAAACCTAGCTTAGTATCCAAGCATATAGGTGAGACATTGTCATTTTGTCCTTTTGTCACTTGGTCCTTTTGTCCTTTGAGGTCTACACATCATGTCAATTTCCTAAAGGTCTCTTTTCTAGGTTTGCATTCCAAAAAGTTTGTCAAAATTTTGAAAAAAGAACAAAAACAGGTTGCATTCTTGCCATAGATTGCATTTCCATCTATTTACTTTGCATTTAGTTGCATATCATTCATCATCCTTTAAAAAAAAAATTCCAAAAAAAAAAATATTGCATTTGCATAGTGACATGTTTGTTGAAATGAGATCTCAACCTTCTTATGAAGTCATGCCATCACAATTAAGCAATCAATCATGTCAATCCAATCTCTACATGTCTCAGAACTTGGATCAAACTTTTCATGATGATGTAAATGTCCAAATACAAAAACTAGAGGAGAAACTAGCTCAAGAAAAGGAGATATTGGAACAAAGAGTGAAAAACATTGTGAAGAATAGATCACAAATGTCCAAAATGTTTCAAAACTTTCTAGGTCAAAATCCAAAGATTGAGCCAATTGATGTAAGATCTCTTCTTGAATGATCAGACATACCAGCTCTCCTCTCCCAAATAGAGATGATGAAACAATTTCAAGAAAAGAGACAACATCAATTTCAACATTATGTGCCTCCACAACAAGAACAAGAAGGTGTTTACTATCAATCAGATTTTCAACCATCACAACCAATGGTTCAACCAATTGTTCAACATATTCAACCAACACAACCAATGGTCCAATTTCAACAATATGTCCAACCAACTATACAATGTCAACAAATAGTTCAACCAATGGTCGAATATCAACAAGTTCAATCAACATATCAATGTCAACAACCACAACCAAACATTCAAAAACAAAGGTTGCAGCACACACCAATGCAAGTTTCAAACATGTCAGAACAATTGAACCAAGTTCAAAATCAAAACATGACATCAAACCAGAACCAACTCCTTTCCAAACAAGTTCAAATTCTAGATACAACCATGTCAAAACCTCAAAAGAAAGGTGGCTTTATTGCAATGATCTTAAGGAAACTACCAAGTGAATTCTTTGAGGAAGAACAAGATAATACACTTATGTCTAGCAATGCCTCATCCCCTTGCAAGCAAATTGACTCTCCAGTGGCATCTATCCCTACACCTTTAGAAGTTCCGCAAGAACCTTCCATATTGTCCTCATCAAACAATACACCCAAGGATGAAATTACCCAAGGGCTATCCATAATTGATTGTTGAGATAATCCAATTCATGATACACATCCTTGTCATGTTTTAGAAATACAAGACCCAATGCCACCATGCACTTTATTGCCATTACCTATTTTAGAGAACCTCATTCAAAGTCCCTCTTCCTCATGTTCAAGCATTGATTCCTTGCCAGAATCCATCACAAATGTTCAAAGTGCATTTCCTTCATGCCAAAACATTGATTCCTTGTCAGAATCCCCCATGCATATCCAAAGTCCAACCCCATGTCAAGAGGATAATTTAGAGCATGAAGAAATGTGTCTTGAAATAGATGAAGACCAAGATCCTGAAAACTTATCATCCCATCTAATTGTTGACTAGGACCCCATGTTCCCAGACACTCACGATGATTCCCCTATTCTTGTCCATCCTATCCAAAGTCCTATTGACACTCCATTCCCCAGGCAAGATCAAGATATCCCAGTTCATCCAATCCCAAATGATCCCCTTCCATTTCATGAACACAATGTCCTTTCAAATCCCATTGGCATTCCACTTCCTAAGAAAAATCAAGATATCCCTTCCATCCTTTATGATGATCCCATTGAAATTCAAGAGAAAAGCACCTTTAAAGAGGATTTCAATGATCTTCCTCCTTGTCAAGATCAAATTATTCCTTTAAATCCTCCACAAGATCCTTCTATTCCTCCATCTCCTTGTCCTAATCTCATTTCTTTTGATGATCCCATTATTTCTCCCATTCCATCTCTTGAAGAGCCTGTCATTGAACCATGTCCACTACACAATCCTAGTTCCCCTTATGCTCCTAATCCCCCTCATGATTCTAATGTGTCAGTGCAAGATGTTCATGAACCCTTGACGTGCATAATGGGTTCTTCCACTTTGGTGCAATCCGATCCACTTCAAGATCTCATTATTTCTCTCATATCATATCCACCTCATAATGGACTCCCGTCTTCTTCCCAAACAAAAGAGTATCCTACAAGTCAAGATATTCATAAAGGCAAAGGAGTAGATCTTCATAAGAAAGAACCCCTCCATATCAAAGAAGATCTTAAGGGTCATGTCTACACAACTCACTCTCAAGACATTGGTATCTCTCCATCAAAATCAAAACATACACCTTCCCCATCATACTTTCCCTCCATCTTAGGTCCTCATATCCCTTCCTCCTCTATGCAAGGTCAGCAAAGGCACACATCCTTGAGTAAATTTCATCCTTCCAAAAGAAGTACATTTCATTCCTATCCATCCATCCATTCCTTTCCTCCTCCAAGCAATTTGGATGCCAAGTATAAAAGTCATAAGTCTAGAAATCCACATGTATTCAAGGATCAACATGTCCAATATAATCGACATGTCAAAGCAAAGAAAAATATGATCCAAGAAGAAAAGGAAAAATCCAAAAGGTCACAAAGGCCCATTGCTCAAAAACAAAATTCAAAATCTATATGGGTTCCTAAATCCCTTGTGCAAGCAATGCACTCCAAGGAACCACAAAAGCATGAAAAATACAAAACAATGTGGGTTCCTAAGCAGCTTCTTGAAGCACAAAAAGAAAAATCCAAATTGGCATCTAAAATTTCTATTCCTCCATCCAAACCTTCCAAGTCTATTCCTCCACCAGCGTCTTCATCCATTTTGGGCCCTTATGTCCCAAAATCCATAGCCTTTCCTCCATCACAATCTCAATATCCAAAATACATCTTTCCTCCATCAGTCCATCACCCCTCAAGGTGTGTGCCAATGTCGATCTTGCCTTCATTTCCATCCGCTCAAGCTCAATTCTTCCAATACCCTATCTATTATCCAATGCATATTTTTTATCCTTCGATCCCTTTGATCCCAACCTTTGTATAAATCCTCGCCTTAGTTTCATCTTATTTTCCATGTCCTTATCCTACCAACATCTTTGAGCATGCTTTTAAAGGTCATGGTCCATTTTTTTCAAGGCTACTATGCAAACAAAAAGATGTTTGAGTCCTTCTTTCATCTCCTATCATTTGACCATCTTCTATTGAAAAATTCAAAATACAAAAAAAAAAGACAAAAGCAAAAAAAAATAAAGAAAAATAATTCGTCCACTAGTGAAATCTTGGCAAACAAGTGCCTTGGGCAAGTACCATGATGAAAACCTGGCAAATAGGCATCATGCGTAATCTATGAACTTCTTGCACACCACACTTGGGGGTAGGTTTTGTCCTTCATATCCTATTGCCATTCATATCCTATTGTCCCTCATGTCCAGTTTCCCTTTCCATCTTTGATCTTGACAAGGCTGAGGATCTTCATGAGCATCATGTATCTTGTTTGCAAATTTTAGTCTATCATAGCTTTTGGTCTTTACCATTTGCTTATTATAACCTTTCATCCATATTCTTTGGAGTATTGCAACTTTCTGCCACTATCTCTTAGCCAATCCCGACCTTCAGTCCATGTCCCTTATCCATTCTTGGTCTTGCTTATCCTATCCATATCTTATCACTATCCATACACTCTTTTTCATTCCTTGATCTTGGTCTAACATAAGGACGCAAAATTTAAACATGGTTTCAAACACCTCTTGACATGTCCCTCATGCCATGTTCCTGCTTTACATTGTCATATCCAATCTCTTGTCCCATCACGCCATAGCCCTTGAAAATTGCATCCATATTGTCTTCATGATAAAAGGCCTTTGTCTTCCCTCTATCCACCATCATTTCAGCAAGCCTATTTATTCACCTGTCATATTCCTTGCCTTGCTAGACATTGGGGGCAAAATCAAAAAAAAAAAAAAATTGAAAAATGTCTTGAAATAAATCAAAAAATTTGAAAAATGTCCTGAAATAAAATCCAAAAAAATTGAAAAATGTCCTGAAATAAATCCAAAAAAATTGAAAAATGTCCTGAAAAAAAAAAAAATCCAAAAAAAAAAAAAATTGAAAAATGTCTTGAAAAAAAAAAGTCAAATAAAGTCCTGAAAAAATGAACACAAAAAAATTGTAAAAACTCAAAAATCAAAACAAAAACAAAAACAAGCATTTTGCAATAAATGATCCCTTTGTGCATAGATAGATCGTTGAGTGTCCCTCCAACGACACACAATCATACATTGTGCTTTAATGAAATCATGCATTAACAGAATAACTTTTTCAATCAAAAACCAAACATTCAAACTGATCCCAATTGTCATATCAATCAATCAGCATCAAAATCATTTGTCCTTGTTACTACTATCATGCGTCTTATACAAGGTGTGGTATACTCGAAACCAGATTGTGTGTTGTCTTAGACGGGGTACCACATGTCTTGAAACCAGACAACATGATCGTCTTATCAGCACTTTCAACTTTTTGACAATGAAGATCAAGATGTTTGTTTTACTTGTTGGAATTCGTGTGTCTTATCATTTATTGATTTATCTCCAATCATGTTCCTATGTTACTCGATGATGTCACTAAGTGATTTAGAGTGACCAGGATGGCTCATGGTCCCTTTATTTCTTTTTTGTTGTGATTGTTGTTTGTATGTGATGTGTCTGTCTATTTGCAAAAAGGGTTGCATTTTAGCTCTGGCCTTCAATGCCATGATTCTACACATCCGTTTTGCTACATAAAAATAAAGGTTCTCACCAACAAAGTGCATTACTAAAAGCAAGTTTTTCTTCATCCCTAACTGTCCTCTGTCTCATTTTCTTTTTACTAACACTTCTTCTGTCAGTTCGGATAGTTAGTCCAGTCTAGTGCTCCGATCTCCACATACATATGTTGCGTCCTGCATTCATTGGTTAGTACATTTGCATTACATCCAGCATCATATCAAGCATTTTATCCATTTCATATTATAAATGCATCAAAAATACATAAAAATATATCCATACATGTTGATAAACGGTGCATAAGCCATCCATACATGAAAAACAACTATAAGTCATAACACATTGCATCCCATCATATCGATGCATATCATATCATATATCACAATAATATCGGAGTACAAAATCGGACTGTCTGTCCTAAGTATGGCCCGTAGGCTGACTACATAATATCAAACTACATAATGTCATCTGTCTGTCCTAAGGAGTACGTGCCTCTGTCACTAGGTGCTCCCTTTATCCTCCTCATCCCTGCCATGTCTCATGGATGATGTCCCTCCTACCCCTAGTCCTGGCTATGGTGGTCTCATAGGTCCACTCACCCCCATGCTGCTTAATGACCTCTGAGAGTGTGCCCTGCTCTTTGTCCTCGATCATGCCCGATATGAAGCTACTCTTTGCTCTGGTGGAATGGCACTCTCATATAGTGTCCTCCAATGGCGTATCTCCTCTCTAGTCTCTACTAGCATCTGTGCCATCTCCCGTGCACTGGCATCCCTAATCGACCCAATGAACTCAGTGACTCTCTGTTCCTCTCGTTGTGCCTGAGCTATTGCTATATCTCAAGCCGCTGTGAGTCTGGCTATCTCCGCTCTGAATTGATCCTATTGTCTCTCCAATGTCACAATGTGATCCTGCTGACTCGCTATGGTAGCCCTACACATCTCCATCTCCTCTATGCTAGCTATCTCTAGCTCTATGGGAATATCCTGTAATGTCTTCTGATCAGCTAAGTCTGGCTCATCATCATCATCCTCCTCCTCATCTCTATCCTTGTCATCCCCCTCATCCTCATCCACACCCTCATCCTCCTCGTCATCCTCATCTCCCTCCTCTCCTGTGAGTGGGAAGTCCTCCTGTCTCCTCGGTACTAGAATATCAAGATCAGTCAATGGCACTGGTCGTCATCATGCAAACCATTGCTCTGCCAATGCGGTAAGCAATCCTGTGTTTTCCCTAATCTTGGGCATGAATGTGATATAATATATCCCAAGTCCTGCTAAGATATCTTTGTCTGTGCTCCTAAGTCTATGTCATAGCATGAAGCAGTCTGGTCGATTCTCTTGCGTGATCAATGGATACTGTCGACTCTGCATCACAATTGGGGCATATTTTGTCAATATTAGGGCTTGCTCCTATAGGCTGCATTTCTTTTTTCCATGGCCAATTCAAGGTGTTCTTTATCTATTTTGACCTATCCTACCCTTATCCCCCCTTTTTGGATCATTTGCATGCCATTTCGGACCAAAATTGAGTTGCCCATGCACAACTGCACCTGTGTCATGCATCTTGCACCTGTGTCATGCAACCTACGCCTATGTACCCTACACAAGCACAAAAGACCCTACACAAGTGCAGAATTTGCCCTACACAAGCGCAGAAGTTAGTTTTGGTATCCCCTATGGGCCCCGCAATGTCCCGCCAGTGATCAAAATTCATCAAATTGAAAATATGGGTTTTTGAGATACATACTGCTGCTCCTGCATCATTCGATCATCTGTAAGTGCATACACATTCTCTGAGGTGATCTACCATTGGAATGTTCACCATCTCTCTG
This sequence comes from Cryptomeria japonica, assembly GCF_030272615.1. NCBI lineage: Eukaryota > Viridiplantae > Streptophyta > Pinopsida > Cupressales > Cupressaceae > Cryptomeria > Cryptomeria japonica. The sequence goes on from NC_081414.1 coordinate 180,869,005, forward strand.
CAAGTGTCCTTTTCCAGAGCAACAAATTCTCCTCTTTGGCTAGTGCAAATGAGCTCTTTTCATCCTCTTTGTCTCATTTATAGATCTCTGTCAGTGCATAGATGGACGTGCACCCTCTCCATCTTATGCTGGTCATGGTCTTTTGCACCATCATTTGCTTGTCCTTCATGCATCCGATCTCCGATTGTTAGTCCGTTCGATCCTATCATTTTTATCGATCAATTGGCCTCTTTTCTATATGTTTCCGGCCAATTCCTTGAGGGGGCATGCATATGTCATTATTAGTTGTCTGGGTCATCTTCATTATTGTTCTTTGAAACAATGCTTAAACTCACATTGTCTCAAAGAGGGGCAAAATGTAGACACCTAAAAATGGTCAATGCTTGTGGAGTCATACTTTAACATTGGCGCATTGCCTCATTTTAGGTTTTTGCGTCGCATTAACATTTCTCCTATGATATGCACTTGGTTTTTATCATTTGTGAGCATCGGGTCATTCTTCTGCATTCTTCATATGTCTTGTCTTCAAATTTTGTCTTGTCGACAACAATCTTTAGTCATGATTTTGGTCAATCTTATCCTGTTGCATCAATGTGCATGCTCATTTGTCATCATTTTGGACATCGTCAATCCTAATTAGGGTTTTGTCCTCTTTTCAATCTTGTCATCTTGCAATCAATTCATCATCGATCCTTGTCCTTCGATCAAATTGTCATCAATCTTGTCATCTTGTGATCGATTTGTCATCAATCGTGGTCATTTCCAATCTTGTCATTTTGCGATTGATTTGTCATCGATCGTGGTCATTTCCAATCTTGTCATTTTGTGATCAATTTGTCATCAATCATTCTCATTTTCAATCTTGTCATTTTGAGATTGATTTGTCATCGATCGTGGTCATTTTCAATCATGTCAATTTGGATCAAGTTGTCATTGTTCCTTCTCAATCGGCGCATTTATCAATCAAATTATTTATCAGCATTGGTCCTTTGTCAGTCAGAATCATGATCAAATCGAATCGATATCAATTATCTTTTGTCACAACCTAATTGTCATCCTCGCATTGCTAATTCATCTTCTAGGGTTTCATGATTTAATCATTTAACCTTGTTTGTCATTTCTCCCTCTAGGATTAATAAATTATTTATTTATCCTAAGTCTTCATGTCACAATTAAATGATTATTTAATTGGCTAACTAATTATGCCTCTTTTTGTGAATTAATTAATAAATGACAAATTATTAATTAATTTACCTAATTTCTTCTAATTCCTAATTTCCTAATTTTCATCAATTTCTAATTCCTAATTTCCTAATTTCTATTTCATCTAATTTCAATTCTCTCCTATTTTTCTCCTAATTTCATGGGAGTGACATTTCAATTTGTCATAATTTGTTATAATTGACAATCAATCAATTTTGACATAGAAATTTGTCATAATTTGTCATGAATTATCAATCAATCAAATTTTGCATAGAATATGCATAATTTGTCATAATTTGTCATAATTGACATTTTTGATTTGCAATTTCCATTTGAATCGAATCATGCTAATTTGATCTTTTTCTCCAATTTCTCTATAAATTGGATGAATTTCTTCAATCCCAACTAATGAGATAATTAGATAATCACATCGTCGAATTAATCACTTTTTCTAATCATTTTGTCAAATCAATCACGCTTTGAGTATTCTTGTGCCAATGTCAATCTTGCTTTCACATTAGGTGTATGCACTTGAAGGTGAGATCCATAAACAAAGGCTATTTGGAGAAGAAAGAAGGACAATGGAGCCGCATGAAGGAGCATTCATATCTACATTTGGTTTGCATAGTCTTTAGTATTGAATGTTTTGATTTCATGTCTTTATTGAGTGTGTTTAGGATAGATCATTGCATTTGAGCTTTCGTGATTGAGCTAGATTAGTATTGATATTGCTTGTGATGATTTATGAATTCCTAGCATACAAAAATAGTTATTGACCACTCATGGCCTACTGATGATGTTTTCCAAGAGTGGTCCAAAAAGTATGCAGTGGCTGATGTGGAGGTTCAAGAAGAAGATGCTCCAGAATAGTTGGAAGGTGCTCTGACATAGTTAGAGGATATTGCGGAAGAGCCACCAACTAAAGAAGTTGTCGAAATAGAAAAGGACATGTAACTACTTCTTGAAAGAAGTAATGATTATAACAAAAATGGCCTAGGGAAGTCCGAAGCTTGGTATGCATCCATGTTATTATAAATGGATACCAGGACTGTTGAACGGGGATCGCAAGAAATTGTAAAAAAGCTCTACAGAAATAGATCTGGATTTTCTAGTCCTATGGAGAACACTCAATTATTTTGTAATATTTTTTGAATTAATTTCAATATACAGACCATCAATGTGAGCCTAGAATTTGTGTTGTCTTCAAGTCTGCTTGCAAATATTTGCTATTTTCAATTTTAGTAATCTAGGGTTATTCATTTGAGTATGGATTGTAAGGCAATCTTAAAATAGAGGTGTTTCTGAGCTTTTCTCTTCAGGAGGGAAATTAAATATGCATGAAGCATTTCTATTAGTAAATTCCTTGTTGGAGACTTTGAATTTGATGAATGCAATCTAGTTTGATAAGGGTAAATTCTTATGTATGTCAGGTAAATGTGGGGTTTTATAGAAGCCGAGGTGATGGGATGTGTGGAGATATTTGATTGTGGGAGTATTGTTTAAACTTAGATGACTCTGTGCCCTGGATAAGGCACTGGTATCAATTGTAGTTATCTTTTTACATATCTTGTAGGTCAACACTGAATATGAGCATAGGCTTTATTCCTTTGTTTCAGTTAGTTTCAAGGCGATAAGATTCACTATTTTTCGGACTAGTTTACTATGGATCTATCTTTTAAAAGTGTGAATTCAGTTCATAGAAGGTATAACCGCCTGAACTTTGGATAAGTTCGAAGTGTAGAAGGTTTATCAAACCTTGTCATATGTTGCTCTGAAGTTTCCTTCTCCTTGATTTCTCTTTTGCAGACTGAGTTATTTTTTTTATTTTAAGGGATTAAAGGGGGAATCAGAATTTGAGAACAATAGAACCCCAAATGAATACCCACAAAAAGGGTGAAACAAATTTTTATTTAAAAGTATAAAGACAATAAATGCATTAAACCCAACATGCAGGATAACACAAGTGGAAGACTTACACCAGAATTCCTTAAGGGTTACCAATGAAGAATTAAAACCATAAGTTAAATTCCATAATTACAATTAATCCAATAAGTTATCATTAACTCAATGATCACAAGAACCATGTGCAATAATAGACACACCATTGAAAGATTGAAAGGATACAATATAATTCAACTTCAATAAGAATTTACACATATCATAAAGGAAACTGATAAAAACATCCCGAACATAGGGTTACATTGCTCTTCCAATACATAGCTTCTCAATATACATATAAAGTTACAACTTAACCAAATATAAGGTTACGAAAGATCATGGATACAATGACCACATAAGTCTCCAAATAATAATAATCTCCAAACATTAGATGAAGTATGAGCCACGAACCACAGAAACACCTGTGAAGCCAATCCTCGCTTGAAGGTATGGACAAGAACATCTAATGGAAAGTGGCACTACCACCCGACCATGTAATTCCCAAAATTGAATCACCCCACCATGCTAGGAGATAGTAGAGGACCCTCAAGCAAGCATAAACATGACATAGTCGACAAAACAATATGACTCCATGACAGCACAATATGACTCCATAATATCCAGGTGACTCAACCTCACAAATATACAAGTGACTAGACATTACAAACACACCAATGATTCGACATCAAAAAACACACAAGTGAATCGACAACACAAACACACAAGTGAACCTAAAGAGAGAGTGTCATTGCATAGCTTAAGATGGTTACCAAGGTCAGCCTCCATAGATCCCGGCACCCTTCCTAGGATTATCTATAGTGTCCACCCTTGACTTGACTTGTTTGACTAGAGTTGACCTTTAATTCATGTGTGATAGACACTATTGGGCATAGGCTATTTCAGATGATTTATAGGATGTTGATACTATCCTTAATGATCATGTGATTTATTAGACACTATATGCTTATTATGTGATTGACTATCGAAATATTATATTGATCATGTGATTTGATGAGCATAATTGTTGATGGATTTTACATGCCTTACTATAATTGTGAATTATACTAATCATGCACTTTATGATGTTTTTATGTACTAACCATATTTAATGATTATCTACGATGAGTTGATCTTATGGTGTGTTTGATTGTTGTATGACTGTCTTCGGGATAGAGACAATTCCACATCACTCATTGCGAGCGGGATGTGTTGTTGCAATTCTCTAACCCTTGTCTTTTATAATATATATATATGTCGTATCGTTGCTTTGTGGATATAGGATTTGCAGGTACCAGACATCGACTCCACCTAGCTCCACAGGTCTGAGCATGTCTTTAAATCCCAATGGTATGTGGTTCGGAGTTGGCACAATTTCCCCTCACATACTCTAGGTCTAAGTTGTTCACTGTGAGTCGTCAGTGTCTTGGCACAAGTCGTCATGATACTTAGTAAGATGGGTTTCTTCTGTGTTGTGAGTATGTTAGTATTGGCTAATTATTCCTTTTATGTTGAGATTGACTATTTGATTATTGATACAAGATTAAATAATTAATGATGTTTATTTTAATTATTTTGATTAATAGTGATTTGATTATTTGGTTATCTAATGTTAAACTTAATTTATTAGATTCTTTCCTTTTTGGTTATTTGATTATTTGATATTTAAATGTTTATTTATTTTAATGATGATTTAATATTTATTTAATTTTTATTGTTTAGCTTATGATGTGTTTTATATTTATTTGTGATTTGACCTTTATTGGTATTTATTTATTTATTTATTTATTCACCTATGGTTTAATATTTATTTGGCTTTTAATATTTATCTAATTCATTAATTCATTTATGAGCCTTTGGTTTATTTAATTTAATTTCCCCATTTAATTTATTTAATTGTGGCTCATGTTTTATTTATTAGTTTGACTTTTATATTAAGTGGGTTGTATAAATAATAAAATGATAAAACATTCCCATCAAATTGTAAAAAGCATGATTTATATTTACCTTACCTACCCTCTTCTCTTATTGGTTGAATTTAAAAAGGGAGGTGAAATTATATTATATGGTGGGGTTGGTAAAATATATTATAGATTGAAATATTTTGATTGGCTGAGATTGAGGCTAGGGTTTTTGGTTAATGTTTGTCTTTTTATTTTCTTTTCCATGAATTTTTCGTGGGTTGGTTCCTCTCTAGAAAATTTTCTCCAACAAGTTTTCTTCTTGGTTTTGGTTTTCTTCTCTATTGGATTTTGGCTGGAGCTTGGGTTGGATTTGATTGGCTGGAAGTTTATGGTAGCTAGAAAATATATTTTATTTTCTTGAACTTTGGGAAGGTAGGTATGGAATATAATATTTTTGAAATATTTTGATTGGAGCATGGTTTTGCTTGGTTTTGTTTTGTTTTGTTTTGTTTTGTTTTGTTTTTTTGATAAATAGGCCTTCATTTGCTAGTTGCTTGATTGTGTGGTACTTTCCGGATTAATTCTTGTACCAAAGGAATTCTTGAGGGTGTTGATGATTTATAGTTTTATATCTGATTTTATTTAATGTATTTTGTTGGTTTCAAGCATATTTACCTTCCTATGTTATTGGGGAAAGAATTATGCTTTCATCCATATTGATGTGCTATGGTTGGTGAGTTGGAAGTGTTGTTGTTTTGGGGCAGCAAGTGAGTTGGCCTCGTTGTGGTTTTACTTTCATTAATGGCAGCAAATTTAATGGCTTGATATGCCTTTGTTTATAGCTAGCCAAGAGGCTCATTTTATTATATTGATGTTGTTGCAGCCTTGCATATGTCGTGAGAGTATGTGTGGAAGTTATTGGCTGCATTGAGTATTATTTTAATATATTTATGTTGGTAGAGCCTCTTGTGATGTGTTCTTGGGCCACATTAGGAGGAGTGGGCTTCCTTGTGATGACAGGGGTCACGAGAGATAGGCTGGCATGAGGTTCCTTGTAAGGATGCATGAAGTCTAGACCACAAGGGCACATTGGAGTTTTCCATGATTTGTAAACAAGTGATAACATTGATAATGAATTAATTGGGATGGGAAAATTATAACTCACTTAAACAAGATAATGAATAGTTTTGAGCCTCATGACTTATGTCCTAGGGAGGATGTTTTAGGATAAGCACGAGAAGGCCATGAAGACGGTAAGCTAATCTCCCTTGGTCTCTCATAGGTTGAGATGGCTCCACATGTCCATCAGGCTAGTGCCTTGTGTATTATGTTATTGTGTTATGAGGATGGCATGTGATGACACTCCACTCCTACATGTGTTCCCCCTTTATGATTTATGATTATGTTTATTGGATGCATTTATGTCTTGATGAGTTTTACGCCTCTGTGAGATTATTCTTGTGGCTTTGTGTGAGTTCTTGCTTGAGAGTCCTTGTTGGTTAGTCTCTTTGGTTTTGAGTGTCAGCCTAGATGTAGAGTGTGTGTTGGGACCTTGTGTCATCTCCTAGCATAGGGGGGTGGTTCCTTTGGCTCCACATGGTCGGGTGGTTGGTGCTTTTAAACCATTGGGATGTTCCTGTCTTTGGATTCTTCTTGTGTGGATGAGGATGCTTCTTTATATTATTCATGGATAATAATTACAACAACAATGTAAATGATGATGTGACTTATATAATGAAATTCTTATGTAATGGTTGTAAAAGAGATCATTTTTATGAGAAATGATTATGTTGTTCTAGCTATAGTAATAGCTTTTGGTTATGGTATGTGATTGTAATGATGAAACTTGAGTTGTATTGTAACATATTTATATTAAATGAAATGGATGCATGAGATGTGGATAAGTATTGTTGTTTAAAACAAAATGATGCATTTTGTATTCTTGATGAGCCATGTTAAAAGTAAATCGGGTAAATGTTATGACAATGGTATTAGATCTGAAATGATGTCTTTAACTAATGATTTAATTAGAAGAAATGTTATGTCTTGATAGGATGTATGAGTTTGAGTAATTTTGGAAGATATCTTAGGACATGTTTATGAGTTGTGATTAAAGAATTTGGAATTATATCATCATACTTCATAGTTAGTGATCTAATGGTAGGATTGAAAATCTTATAATGCTTGGGATGTAGTTGAATGTTCCTTATGAAATATTGTACGGATGTCCTTATTGAATGAATTGCTAATCTTATTAATGGAAATTACTATTAAGTGTATGGGAAGATGATTAAATGAGTTTTTGTCTTTTAGGAAAGGATTAGAATGTATCATGTGTTATAGTTTAAGAATTATATCTCCATTTGGTGGATGCTATTAGTTGTTATGGAATTAGGATATTGTACCTTAGTTTGTGTTGAGATGAATTTGTGTAGTTGCCTGATTTGTAATAAGATGATTGTTGGTTAATTTATATGGTGTAAGAGATTTTATGAGTATTAAATGAGCTATGGGTTAAATGGTTTGTGAGTATTGCCTTATGTGCTTCTAGAATCATGATGAAGTAATAAGTATGCTAGGAGCATAGAATTATAAGTGACTATGTAGGAGTTAATTGTAAATTGAAATTATGTTAATGCAATGAAAGGGTTAATCTTGATATATGGATGGTGATGTTCATAGTCGAAGGTTGGTTAATGGTAATAGGAACATTTGGACTTGGTATATAAAATGAACCTAAGAGAAAAAGGGAAATAGCTATGCATTAAAAGATAATATCTCATATTAAATGAAAGATTAAGTAGATTGCATATCATGAGTGTTAGGTATTGCTATGATGCACCTATGTGTGTATAATGATTAATATTATGAGGTATTGAACTGGAAGAAAGTAAATGCTTATTTCTTATGTAGGTAGATTAAGTAATGTTGTTGAGATACCCTAGGGAGGTAGTAGTAATGATTTATTGTATTCCGCTTGTGTAATTGTTTGAATAGCTTGAGTGAATTATTCTATGTTCATAACACTTAATTGTTGTTGTGTGCTCACTGCATTCCTTAAGTAATATTATGTGTTATATTTTTTTTTTTTTTAAATTCAATTAGCGTGTTTTTAGCTATATTTCTCTAGGGTATTTTGGTGGGCATTACATTATCTTGGTAACCTTTCTTGAACCTCTAGCTCCAACTAAGTCTCATGGAGACCCTACCAGCCTTTCTTGAAGACAAGGTGGTCGGTTTTCCATTCCAGGCCTTCTCGCTACATTACGAGCCCTATACAAGCACTCACCTATGCGTGAGGTACAATATCTTATTTAGTGTTAAGAGCTACCCATTTAATCAATTCATTAGATTACCAGTTATTATCTGACTTTTGATGGGTTATAATGCCAACCACTTTGGGCACAGCCCCCACTGGAAAGCCACTCTCTCAAAGGACACTTAACATACATGGTCACTCCATGAGGACCCTATGGCAAAGTAGATAGCAATAACACCACTATTAGAAACAAGTGGTCAAACAAGGACATACTGACTCTTGGCTAACCATAAGGCAAAGACACTACATGGTTAAGACAATGAAGTCATCATATATCACTTGGTCAAAGGTACCAAATATGCCACCACAGGATGACTAAACTATAGACTAGAAATAACACAATATCTCTTTAAAAGGAAAGCTAATTTCACTAAGTCTACACTTAGATAATCTTTGAGAAAATTAGCATCATAAGAACTTGCAACATCATTGATTGAAATTAAACCAAGCACTCTTTTACAACATTCATATATATTCAATTTCCAAAACAATATTCCATTAAGAGAGAAATCCACATCAGATATTCAACTGAATACAACATGAATTCCTAACAGGCATTTAATTCATTCCCAGAATAAATCCAAATTTATCAATTTGAATCACTAATTCATGCCTTGATTTCCATAGATAAATTTTAATAAACCACAAATAAAAATCAGTAGGAAATTACAATTTATAATTAGCATAAGACCAACCATAAAAATAATCCATTTATACAAATTAAATGCATAGAAAACAATCGGTTTTGTACTGCGAAGAGTATAGGGTCAAGAGGAGGCCAAAGCCAACATGCAGTAATACTGCTGCCTAAGCAACATACACTACTTTCCAATAGTACTATTGCCGATCAGTAGGAGGCCTACCGACTGGTAGTACTGCTACCGCTGGTAGCAGTCGCTACCAATTGGTAGCACTGCTACCAACTGGTAGCTGTCCTACCGACCAGTAGTGTCGCTACCGCTGGTAGCTACCACTACCGACAGGTAGCACTAATACCAACAGGTACCAGTCCTATCAATCAGTAGTGCTGCTACCGACCGGTAGTACTACCATCGATCGGTAGTACTGCTACTACGTAGCGGTACTGCTGACCAGTAGTTCTGCTACTTGCAAGTAGCAAAAACTATCGACCCACATGGTGGAACAAGCCCACCATGGGAACGGTAAGGTCCACATATCAAATAAAAACATGCTTCCAAAGCATTCACAAATCAATAAGCCATGAAATTGTTTAAACATAAAAATGATTCATTTCCAGATTATTTCATGGGCACACAAACATAGTGCCAAGATCCAAAATTCAAAAGGGATATTTACCAGTAAGGTAAATAGTGAAATAAAACACACTGGAAGCCATAGCTAACCAAATCTTGGGTAATTAGATACTAGGATGCACACAACAAACTAAATCTAATTCATTCTATTCCAAAAAGAAGAGGTGAATCAAGAAGTTGATTTTCAAGAACAAAACATACAATGAATAGAGAAATGAAACATTTGTTTCCTATAAGAAAACGTATGAATTGAGATTCACAAAACCAACTATCACAGGCATTCTTTCTTCCATTCCTATAATTCCACAAGAATTTACAAGGAAATTTGCATATTTTCAACACACAGGAAGCAATTGAAAAATTCAAATTTTAATATAAAACAAGAAGATATTATCCAACCTTGAAGCAAACTATCAAGCAAAATGATGGAAGAATCCCAATCCTTGCAAACCAAATCGAATTCCAACTCCTCCTTCCAAAATGATTTCCAATTTTCTCTCAAAAATTTTGCCTCCTCTTTCTCATGAATTTCCAGGAATATAGAAAAATATATCTCAACCTAAACATTCTAGGTTGAAAGTCTTTCCATCCAATCAGATTTAAATATTTAAAAATTAAAAGCAATCAGATTTACTTTCTTTTTCAAAAACAATTCTTTTCCAATAATTAAAATGCAAAAGTCAAATGGAAAGGTAAAAAGGAAAGCTTTTATTAATATTTTCTATTTCCAAAAATACTTTCTTTCAACATAAGCATTTAACACTTAAATGGCTAGGCAATTATTCATTTCCTTCCACAAATATATCAATGCAACTTTACACAATAAAATAAGCCATTTAACCCTTTAGTCTAGCAAATCATTAATTAATTAAATCAATAATCTCAAAGCATAAAAATTAACTAATTACACCAACATAAGATAGCATCATCCATTCAATTAAATAACAATTTAAATAAATAGAAACACGCAAAATGAAGGATGATCAAATGATGACTCACAAATGACCAAACCAAAGCACTATGACTTGCATACTAGCCAGATGGGAAAGACAACCGACTGACAACACTCACATGAGTGTAACTACGGGTCAAGATAGGGTCCAACAACTATCTCCTCCACTCCCATCAAACATATAAGGCATGCTCAGACCTTTGAAACTAGGTGGAGTCGATACCCCATACCTACCTGGTACTAGTACCTGCAATGTCCTGCACCAAAGAATCTATATGTACATATAGATAAATATACATATATATAAATAGACATGGTACACACACTGATGAAGGAGAATCATGATGTTCCCTATCTCACCGGAGTGAGTGAAGAAAAGTCATCCCCTCACATCCCAATACACTTGAAAACACGCAATATATAAATAACGCATCGCACATATAAGGTAAAAGTGTTTGTCCATGATAATGATCCATAAATAACATTAATCATAAGCACTAAGATACTGCATAAAATCATACACCATAGATCCAGATAAAGTATGAAATAACATCCCATAAAATATGAATCAATATACAATAATGTTCCACTAAACAATCAACCAACAACATACAAAAACATTCTGATCGAGGAGGGGTACTACGTCCTCCCCCCCAAGCCTAGGCTTACTCCTTGAAGCCTAAAATAGATAAGAAAAAAGCTCTCTTATCTTCACTGCATCTTACCAAGTTGCTAAGGTCTCATCACTTCAGTCCCTTAGGATCCTTACCTACTCGATGGTACATCCCCTAAGGGTCAAGTTCTTATGCTGAAGAATGTGCATGGGCTCCATGGAAAGTTTCTCATCCTCAACCTACAAAGCATTCCAATCAAGAACATGGGTCACATTAGAATGATAAGGTCAAAGAACAGAAACATGAAAGGCATCGTGGATGCGAGATAGACTCGAGGGAAAGGCAAGATGGTAGGCAACAGGTCCTATCCTCTCAAGGATCTCAAAAGGGCCTACAAAATGAGGTGCCAACTTAGAACTCTTTCCATAATGAATCGGACTCTTCCATGGATGCACTCTCAAGAACACATGGTTGCCAATTGAAAACTGGCGATTGATTCTATGGGCATTGGCATACTTCTTCTATCTATCCTGAGTAGCAACTAAATGCCCATGAATATGCTCAACCTACTTCTCCATCTCAAAAAGAAAATTCAGACCTAAACGTGCCCTATCCTCCAACCAATCCCAACTCAAAGGAGTACGGCAAGGATGACCATACAATGCCTAGAAGGGAGACATGCCTATAGAGATTTGATATCATTTGTTATAAGAAAACTCCAAAAGGAAAAGATATTCCTCCCAGCACGACTGTTGATCCATAACATACATGCAAAGTGTGTCCTCCAATACCTAATTCACACGCTCAGTCTGACTGTTGGTCTCTGGGTGATAAGTTGAACTAAAGTTCAACTGGGTTCCCAAAGCATGCTGAAGTGAGGTCCACAAGGATGAAGTAAAGATAGGGTCTCTATCAGAAATGGTCCACCTTGGGATCCCATGCATCATCACCACATCTTCCAAGAAGACTCATGCCACCACTGTTGTTGTATAAGAAGATCAAATAGAAACAAAATGAGCAACTTTGGTCAATCTATCAACAATGACCATGATGGCATCATGACACTGCAAAGAAATAGGCAACCCTACTATGAAATTCATGGAAATGATATCCCATTTCCAATATGGTATCAAATTTGACTATAAAACCCCTGCAGGGTGTTGATGCTCTGCCTCCACCCGCTGAAATTCCAAGCACTTGGACACAAAATCAGCAATGCCACATTTCATACCAGCCCAATGATATATCTGTCTAAGATTTGTGTGCATCTTCTTGACACTAGGGTGTACTGAATAAGGTGCATGATGGGCCTCAGTCATGATCAAAACATGAAGACCCTCCAAAGGAGGTACATAGATCTATCCAATATGTCAAAGAAGATAATCTAAATCAAGAGTATATCCAGAATATCTACCCTCTAATGGTCTTCCAGACTCCACCATGGCTCTAATATCCTGATACCAAGTGTCCTGAGGAAGAACTCCAAGAATTCTCTCACTCAAGTCCACACCAAGGGACAATGTTGCAACCTCATGCCGCCTACGGCTCAAATCATCTGCCACTACTTCTCTTTCCCAATAATATAATGAACCTTGAAATAATACTCATAGAGTAATTCCATCCATCTTCATGTCGAGCATTCAAGTTCGGCTGCATGAAAATATACTGCAAACTGTGGTGATCACTATGCAACTCAAACCAGTGCCCCAACAAGAAATATCTCCAATGAACCAATGCATGCACTACAACTTGGATCCAAGTCATGAAGTGGATAGTTCAACTCATGATCCTTGAGTTTGCGAGACTCATAGGCAACCATACGTCCATCCTGCATAAGAAACGCACCTATACCCTCTAAAGAGGCATCTATGCATACCATGAAATCTCTAGATGGATCAGGAACTACCAAATCAGAACACTAACAAGGAGTTCCTTCAAGGTACAAAAAGATAATTTGCACTTCTCTAACCAAACAAACTTCTTCCCTTTCCTCTGAAGAGAAGTAATCGGATGGCCTATCTGAGAAAATCCCTTAACAAAGTGACGCTAATATTCGGCAAAACCCATGAAACTTTGAACCTCAGAAACATTGGTCAACATTGGCCAATCAAAAATGGCTTGGATCTTAGAAGGATCCATGGATACACCTTCTCCTAAAACTATATGACCAAGATAGCTCACCTCTGACTGGAAGAAATCACACTTCACCAAATTTGCAAAAAGTTGATTCTCCCTAAAGCACTACAATACCTGACGCAAGTGAACCTCGTGCTCTTCCATGGATCTATAATAAATCAATATGTCATCCAAGAACACAAGGAAAAGGTGGTCAAGGTAGGTGCGAAAAAACCCATTCATAAGACTCATGAACACTGAAGGCACATTCGTCAACCCAAATGGGACCACTGTGAACTCAAAGTGACCATAACGAGTATGAAATGTCATCTTATGAATTTTTGCATAATGAATGTGCAATTGATGATACCTGGATTTTAGATCTATCTTAGAGAACACCTTGGCTCCCTTCACCTGATCAAAAAGATCATCAATCTAAGGCAATGGATATCAATTCCAGATGGTTACCTTATTCAACTGTTGGTAATCAATGCATAACCAAAGAGAACCATCCTTCTTCTTAATGAAGATAACTGGTGCACCCCAAGGAGAAACACTAGGATGAATGAACCCCTTGGCCAACAACTCCTCAACCTACAACTTTGACTCACTCAACTCCTGAGTAGTCATCTGACAAGGAGCTCTTGAAATAGGTTCTACACCAAGAACCAAGTCAATGCAAAAGTATATGTCTCACTTTGGAGGCATACCAAGAATATCCAAAGGAAACACATCAGCATACTCTCAAAGAATAGGGTGACCATCAAGAGCAATTTCTCAACTCTCTCCCTCATCCACATCATCAAGAGCAACTGCAAAAAGATAACACCCTTGATGCATGCACCGCCTAAGTTGTATAGTGGAAATCATATGTAAGGATATCGATCACTGAACTCCAATGATCTCCACTCTACTACCATGGTCATCTAAACACTCTACTGTCTTCAGATGATAGCCTACATGAACGTTATGAGATGATAACCAGTCCATCCCTAGCACAACTCCATAGGACCCCAAAGGAATGACTCGAAGGTCAACTAAGGTGACAAAGGGTCCTAGGTCCAACTCACAACTAGGACCGAAGGCATCTACAAATACTCGCACACTGGTAGCTAACTCTACTTGCCACCGATCCACCTGCTTAGCAGACATGAGCCCGCACCGCTCCACAATGGATGAAGAAATAAAAGAATTTGAAGCATCAGAATCAAAAAGTATGGAGATAGGAATACCATGCAACACACCTGTGGTCTTAATCATGGTACTCTGATGCTCAGCCTGGTGGTCATCCATTGTTGCAAATACTCTATGGGATCTACCTGCATCCCCCCTATCAGCTCTAATGTGGCTGGCCTCTAGCTACCCGTCTAGAGAGGACATTGAGGGCACTGAGCAGCTTTATGGCCAAACTGACCATAGGTGAAGCAAGCTCCTCTAATAGATCCTCTACTCCTAGATGGCCCACTGGACTGCTGAAAGCTTTCCCCACTAGGGGCCTGAGATGCCCTTTGAGAGGACTGCCCTGGAAAGGTCTTCGTACCCCTCTGCCAGTTCCTACTCTTCTAAAACTAAGAGTTGCCACCCAGCTGGCCATGAGACTTCTTTGGTCTCAGCAGGTGTTGTTGCTTCTGATGCTGACCCTTAGTGGGTGCCTAAGGACCCCTAAGAGGTGCAGCGGTCTGGGACTGACTCCCTCTCCCTTTAGACCCACTGAAAGGATCACTCCCTAACTAAACTCCAGACTGGTCACCATGAGCATGACTAAGGCTCTACTCTACGAACCTGGCTTTCGCCATGGCTACCTCTACTGAAGCAAGCTCAAAAACTCTCACTCCTCCACTGATGCGATCATTAAGACCCCTCAAGAAGTGTTGCACAAGAATAGCGTCATCACTGTCGATCCTGACATATTGTTTGAGCTCATAGAACCTATACTCAAACTGATCCACTGACAACCAAAACTGGCACAAAGCATAGAACTTATCTGTTCGCAACTACCTCCACTGGGGTGAGAGAAATCATCCCCTGAATCTCTCCAAGAAGATCTCCCAAGACGTGATGTTAATTCTCACACCGATCCTCTCCTCCTCTAATCTCCACCAGATAGATGCGAAGCTCTCAAGATGCATGATTGTGCATCTCACCTTGGTGTTGCTACCATAGGGATATACGACAAAACACCGATCTAAACTAATAAGCTAAGTCTCTACCTCGAGACCGATACCTTTACCATCAAAGAAAGAAGGATTGGACCTCTTCATGTCCCTCATGTGCCCCATGATAGTTGGATCCTGGTCCACTAGGACCTCTCTCCTTCTAGGAGATCTCTCTCTCTCTCTCTAGAATTTGTTGAAGCGACTCCTCTAATCAGCCATGGATGGGTTGATCCACCTTGGGTCTGGGGCCTACTCTAGCTAGCACCTCCTAAAACATCTATCGCAGCTCTTCCCTTTCAAGAACCTGTTCTCCTAAAATTTGTTCTTCCTAAAGAACACATTGATCTTAATCCACACTCGCATGAGTGGGTAGTGGCGAAGGACTATGGCGGTCGGAACCTTGACCCCATCCTCCTCCTCTGCCTCTGGTGCAGCCACCAACATGGCCACCTCCCTTGGCTTTACAAGCCATGACCTAACACTGCACAAGAGAAAAATGTTTAGATCAAAGGAAAGGAAAGAAGTAAGGAAGTCACACCACTAAGACCTACACAAAAGGTCAAGGTGAATGGGCTCACTACAAACCCAGATTACCTAGTGTTGAAACTTGGCTCTGATACCAAATGTAATGCCCCACCAAGAACCCTAAAGCAATAGCCATAACAAGGGTGAAGCAAATTTTTTTTTTAAAGTATAAACATAATAAGTGCATTAAACCCAACATGCATGATAACAGAAGCAGAAGACTTACACCAGAATTCCTTAAGGGTTACCAAAGAAGAATTAAAACCATAAGTTAAATTCCACAATTAAAATTAATCCAATAATCCATCATTAACTCAATGATCACAAGAACCATATGCAATAACAGATACACTATATGCAATAACAGATACACCATTGAAAGATTGAAAGCATACAATATAATTCCACTTCAATAAGCGTTTACACATATCATAAAGGAAACTAATAAAAACATCCCCAACATAGGGTTAAATTGCTCTCCCAATAGATAGCTTCTCAATATGTTACAACTTAACCAAATACAAGGTTACGAAAGATCATGGATACAATGACCACATAGGTCTCCAAATAACAATAATCTCCAAACATGAGATGAAATATGAGTCACGAACCACAGAAACACTTGCAAAGCCAATCTTTGAATGAAGGTATGGAGAAGAAAATCTGATCGGAAGTGGCACTACACCAGACCATATAATTCCCAAAATGGAATCACCCCACCGTGCTAGGAGATAGCAGAGGACCCTCAAACAAGCATAAGCATGACATGGTCAACAAAACAATACAACTCCATGAGAGTACAATATGACTCCACAATATCCAGGTGACTCAACCTCACAAATACACAAGTGACTCAACATCACAAACACACCAGTGATTCGACATTACAAAAAACACAAGTGAATCGACAACACAAACACACAAGAGAACCTAAAGAGAGAGTGGCATCGCATAGCTTAAGATGGTTACCATGGTCGGCCTCCATAGGTCTCGACACCCTTCTTGGGATTATCCTGGTAACCTTTCATGAACCTCCAGCTCCAACTAAGTCTCATGCAGACCCTACTAGCCTTTCATGAAGACAAGGTGGCCGGTTTGCCATTCCAAGCCTTCTTGCTACATTATGCGTCATGTACAAGCACTCACCTATGTGCGAGGTAAAATATCATATTTGGTGTTAAGATCTACCCACCTAATCAATTCATTAGATTACTAATTCTTATCTGACTTTCGATGGGTTATGCTGCCAACCACTTTGGGTGCAGCCCCCACTCGAAAGCCACTCTCTCAAGGGACACTAAACATACATGGTCACTCCACGAGGACCCTATGGCGAAGCAGACAACCATAACACCACTATCAAAAATAAGTGGTCAAACAAGGACATGCTAACCCTTGGCTAACCATAAGACAAAGACACTACATGGTTAAGACAACGAAGTCATCATATATCACTTGGTCAAAGGTACCAAATACGCCACCATAGGATGACTGAACCACAAACCAGAAATAACACAATATAACTCTTTGTAAGGAAAGCTAATCTCACTAAGTCCGCATGTCATGCCCAAACTTTTGGGCAAAAACAAAAAGAACAAATTTTATTTTTTTAAAACACTCAATTACATGCAACCTATGCTTAATTAGATGTGACAACTTAACAGGTTGTTCCAACAAAATATTAAATGATATTAAAATGGGTTTCTAAAGTGAGTGATGAATTAAGATTCAACTAGAAGTCTTAGGTTTCAAAATAAGTCCTAGACGATAGAATGAGATTTTTACTTATGTAACAATTACGATAACTCCTATTATCAAGCGGAACAAATTAATTTTATAAGGACAATAATAAATTCACTCAAATGTCCCTTCCATTTTAGTTGTGTTTTATAATACTTATTTAGACCAACTTCTACTAAATTGATATTAATACAATTACTTGATTCAATATCAATTTTTAACTAATACCAAGTTTCCTCCATCATTGTTATTATATTCTTCTTTTATAAC